>NC_054870.1:17911322-18235822 GCF_018320785.1 Cheilinus undulatus | reverse complement strand
TGTTGTTGTTTTTCTCTGTATCCTGGTGAAGGCTGGACATGAGAGGGGTTAAGTGCTTCAGAGTCGGAGCCCTCCACCCAAAGCAACAACAGACGACAGCCTTCTATCCGTTGTTTTAACTCTGCCAATACAGCAGCTGGTGCACTGTCTGGAAGAGAACAAACTCCTAAATATGACGAGAGCCACATGTTAATCTGTTTTAAATCTTGCTCTTATCGCTGTGATAAGCACAGACCTTTCCAGATCTTCTTGCTGAAAGATGATACTGTGCTGATTCATCACTTCAAAGTTGATTTTAGGGCCTTAACGCTGCGCTGAGAGAAATTTTATGTCAAATCAGCCGTCTTATCTGCCAAGTCGACTAGTGGAACAGAGAGGGCTCATTTCAGCGGCGTGAAAACTTTTTCTCACTGTTGCCACAATCACAGATAAACTCATTCACTTGATTTGTCTGAAGGCTCAACTGTACGTGCTACATGCTGCTCTGTTCACATTCTCTCTCCCTCTCTCTCTCTTCCTCTCTCTTTCCGCAATCAATAAACAAACATAATTCATGCTAAAAGGAGAGGATTTTCCTGCATACAAGTTACAGAACAGTCTTCTGATTATAGATTAATAGGTCTCTAGATAGCAGAAAATGAACATATTCTTATATTTTTTGGGGCTAAATGTTTTGAACATCTCCAGCATTTTTTTTTTAAATTCTAGAATTTATTTGTCTCTTAGAAGGGGAAAGGGTCAAACTTGTGTTAGTAGTAGGTGCAGAAAAAGTTATAATCCTGGATCAGCACCTGGCCCTTCCTGATCTTACTTGTCAGTGTGAGAACTCCAGCCATGCACAACTATCAGACAATAGTATGAGCACATAAATCTGGAGTTTTGGTCTTGTGTCATAAATGTTTCAGTTGTACAGTGAATGCTGACGTTAAACCACCGCTGTAACAGTTACACACAGCTGGCAGAGGCATGTATAAAACGTATCTCCCCGTCTCCCCATGGACTGAAAATTCATCATGGAGGGGGGTATCAGTAGCTGAAGGGGTAAATCCCCCCAAGCAAATCCAACGCTGTGAACCGCTTTGACATCACCGTGGTGTGCTTGGAGGTGGGGCTGGCTTGCTTTGGCCCTGCTCTAGAGCAGGACCATTTGAGCATGGCTTTGCTCGGCCAAGCTGCTGATGGAAAAGCAAATCAGCACGGCTTGGTTTAGCATGGCCCAAAGTTGTAGTGGGAAAGCCCCAATGAACTTTCTCCTCCTTTATTCAGGCACACATTCATGACCCAATAAAAAAACAGCTCTGTGACCCTGTTTTGGGTATCGGCCCATCAGTTGAGAGCCACAACTCGGTTACTTGTTGAAAAAGACTCAGGTAGTGTACACCTGCCAGAAACGGGACAAGACCGAGGAACCAACATCAGATGATACAACACAGCAACATAATTCACATTTAAACTCGACCTTTCTGATATGCTCCATCAAAAAACAAGTAAATGATATAATAAATACCCTAAAATGGCCAACTCTTTTCCTTGAAACCAAAAGTAAACCAAAAGTTTTTGTGCTTTCACTAAAGAAATTTTTCACTGCAGTACAAAAAAAGAAAGTACTTATTACTGTCACTAAAGCTGAGGTAAGACTACACATTTTTTGTCTGTTATGATGGTCACTGTGTCAGATTAGGAGATTATGAAGCTGTACATTTGGGTTGTGACTTGACAGACAGATGTGACGGATTACACGGAGTTATGCAATCAGTCATTGCAATCAATGTGATGACATTAGAATGAAGAACAGGGCAAGAAAACACCAAGGGAAGACTTTAAACAAACATGTGATTATGGTACTATACTGTATTTGTTTTCCTATCCAAACATTGTGATGAATGATCCGCTAGCTTGATGATAAATGCCTCTGCTTCTGCTCGCCAACTTTCTCTTTTTTTCCAGTCTGTCATGGTTGTCCTTGCAACACGTCATAAAGGCAGGAATGCCATTGCCAGAGCTTGATAAACTTTTCCTCTCTCATAATTCCATCTCACAGCACCAACCTCTTCACACTTCTTTTGCTTTGCCATTTGGTCAGGTTACATTCGTGACTGCTGCACACGCAGAGAACTCTGTGCCGTTTTTGAACAACATCACTTACATTACATAGCAATTTGTTGTTGAGGACAGGACAGAAGTCAGATTTTGAGGCATCTTAGTTGGTCCGTGATTGTTGTTTGCTACAACACATTACACAAGATGAGATGAGATGACAGATTTTTAGGGCTGACGAGTCCTAAGAACGTACAGCTATTGGGTCGAGCTGTGTTTGAGCTGGAAAAGGGTAGTCTGAGCTTGGCTTTAATTTTTGATATCAAACCATTGCCATGATTGAAGGCGGAGTGTTTAGGAACTCATATATCAAGAGAAGCTACAAAATGGTAAAATCTGTTGCATTAAAAGTGGAGCTTCAAAAATTGAAATTGAGTGTGAGTTTCATTCCTTAGATACAGAACACTACTTTAAGAGTACAAAGGGCTGAAGTGGACAGCTTCTCTGTGACTAGTTAAAAAAATTACAGTCAAACAAGTGTTTGTCCTCTCTAATATCTGCATATGTAGCTACCGGAGATGCAGCATGTAGACTAATGGCATGGCAATGTTTCAGGAGACTGATGATATGTGGTCAGATCACACCATCAGCACCACCCTCACTCTGTTTTTCCAACATTTTCTTCCATGCATGAGCAAAGTGGTCCTTCCCTTGTTTCCATTTAGGTTAGTTGTTTCCACAAATGGGACTTATGAGTTGCGACATACTCTGACAAGCATGTTGTGCAGAGGCAATGACTCATGGTATAGATGTGGAAAATTGCAGTAGGCTTAATCAATAAGCAGAGAACAGAAGGCCCATGGATGCTACAATCAATCTGAGCAATGAAAAACCTGACGGCTAGGTAGCTAGCACGTTTCAAAATTAAATATTAGCTTCTGTTGTTTGAAACTTATCTACAGTGGTGATCTGGCAGACTTCACTCTGTCCATGTTCATTTCAGAACTGGATTTGGTTAGATAAGCTTAGCATAAAGACTGGAGGCAGAGGTGAACAGATAGCCTATTGACCAAAAGTGTACAACTACACCCTCTAACACTTGTCAAGGTCAAATAAAGGGAACAATTCTGTCATTTGTTGAGAAGTTGGGGTTAATATCATCCCAGACTACTTTACAACCTTTCCTGCCATCAGCCTCATCAAACTTAGATGTTACATAACATGTCATATAGCAGTAATTAGAGTGTGTGTGGATTTCCAGATGAAATGCAGCATTTGTTTTTGTTTAGCTGAGGCACTCTCACTTTTTGTCAACTCTCAGCAGACAAAAACAGATTAAAAATGTATCACGGCTGTCTCACAAAAACCAAAGGTTTCTCCTCAAAGCTGCAGAAAATCAAGGAGCGTTCAGTGAGAGTCAGAAACAGAACAGACCCCAAATCTCATTGGGTTTTTTAATGTGGGTTTCTGCAAAGTTACATAACTATTGGTTCTGTGGAAGGGGAGACTGCAGCAGACATGCTGAAATCAATTGTCACTGCAGATATATTGCTGTCTCCATCATTAGACTAACCAGCAGCACCTACTGTAATCTGCTATGTTAACTTGCATGTTTCACCTTTAACAGATAACAGAAAAGGTGGTATTTTCAGACTTTTGGACTCTAGTATAGCAGCAGAGGGAGCTCTGATAGGAACCGTACATTGAGTTCTTTATTTTACACGATAGCAGCAGGTGACATGTTGGCCTGAAGTCGTACGTCAGTGTCAACTGTGAGGCGTTCCTCAAGATACTTATAGCTCATGGAGGAGACAAATTCCTCAGCATGTAGCAATGCAGTTAAACTTGTAGAGTTGGAAGTTCCAATCTCGTATTAGGACAATGGTTGTTTAATAATGCTAGTGCCAGTCGATAAATGTGCAGCAAAGTTAGGTTGCAGTTCTACCTAATTGTTTCAGAAATATATTCATAATGTTCAATTAGGTGCACACTTCACAAAAGTGGTGAAGTGTTATACAAAACAGCTAACACACAAACATTTGCATGGATGGACAATAAGGTGGGGCTACTTGCTACTCTAAGTGACCCAAAACAACAGCAAGTAAAAATGTGAGAAAATGTCAACTGGAATTGAGCTGTACAGACAGAAGTCAGGAGCCTGCTATTGTAGTTGTAGTCTGCTTACTCATGCTTGGCTATAGAATGGAACCATAATGCCCAAGAGGGTTGAGGCTACTTGCACATGCCTCTGGACTGGAAACATAATGGGCATGTGCATAAAGTGTCTGTTGTCAGAGGAACTGTATATCACCAGTTTACACTGTCATTGCCAGTTTGCAGGTAGTTGTTATATTTTGTTGTCGTTGTTGCTTTATCTCGTCTCAGACAATTCACTGACAGAAGGTATCATTTTTTTTTAATTGCAGTTCTCTCAATTTAACCCATAGCATCAGGCACCCCATAAAAACTCTGCCATATACATAAATAAACATAGTCCAACATTAAAGCTCAGAATACGATGCCTACAGTCTCCTTTGTCAGTGTAGCAGTGTTAACATCAGTGTGTGTTGGCCCCACCCCCAACACACACACTGCCAGAAAGCAATGAGCTGCCTATCTTTGCTGTAGAGCATGTGCCATTGGAAAGACTTGATAATTTATCATAGAGATGCACTGATTGTAATAATCAGGGCCAGTACCGATGTTTTAAATACCAAATTAGCCAATGACAGTGTCTTCTTCAGTACTGCTTTTAGTCTAAGACTTTCATAGTGCCAAGATTTTCTCTGACCTTTGATCACGAACACAGATCAGAGTTTGTCCAACAGGTAACATCTTCAGCTCGATAATCTCCTCTCTGAATCAGCTGTTAGGTGTGCTGAATGCTAGCTTTATATTGATATGAGATGACGAATAAATATGTGCTACTGACATTGGTTCATGTCCACATTATTTGCAGATGGCTGATTTCTGTCAAAAGAGCCAACAATGGCTGATGCCAATGTATCTTTGCATCCCTAATTTATCATAATCTTCTTAGTTTGACAGCTTTATTAACTGATCTGGAACCAAAAAAAGATGAGAAGAAACTAATTTGGAGTAGACGTCGTGATTACATCACAGCAGTTGTGGGCATGTTGTGGCACTGACAAGCAATCCTCCCTCTCTTGCTAGGAATTAGCTTGCCAATTTAAGAGGCGTTCTTCTGCAGCTCAACAAATAAAACAATTGGAGATATCTAGATGGTCCATAACGTTCTGATATAAATTGACTGCTACCTCTAGCTAACTTTCTGCCATCACCAGTTATGCTCTGCTGACTAGATATGTCATCCCATTGCACAAACCCAAAATGCTCTATTTTTTTTTATGTTACTATTCTGTCATCTATTGTATTGCAGACCAACAACAACAATGTTTTTTATTGTTTCACAGCATTATTTTGGCTGTACACACATATTAGAGTTGTGAAAATTAAGTTGGATTTAGATCTTCTTTAATATTCTTCTGTAATCTGTTCTTATTTTTTCAATTAATAACCAGCCTTCAACTTCCTTACTGTTTAAAGCCACATCATTGTCATTTTAACTATGATTTCTTTGGTAAAGAGTTTTAGTTCTGGAGCATCTGGATCTGAAGTTACCAGGAATAAAACAGAGCCCCAAGCCCACAGAGACTTCCTGTTTTCACCAAAGATTGCTGAAGAAAGACCCATTTTCAGCCATTCTGTTGGTGTCTTTTTGAAAAGTCTGTAGTTCTGTGGACCTTAGCCTTAAAGCAAATGCTGTTTCAGTTTTGGTAAGCCATAGCTTGTTGCATTATAGGACTGACTGCTACAAACTCAGAATAAGGTGATTTACAGAGCACACTATAAAGGAAATCATATTTGGATCCTCCTAATTGATTCTCAGGCTGAATGAGTTAACAAGTTTACTATTGAGTATGTCTTATTGATTTATAATTGATTTCCTACAGGTCTTCTCCACAGTTTGAAGCTAAAACTCGACAGCAGAGGTAACCAAACAAAATGGCCTCATGAAGAATCATTCAGGCCGAATCACTTTCAGCTTGTTAGATCAACTGAAATTTATACAAAAACTGATTCTGTGAATTATCCAATAAAAAATGATAATCAACATGAGTGGCATATTTGCTAAAGGCTTACTGTGATTATGAAAGCTTGATTTTTTTTTTATTTTCGGCTATGATACAAGCGCTTACAGCAAATATTCTTAATTACATTAAATTAATATTGTTTTCCTTTGAATGTACATGAAAGTCCCATCCTACTTAACATCATCAGAGAGAGCTGATCAGTGCTTTTTTGGATGTAGTGCCTTGCTTTAGAGTAGCCTTGCTCACAGATTTGGCTGTGCCCTTGACAAATAGAATGGGGCCTCCCTATTTTTGATTTATTAATAGTATCAATGCATGTGTGTTGGGCCTGCAGCCATTTTATTCCCTTTTCATAACTTTTTTCTCCACTTTTAACAAACTTTTGCCACCTTAATCCAATTTCTGCTATTTAAATCCAATCTCACCATCTATTTTGCCCATTTTTGACACTTATAAGCCAATTTTACCTCTTTTAAAAGTTTCCATTTGATTTTTTTGTCAATTTTTGCAGCTTCTAAATAGGGATGCACAATACTGTTGGCCTGATATAGGTATTGGCAATATCAAAATTTCTGCTGATATTTACATTTGATATTTTGTCTGTGAATATTAGCATGTATGGACTGTAAATTTTGGCCATACATACAAATAAATTAGTGGCAATTTAGGCTGTTCCAACAGACCTATTTCAGTTGAAGTCTTTTTCTTTATTCATCCATTTTTTTCATTTCCATTTTCAAACTTAAAATTATGTTCAAGGACTGAAGTTTTACCTCTGAAAAACAAATATAAAGTTCTGTATAGATATCAGCTGAAATGGATCTGTAAATAATTGCACATACAGTACCTTTGGCCACCCGCTGCCTATTGCTGCCTCCGTTGACTGACTATTGCCACCAGTAACCCCTTTTACCCCTTTTCACCACATTTTACACCCATTTTGTCATTTTAACTACATATCACTGTTTGTAATGCCAATGTTTACTATACTAACTTTAATCCATTTTGCCACTTCTCACTTATTTTTTGCTTCTTTTGACCCATTTTTGCCATTTGAAACACATTTTTGTTAACCTGACATGCCAGATTACCCCCCCCCCCCCCCCATGGACTGCCTTACTTACGAACACAACCTCAAGGTGCCATCCACACGGAGATGAATTCAGGAGTACAGGCAAAAGTTTTTTGTCGTATAGGCGTTTCATCCACACGGAAACAGTGTTTTGGGGGGCCGTAAACGCTAATTTTTGTAACTGGGTCCCGGAGTAAACAAAGTATTTGTCATTGTTTCTGTGTGTCTAAACCTTACTGTACACTTGAAGTTCATCAGACCGGGCCTTGTTTTGTGTGTATGTCAGGGTTCTTTTCTCATTTCTCTTTTACTGTTTTTAACAGCAGGCAAATGTCCAAAGAGATCTTTTCCTCTCCAAAACAAAGGAGACGGTACAAATACAACAGTGGTACCACCATCATATTAGCTCTAGAGATAAAAACAGGGAAGTTAATCTTTGGGCTTTGGAACTGTTAGTCTGAACAAAAGATTCTTAAATCCGGCACGTACAGAGTATTTTATGTTTCGGATTATAAACTCACTGGTGGTCTGATTGTTTTGAGATTATGATGATATATGATATCGTAGTTTTTTTTTCCTTGTTAATGAGCTACTGGGCTATTTAAAGATTGATGTTGGATTTGACTCCAAGTGAGATGGTTAGACTTGTCGGCCCACTATGGGCTGTTTTGAAAACTCAAGATGATAATCTGCAAAAATATGTTACCAACAACTCTGTTGCAGTTTAAGCGTTACCAAACATTTTCTTAAGTTTTGTTGAATTTTCTTTTATTCATTCAACTTTACCCTCTAGTGTACCAACAATGTGGACTACTTAGAGTTTTTAGTGTTCTTCCACATACTTTCTCTAGTTAGTAAAATAAAATTTAGGTAATTTGATTAAAGAGCTAGATATAACCTGTTTTGGCATGCTGAGCTTAATTTAATTCAGCTTAATGTGCCTTTTATAACTCATCTGCTCTTTGGTTGAACTGATACAAGAAGTCATAGTGAACTTCCCTTTTCTCTCTTCAGAAGCTTCACTCTTTGAGGTCACACAGATGTGTCAAAATGTTTTACAGCAGTTAGTTGCATAACTACTTTAGAAGTGTTTGTTGTGCATCAGTTTGACCTTATTTTGATCATATTTTATAGATCCCAGCTCTTCTGTTGTTCATTTCTGTCTGATCTAAGGATTACAAAGCACTAAGCATAATCACTTCTCTTTCATCCAAGATGAATTCTTTCTGTCGCTCTGTCTCTTCACAACATCTGCCTCTTTGTTTGCTTCAGGGTTCTTTATCTTTGGCCATAGCTGACTGTCATTTTTGTATTGTCTTGCTATGACACTGATGTTCAGCCCGTTCTGTTGCCCCCTGACATTGAGCCTTCAACAAATGCTCACATACCAGAGAGACTGTGGAGTTAGCTATGTAAACAGGCATAAACTCCACCTTACAGTCTGCCAGGCGATAGATAGAAAACTGATGTCTGATACTGAGCCTCTGTGCTACATGCCAAGCAAGTGCATTCTGCAGAACAGTTTTGCTAAATGGGTTAAGAATACCCTGCAGACACCCATGTGCTCCCCTTTGGTTCTCCTTTACTATACTAATGTAACACAGAAGCTGTAATTAAGACGCTTGAGAAATCTGACATGTTCAGTTATTTGGGACATTAGAATCAATGTTACATTCCCTGTAAAGTGATATAAATAATCAATATTTTAGGTTTGTTGTATGACAGGCTATTATGAACCACCAGGCCAAATTACTCATGAGAAATAGCTTTAAGTTTATAAAATTGAACTTTAAAATCATGAAAAAGGAAGCAGTATTTGCTCTGGGATGGTGTGGGCGTGTCAGTTAAATGATTTGTAGCCACACCCTCTCACAAGAAATATGATCCTTTAAATTAAAAAAATGCTACAACCTGAATGGAGGACTCATCTGACAGACTTGGCAGTAATAGACTGTCAGTCACTGGATACTCTTCTTAACTTGAGCATTGCAACACCAGCAGACATTAAACTATTTCTGCTTGTAGAGCAATAGTCACCACCCAATTCTTTTAATCATCCAAGACTAAAGACGAGTGAAAAAATGGATTAAACACACCTCAGCACGTAAGATGTTTGTTCCTGCTGAATCTGGTTCTAGTAAAAAATAGATGAGTACTCCAGCAATTAGCCTGCCCCCTGACCTTATGGTGAACTCTGATCAGAGCTAGAGCAGAGAGACGGATGTTTGGGATTAATTTTGATGTTTTCTGGTACAAATCTCTTCATTATGATACTTTTAACGACCCATAGTCCACCACGGCTATAGGATTTGGATATTTTACCTTTCAATGAACAAAAACATCATTTTCTTCTGTGGCAGCTAAAACAATACCTTTCAGTGGGACACGGGCCTTTAGTTCACCACATAAGCAAGAAAGTACTTGCAGAAAAAAGCTGTTGCCATTTCTGCTGCTTACTGGCTTTTTAGTCCAACCATGACTTGATAAAATCAATAATTAATGGTCATAGTCTTTAAGATTTCTTTTTTTTTTTTTTTTTTACCTGAAAAGGTATTCCTATCCCTTTGTCAGACCTTCTACTATTACTTACTATTATTCTGATTCATGGTTTGGGCATCTGAAACTTTGTTTGAGGTGGTTTCTCTCACTCCCCTTGGTCTTTCTCTTCTTGGCTTCCTGACTGACTGAATCTTCTTTCTGCTGCTTTCTCTCGTTTCTTCCACAGATGTACCTTCTCCTTCTAAAGCTCAACCACATCCTCTGATGCAATTCCCTACAGGCAAGTTCTCTTTGCTCGCTGTTTTTCCCTCTTCTCATCATTACTCTACTTTCAACACTTTAAAACTCACTCCCCCATTTGTCATAAAAGTGGCAAATTAACCCTTTGCATGTAACTAGTTACAGATTTTGTGTTTGCCTGCAGCATTTGCACAGATGCTTGTATCTTTCAAAATTTAAATTTGATGTTTGTGACTGCTTTAGTTAGACATGCATTGTGACTCAAATGTAGTTGTAGTGAATAGTGATATTAACTGACACAAGTAGTTGTAGAGGAATAATGATTCTCCTCAGTGACTTTCATGTCTGACACATTAAAAAGTTATGAGTTACTGTTTATCTTGAAAAATATGTATTTTGAGAAGAATCATTATCTACTGTCTATTAACAGTGTAAAATACTTTGGGCATGGTATGTTGGCACCAGACCTGGGGCAAAAAAACGTTTCTACCACCATGCATCAAACCACAGTGGTACAGTGTGAACCAGACAAATGCTGCCAAATCTTGACTCTGGAAGGTGACCTGCTCTGTTTGAGTCCAAAAACATGGCTAAAGGGGTCATCAGTAAAAACTATTGGAGGTCCCGTTTGACAAAATTTCCTTCAGTGAAGGTCTGGAATATAAATGTAGCAAACTTTGAATGTATTTCACTGTAGTTCATTAAAAACATTGAAAATGACAATATTTAATGAACTGAAGGTAACAGTAACATTTTAATAATCTAGCAAGACTGATAACAAATCAAACTAAGTTATTTTGTTGCAATTTAAAAAAGCTTTGTATGCCATTTAAATACAAAATTGTCTACTTACAGACAGCTCTTGAAAAGTACCTATAGTTCACATAAAAAGACTTAATTTAGAACAAAATTAGATAAAAAGTGAAGTGTTTTTCCCCCTCTCTTGTTTTCTAGATATTAATTTTCAATTCTAAATATGCTTTTCTTTGTCTCTCCCTCCTAGTCATCCTTTTATAAGTTTAAATCTGAGCTGAGGTCTGGCCTTTTTCAGACGATCCTGGAGTTATAAAGGGATTTATAAACCAGCCTAAAGCTCAAACGACTTTGAGGGCGAATTGGGGGTTAAAAAATAATCGTGTCATCAGTCTTGTCTGGTTATGGTCGTTTATTTTCCACGTCCTCAGATTAGATGTCAGTGTTGTTCAAATATATGTACTATGACCCATAGTAATGTTTTACATTACCAACCACATTTATTGACCTTGAGTATATAAAAGTATACCAGGCATATTGGCCTGTGGTAAGAATGTACATGTAACTTGATTTAAAGTCTCTTTTTTTGGTTATCGTTTCTCACTTAAAAGTTTAGCTTCTCTACTCTTCCCCTACTCACTTCCTCCGCCTTGTTTCTGAAACTCTGCAGCTGCAGGCTGCTCAAACACCTGCCGTCAGATGAAGCATCTGATTGGCCAAATAGTGACACGCTGGGCTACCGCTGAGACCAAAGAAGCTGTGCAGGTCAAGATGTATCAACGTAAATGTAAAAAACACAGCACAGGTTGAGAGCAGAGTGATCATCAGAATAATATAATAGGAAAGAAAGGAATGGATTGGATGACACTTAGGTCCAGATTCAGACCGTGGTCTGTGAACTTATGACCTCGGCTTTAAGGTCTTACTTTTTAGGTTTGGCCATCACATTTTTGTCAGAAATTTGATTTCTAAGAAATAAAATGGAGCTATATTCAGTGTTCATGGTAGACTAATCCACTTGAATTCCAGCTATATAGAACAGCTACCTGACTCTTGGATAATTCTGTATGATTTAATACACAAGAAACTAACCCAAATGTGTTTTTTTTTTACCATCAGATTATGAAATATTCAAACCTATGTCTACTGAGTCATAGACTAAGTACACAGATATGTATGATTGCATTTTTGTCTGTCAAAAGTCAGAAGAAGTTTTCTGTTGTTGCACACAAATTGAGGTGTTTAGGAATGGTTTTTAGATGTCAGAAGTGTCCTAGCAGACACAACAGCATAATTAGATGTTACCCTAGATTTTGGTGTTTTACTTGATTCTTTTGGTAATTTTAGAACAACTTCTGACATCACAGATCCACTGCATAAATCCAATTATCCTGATAAGGTGTATTTCGTACGAAGGACAGGAAAACCCAGGGAGATTAGCTGCTTGCTGCACGCATCACAGGTAGAGTGCAGCTGCTCACGCTACCTGTAATGTATAGGGAGTAGCTGCAAGCACACACATGTTCAGTGAGCACGTGCTGAAGCAGTTGCACGCAGCAAAAAAGAAGAAAAAGGTTTGTGTGGACATAAAGAGGGGAGTGCCCATGTGTACAGAGTATTAAACAGTATAGCCTATTACTGTTGGCCCTAATCTATCAAACTTGTGTGCAAACAGTGCAGATTTAGGTTCAGAAATCATCTTATGACAAGGTTCACATGTAATTCATAAAACAAGCATATCTGGCCTACAACCACGTACAACTGGTTAGTCATTGACAAATATGGCAGCTGAAAGCGATCATCTGAATATCATGTCCTTATAAATTCATTGTTCAGCCAGCCTCTCTCTGAGTTTACTACATGGAGGTTAGTCATACAGCAAAGAAACCTGCCCTCTGTATTATGGTGTTGATTTCTAGGTAAGAGAATTAATGAAAAATAAATTATTTGTTGTTTTGCAGCCTGAAAAGTGACAAACTCGTGTTTGAATATTTACTTGATACATCGAAAAAGATGCTGTAACTGCAAAATCTAAAGCACTTGATTTATTATTTTCATATTCATTTGACCTTTCGAAGACCCCTGCCATCCGGAATAAAATGTTTGACTTGGGGTGATTACTTATAACAGCTTTGTCTTGTTTTTTTTAAGTTGCTCTTTGCTCTGAGATTAAGTGAACCAAAACCATGCCAGCTGAATACCTCTAAAAATTATTGCAGAGCCTGAACCATCTTGCTTAAAGATAAAAATAAACAAACAAAAAAACCCAGTCTTTTTCAATATTAAAAAAACACTCAATAGAATTAAAAAAAATCTTAAAATAAATGTCTTGGTTGAACCTTTGACAGAGCAAGAAGATAAAGGAGATTATGATATCAATAAGCCAAAATCTGGGATATTCTTTATTGGCTAAATACACTCTGAATTAATTTAAGATTTGGGTGAATCAAGTGATAAAGCCTCCAATGGTTTAGAACTGAGCACTACTTCTGCCCTGCATTGTTCAGTACAGTTCTGAAGAACGTGCATATGTCTTCAAAACTAGTTGGCAGTGCAGTGATTAACTACTGCATTTAAATCTTGAGCAGCATTTGTCTGGTCTTCATCTCAAGAGGCAACTGTCTGCAGACCTCTATGGTGGGGTGTCTTGGGCTCATCTGTTGCAGATCTCTACAAGGGGGCAACCTCGTTCGTGGTGCAGGAAGTGACGTACCGACCCTTGTTGAATTTTTCCTTAGTTTTTGGTGTTCTATGTTTTTTAATCTTATCCCCCTCACCCTGACCTTTAGGGTTCTGGTGCCTTCGTTAGTTTGTGGTGTGTTAAATTTAAATGTATCCCCAGTATTTTCCAAATTTATCAGTATTTTTAAAATTTTTATTCATAAAATTGTGCTGTTGTGAAAAATAGCCACTTACCATACCAGAATATATGTAATTCATCATTACGTCATTCTGGTTCCAAATTGGGTAATGCACACCACTTCCTGCCCTGCTGACGAGGTCGCCCAATTGTAGAGGTCTGCAGCTCAACACCCCACCATGGAGGTCTGAAGCCAGATCCTCTTCATCTCTGAACCTTTCTCATCATGTTTTTTTGGTAGTGGTCCCCCCAGGTGTGGTGGGCACTATAAGGAATGGAGTATGTCTTTGATATGTGCTGTATTGCATTCTCCCCCCTCCCTCTCTACTCAAGCACTTGGGCAGAAGGGTGATTCCCCTGCTCCCATCTCTCCTATCTCCCCTCTTCACTCCCCCGACTCTTTGGAGGAGCTTTCTTTGACCGAGAGTCCCAACCAGCCCCCTACTTCAGGATACGCTGCACCCTTGGGCTCCTTCTCCACTGAACCCCCCACTACTCATTCCAAGGACATGCCTTGGGTGGGTGAAGAGGGTGACACTGGAACGGGTCGCAGTAAGAATAAGGAAGACCTTCTAGATCCGTTAGCTGGTCCTTACCTGAGTTTAGGGAAAGACCCAGGTCCTCATAATCCATGTGAAGACAGTGGAGTTTCTTTTTCACCCGAGGAGAGGCTGATTAGCTCAGACAGGTCGTCCACAGGCCCCTCCCCAGTGAACCCCCAGATGAAGGTCCCTGAGTCTCACATTGCCTCCTCTAACCCAACAGAGCACTGGGATTCACCATTCCTAGCATCTCAAGACAACTCCAAGGTCTCCATGGATACCTTTTCCAAGGACACAGCTCCCATTGGTTCTTCGAGGTATGAGTCAGACCTGCTCGGCAACCAGTCTGATGAAGACGATGACCTGATGTATGAGGTCAAGAAGAATAATAACCCATTTGAGGGATTTTCCCCACTGGCAGACAGTGGATATTCCCATTTTGGAGACTCCAAATCTGACAGCAGAGCCTCAAAAATGTCAGAGAGTCCCACTCCGGATCTGGTCCAGTATGGCCAGACTGAATCACAGGATGCTCCACCTTCTTTCTTAGACGAGGGGAAATCATTTGAAACTGGAAAGATGGCTGCTGACTCTCTGATGCAGTCAGTGAACCAGTTCTCATCTGGTCTTAAAGATGATGATGAAGAGGAAGAAGAGGATTCTGCTCTACCACCTTCACTTCCAGACATCCTGAAGTCTTCCCCACTCAACCCTGACAAAATCGACTCTGGTTCCTCAGAAGGAAGTCCAGAGGAGCAGAGCCCCATCCTTGAGCGGAGGATGATGGAATCCCCAAACCCTCCAATCAACCTATCAGCCAACAACCCATTTGCCTTTGATGCTAAAGTGTCCCTGCTTAAGGAGATGACTGAGGAGATGGAAGTAAGAGCAGCTGACAAAGCAAAAGTTGAAGATGACAAAAGCTTTGGTGCATTTGATCTTGTCAAAGAGGCAGAGGAGACCACCCCAACCAAGGTCAAAGAAGAGGTACCTGTCAAGATTGAGCAGAAAGATTGGTTCTCAAGCCACGATTCTCCTAAAATGAAGGAAAAGTTTGAGCCACTTGACTTCCAGAGCAAAAAGACCACTGCTGAGGACTCTGATTCAGAGTCCCCGACAGCAGACTCCCTGTCTCCTGTCCTGGAAGCCATGGCCAAGAACCCTGCCAGCTTCCAGGTGGAAACACAGAAGAAGGACGTGACAATGGAAGAGCCAGAGGTGGCTGAGGAGGTCTCTGAGCATGAAGTCTCCTCGGAGGAGTTTGAGTTCATTGAGCGACCACCAAGGGGGGTCATTGATGAGTTTCTCGAGGCTTTGGATACTTCAAAGTTTGCATCCTCCAAACCCTCAGAAATCCCAATGGATGATGATGACCTAAGCTTTGGGCAGAAGAATGTGGCTCCAGTTTCTGCTTCAAAGGCAGCCCCAAAGGTTGAGGAGGAGTCTCAGAGTCAGAGCTCTTACCGCCTCCTCACCCAGGCCTCCCCTCAGAAGAGCAAGGCCGAGCTGGAGAAACTAGACATCCAGCAGCCTCCACCTCAAGTCCCCCTCATCCACTCCCCTGTGCACAAACCAGAAGAGGGAGCTGCTAAGAAGACCACAGAGGGTGGAAAACTGTTAAAGATGCCAAACCTGAGCGTAAGAGCAGGTAAAATAAACCATTTCTGGCATGGGAACTACCACCCCTTCCACATCCTCCTCAGTTTCACTGGCTTCCATGTTCATCGACATAATATTCATCTTCACTCTTTTGTTTTCCTCAGTTACCTTCTCCCAATCAACCAACCAACGAGCTGCCATTTTTTTTTACTTTAGACCTCATTACCTTCTCTTTAGTGTCATTTTTCCTTTCTTGCATTTTTTGCGTTTTCTTCGAAAATTAACTCCTGCATTTTGTACATTTTTGTTTAACTGTCTTGTAATTGTGTGGTTGTTTTCCATCGCCGTTCACCTTCTTACTTTTTGCTGCATTTTGTGTTCTCATTAGATTAATATCACCTCCCTTTACCTAATCTTTTTATTTTCATATATTTAAGATGAGGTAAGTGAGGTAAGTGATGTGGTAAATGTGATATGTTGCTGAAAACACAGACCTTCGTTTTTTAAATCAACTAAAACAAAATTCTGAGACTTTACATGTTGATGGCAGAAATTATGAATCATGGGACACAGACAGAGAGGCCCCAGTTAACCGCCTATTAAACACCTGTATGGGCATTTTTTCTGCTGTGGAGTTGGATTCCCTTTCCATCTGGTTTCAACTTCTCCCTGCTCTGGAAATAACTCAGGATGCCAATCTGAAACCCTACACACCCTCATAGACCCCAACACCCACCCACAACCAGCCATACACAGAACAAATAGCCACACCCTGTAACTGACTGAATAACTGCCATTCTGATTTATTACACAGTTTTTAATCTCTCCCACACCCTGCCATACATGTTACATCACATTCAATGTGCCAGAAGCTAATTGCTGAATATCACTTTTATTATAACTTGTTTGGCGAATCTACTCAGCTGTTATTACTTAGTGGGTTGTGAACTTTCTATTCTGCAACCGCTTTAAATATTCAACCAGGCAAATAGTTAGGCCAACATTTTTTAATGAAATGGGTGAGTTTCTGTTCATTTGAACTTGAATCCCAGGAAGAACACAGGTAGTGCCATTAATAGTTTAAGATATGTTTTTGGGGCATGATCGGAAACAGGGATGAGAGCGGATATGGGACATGTCAGAAAGGAGCCACATGCTGGACTTGAACTCAAGCTGCATACATAATGCATACCTTAACCACTAGGCCATCTGCGTCCCAGGTAGTGCCATAAATGACCTAAATGTGAAATTGCATGGTATGGTAGATATAAACAACAGAGAAAGCACTCTTGGTGCTGTTGATGAACCAGGACATTCTGTCTAAGAGAGTAATTAAGAAATTATTCTCACAAAAATGCAAAACATATTGAAAAATGAGAAATTTGAAATGATCACAAATGATATGTTATTGCAGTTGTTTAATCAACTCTTAGCTAACTATAATAACATAATAAATGTGCTCATTCCAGCTTTCAAAGAGTGAAAATTTGCTGCTCTTTCTGATATCACTGAACATTGGATAGCATTCCAACTGTTGCTTGAACAAATCGAGACATTTGCGTACTTAGGAATGGGCTGTGAAGCTTGAAATTTCCTGTTATTTTTATCTATTCATGAAATGTTTGGCAGATGCAACTCCTAGCAGGGCTGTAGTGCACCAGTAGTGCTTTGGCCTATCTATACTACCATCTTTTCATTTGATATCCACATCTCGTTGACATTTTTATTCAAAAACAGAGGTGTGTGATGTGTTATATCCATAGAGGCTGTTTTTGAGATACATACAGATTCCTCCTTCAGGGCTTTTAGAAGGCGATGAATCGCCCCCGAGGCACCACCATCTCTCTGAGGACAACACTGCTTACTTTTCATTCTAATGGATGACTCAGTTTTATTCAAACTGATATTGATCTGCTAATACACGCACACACACAGTCATCTCTATGCCTCCCCAAACACACATAGATGCTCAGTGGTATAAACAGTGCTGCAGAGACTCGGAGCAGACGGCTACTGTGTAACTGGAGCAGTAGGACTGTGCTCTTTGGGAGCAGCTGCTGACGCCTTTACTGTATGTGTTTGTTGGAGGGATCTCCTGTTAATTAAGCCCCCTTCCTCCCCCTTCTCCTCCTCCTCCTCCTTTTCCTCCTCCTCCCTGCATTGCGACACTGGCAGGCCCACAAAGGGTCTTCCGACCCAGAAACCACTCAGCAAATGTTCTGCGTTACACAACTTGAGATTGAGAGCTGAGCCCTGACCATAAATCTTTCACTGATGGTTTCATCTTGATGATATTAACTGAAGTATTACTATGTCTTATTCACTGATTGTCAAAATAGATGCAATGATTGATCAATTTGTTCAACTAATTGGCAGTGAAAGGGGTTGCATCTATGTGAAAGCTGATTATGCAGATATGTAAATAATATGTAAGCCTGACGTAGTGGATTTTAAAGCTACAATGAAAATACAATTTTTCTATGTTAATTCTGTTCTAATTTAATCATGTAAAAGTAGTTGTTACCCTGAAATTAAACCTGATATAAATCAGGTTTCTACTGTATGCAGGCCTATTAGAGTCAACCCCCTTTGTAAGTACAACTTCCTGGGTTGTTGAAACAAGCTTGGGGTTTTATCTTACAATCTTTAACATCCAATTTTGGTCTCTTGCTTTAAGAAATAAACCACTCCAGAAGGATTATGTGAATTAAGTGTTTGCTTTGATTATACTCAAATAATTTAGGCCTAAGTATTTTTCCACAATAATGGGTAACTTTGAAATATCAATTTTCAGATCTGAACAGTGATTCAGGTATGTTTCATTATCCTCTCAGTGGATTACATCAGCAAGAAAGCATGACAAAGCAGATCCACTCATGTGAAGGTGAAGGTTCACTTTGTGCAGCTCAAACTTTGACCTTCTGCTTGTGCAACGTCTGTGTCATCACTGAAATCACAGTCAGGAACAGAAGTATGGTGAGAGAGACATGAAGTCATCACTGGAAGCAAATGCCTCATTATACCAAAATGAAGTCACTGAACCACACGCTTTAGCAGGGCTTTGTTTCCAGTCAAGGGCTAGATTTGTGCAAGAAAAGTCTGAATTTGGCGATGAGAGAGAGAGAGGATCAGCCGTCTTGTCTGTAAGATGAGACTGGTGCCCTCTAGTGGAAAAAGTCTGTGATTACCACTGAGATGTTGAGGTCTACCCCCTTTTACTGATCAGCTAAACCTATCCCACTGGGATTATGTGTCTGTAAAAATGTCAAGGCTTTAGATAATTCCTTTTAAATTAAAATGGATATCTTGGTCATGACTTACAGTCAAGATGAGCTTTTCTGTTCACCTTGTCAAGCAGGTACCATGTTAATGCCAGGAAGTATTGGCAGAAGCTGGAACTTTGCTTATTTTGGCGGCAACCCAGACATTGTGTTCTGTTCTTGGTCCGCTCCGTTGGCAGCAGTGAAGGTAAATAAGGTTTGAGTCACTTCAGTGCACTGTAATATTTTAAGAGTAACAAGGTTTACTGCAGTATTAGTATTGAAACAGATATTTTAGATAACCTAGTCCAGGGCTATGCAGTTAGTTTGGAATGAGGGCCAGTTCCTGAAAAAGGATCCCAAATGAAGGGCCAGAGAGATATCACTTTACATACGCATAATAATCATTTAAAAAGGCATTTTTGGGGATTTCTCTTCCTCAGCTGACGTTAAAATGCTTTTATACTCTCTGTGTCTTTAAATGGATTTTTAAAATTTTTTGTCTAAAATCCGTGGCTCTCCTTGTGATGCTGATTTAGCTGTCTTTTGTTCGGTAGAAGCCTGAAAATGGTGCATTATCTTTGCTCATCATGAGGTTGCCCCAAAGTCTGCAAACCCCAGAGCCAAGTGAAAAAGTGGCATTAATTGTAAATACTTCTCTTCTCATTGGCTGTTGAACTGTATGCTTTCTGCAGCAACTTTTTTCTAAGAAGAAAGTTACATTTTGCCTTGTTCAAAGTGGAGAGCAGCACGCTAGGCAGTAATGAAAGTAACTGTGTAAATAGGAATAATTTGCAACACAGTGAGATGGGACGGTGAATTGGGAAATTAATGCGACAGTCACACAAATATAATAACATGTTACTATATGAAGCACATTATTTAGACACTAATAAAGTCTCACGATAAGAAACTAGAGATGTTTTTATGAAGATTTGCTCGTGCTCTCGTAAACTTTTTGTTTGGACTGTGTGGATGAAACAAGACCTTAAACCACAGCTTTTGGAGAGAAGTTAGAAGCACTAGTTAGAAGCACTCTGACATTTTGTTGAAACCCCTATCTATAATACTTTAAACGGAATAGAAATTTAGTGAGATATTTGATGCCACCTTTTGGCTCTGAGTAATGAGTGCAATGCAGTCAAAAGATATTCCTTAAGTTTATCAGTCAGCATGTAAAATCCTTTGGAAGTAAGTCTGTTTCTGTTGCATTCCTATCATGCCTGTGCTTTTTATAACCTTCTTTGATCAATACCAGCCTGAGAGAGATCTGTAGCTTCTGTATTTACTGTACCAGGCAGAAATCATTCATCGTCTCAGTCTCACTGCTGCGTCAGCACATTTGACAGAGCACAGTGGGGTGGAGGTGGGTGGGACAAGGGGAAGCGGGGTGTGATAAACCAAGGAGGGGGAAAAATAAGGTAAGGTTGAAAGTTAAAGAAGGGTAAAGGGAAGATCAGATTGGGTGAGAAGGAGGAGGGAAGGGAGAGTTTGCCAAAAAGTCTGAGCAGGGAGGGAGGAGGCAAGGGTGTAAGGGAGGGAGAGAAGGAGGGAGGAGGCGAGGCAGAGACGTTTATAGTTGCTGCGTCAGAACGTTGGCAGCAGACAGTCAGCTGACAGCACGCCTGCAGGAGGGAGTTAATTCGCTCGCTGCAGTCGTCTCCCCCAGAGGAAGCCTGGCTTGGGTTCTTCCCTCTCTTCCTCCCTCCTCTTCTTCCTGCAGCTGAACACACATACACTTCCTCACATCTACAGTGACAGCCTGTGCTCGGTCCCTCTCTGTGTGGAATGTGTGTTTGCTGATCGGACGGCATGGAGAACAACTCTGTGGAAACAAAGGAGAGCGAGCCCTCTACCAAGCACTGGAAAGAACAGGGTACATACCTCCACCTTTCTGTCGGTCTCTTGCTTTTTTTAACAGATGAAGGTGTTCACTGCTGCAAAGCTGCCTTCGTTTGCTTTAGCTCTTTGTCATGCTGACTGTGGAGAAATTGACATTGATGCTTAATTAGGTAGAAACTCTTGCAGGACATGAATCGATTTGTAGCACAGTCATTGCAGCACAGAGCTTCTACTGTTCGCCTTTTGGTTTCATTGATTCAGATACAAGCTGAGCTTGGAAAACTTAGCAAGAAGATAACAAAAACAGAGGCTTTTCATGTGATTAGAAGCTGCCATGAAACATCTTGCCTTGAAATGTGCACCCAGCCTGAGCAAAGGTTAGCTTTGTCAAATAAGTCTGCTGAATGATTTCTCTTGCTTCATTCATCTGTTAGATGACTTAAATGTTTGTATTGGTGTGGGACTTCTGTTTGTGTCAGTGTCTGCACACTGGGCGCTTTAAGGTGCATTATTGCAGGTATTTGAGGACTGGGTGCTGGTCTGTCCTTGGGTGACTGCAGCAGCTCTAGAGAGGACCTTTGGATAGTCAGCCAGTCAGTTGCTGTGACCAAAGGTGGACAGTAGAGAGGAGGAGGGAGGGAGGGATTTGTGAGTGGAGTGACGTTAGCTGGCAGTTTAATGATTGGTTAGTGGAGGGGGAAATTCTAATGAGATGGTTGAGGGTCAGGTCAGAGCTTTGAGGAGTTTGGCAGCTTTCTGCTCAGGCCTCATGTTTTTCTGATGGATAAATTGATATGTTTCTGAATGAATGAATCAGAGGACAGTCTGTGCTGCTGCCTGGCAAGACTTATTTCAGAGGTAAATTTGAATGCAGTCATCAGGGTTGGTGTGCATGCAGTGTTGAATGTAGTCTAGATTATTGTCATCATGAGTCTTAAATGATCAGAGTTTCTTATTTAAAGGGATAATAGAATTATCTGAGTTGATTAATCAGCCCTGGAGACCTGGACTTACTCTTATTTCAGCATCTAGATCAGAGGGACTGAAAGCTATAAAAAAAAATAATGGGATAGCAAAATAGTAAGACATTTATAAAGTAGTTTGCAACCAATTTATTAATCATTGTTGCTCTGATGTACGTAGAAATCACCTCATCATTTTTCAGTTGAGTTTCTGTTCATTCTGCACTATAGATTTCAGCTCCCAACCCTTTTATTTCAACCAGGTTGCTGTGAAATCCCATTAACATGCCTGGTTGTTTCAGTGCTATTTGTCATGATTGTGGAACCAAATGTGATTGCCTTGCCTTCACACTGTAATAAAATGTTCAAGGGCTGTTAGCATTAGCATGCTAATTCATGCTGTCTCCTGATCTTCATGTGTCCTGCTGCCGTTGCATCATCTGAGGCCGTAGTGCTGCTGTCACCGCTCCACACTGAAGCCTTTGTGCTGTTGGTCTGTCTGTGTGTGTGTGTCGGCACTGTGTCAGCTCAGCTTTGTTCATCCAGCCGGCGGTCATTGAGCTGGTAATGAGGGAGGACCGCCTTCACGACTGAGAGAAGCTGCTGTGTTTCTGACGGCCTGTCAGGAGAGTTTGTGTGACACCACGAGGACGAGTCGTACAGTGACTAAGCACTATTTGCTGTGTTTGAGAAGGAGAGAGTCTGCAGTGGTAAAATGGCCAGGCTTTTGTTGCGGTATAGAGTATAGTCTATTGCAATGAGGAACATGGTCATCTTTTGACTTCTCACACACTTTTCATGTACAAAGCAACTTCCTTCTCCCCATCCAGGCTGAGGTTACTTTGGGGTGTTTATACAAAGTGGCTGAGTGGCAAAGTCACTCGTTTCTGGATCTGGAGGTTCGGTGTTCGAAACCAAGCGTAATATGCAGCTTTTGGAATTTCCCCCCACGGGACTAATAAAGGAATATCTTATCTTATATAAGTTTGAGAAGGTCAATTCTTAAGCTGACTTTGGCATGAATATCTTTGTAGTCTTGCAAACAATTAAAAACTCATAACTCAGATGCAGAAGCTCTGTCTTGATGAAGAGAAGATTTCCCATCAGTGTCCCTCCCAAAGCATTATCCAAATAAATTGTTTTAAAGAAGGTATGTTTGAGATAAAAAGTGGCTCTGACTAAGGCTCTAAATTACATATCAGTACAGGCCCAAAATGAACTTTCTATTTCTATCTGACCATGCTGAGAAATACCTGATTTTTATCAGTTAAGCTAAGTACAACCTTGAAAGCAGAACCAGTCTGCTGTAAACTTGTCTTAGGTCTTAAAGTAGCAGCAAGACTAATTAATTCCATCATCTCAAACTGAGACACACAGCTGAGCTGGTGTAACACAGCCACTTTAACAACACTGCAGAAGCCTAAAATCACATTTTAAATAAAACAAGACATAAGATCAAAACAGATAAAATGGAACATTTAATGTGATGTGAAAAAGTTAGTTTTATTTCATATTTCCAAACTGAAGTCTAACAATTAAATCAACTTGTCCTCAATATTAGCCAGTAAAGCTTTGAATTAAAAGTCAGCCTGAAATGAAATAAAGTTGCATCTAGTATTTTTGAGACGTTCTCTATGGTATTAAGATGATCTAAGGCAGCTAATAAAATAATCTGATGCAAGAGGTAGTGGAAAAATGGCCTTTAAATATTTATATAAATAAACACAGCTTGTAACCATGTTGTGCAGTTGTGCAGGTAAGGCTGGCTACACACCAGACGATTTAAAGCCACATTTTAGGCCAGATTTGACGCCCCCTTCCAATGATAGTAGGGTTGAGACCTGATTTAAGGCTTGTTGCAACACTATTTGTCCAAATAATCCTCAAGTGTGTGATGCCATTATGTTTATTTTACCAATCCTGATCAAACCGTGAATTATAATTATCAAATTTATTATGTACAATTCCAGGTCAGGATCCCTGAGATGAAATTCCAGTAATAACCAATGAGAGCAAGTAGACCGGATTGCATCTCCAGCCAGATTTCATGTAGTTTTACACACCAAAATAAACACAACCATGCCTTATTTTCAGACAGGATTTCTTTTTCTCAGCTTCTGTTTTTTGCTACAACTATACCGGGCAATAGCCAGCTGAGGTCATCTATCACGTTAAGTCCTCAAGCACATTTGATCATTCAAGTTTCTCTCAGTGTGTTGTCAGCTTTAGACATATACATATCAATATTACATACCAATATGTTTGTCATAGCAAAGACTAACCCGAAATGCCAATACACTTTTTCTTTTTTGCATGGATATATTTCACATACACATATTTTACAATTGTTTGGGAAGGGCAGGACTTTTTAAAAATTCTCAAAGTGATCGGACAAACATTCTGTCTGCCACATTCATGACGGGCCGGTCAGAGTGGCAAGGCAAAATGAGGTAGCAGGCATGTGCAGCTCCAGTGCTAACCTTAGCTATACAGAATAGTGCTCCCATAGTGTTTGGATGGCAGAGGCTGTCATTGGCTAAAATTCCTGCTGAAGCCTTTCGAAGAGCATCCAAAAACATCTCTGCTAAGAGAAGCTTTCAGTGTGCTCTTTACTTTTGTTATGATGAAGAAATGTTGTCAAGAGCTCATTAAACTGCTGCTTTTCTACAGCTACATTCAAGCTAAATGCTACCTGGCAAGAGCCAAAGTATATACCAGCCCACAGCACAACTTAACTCCACCTGTAACAATCACAAACTCATGCCAAAGCAGCTTAGGATAAAAGTAAAAACATCTTTTCCATCATGAAATCTTTCAGTGCTGTTCTTTGGGCATTACTCCATAAAGAAATGTGGTCCAGTTCTGATAAAACTGCCTCTGTACTATTGCTATGTCGAAGCATTTTGCTACACCGGTAGCAGTCATTGCTATTGTTCTCCTCAAATGACGCTCACTGGTCCAAACCATTTTCTGTTCAGCACAAATGTTGTAGATTGGGGCTTCACAAGATGGATTTGCCTGATGATAGACATGGAGTCTTCTGCATAGCAAGGTTAAGCAAAGACGTCATTGCCTGCAATATTATGCATCTTTATTATTCACCTTTTTTGGCAGGTGAGATGACTGGATGTGAGATGAAGTACAGGAAAGTTTTGTTTTTTATCTTCCTTTTTTTCAGCCATAAAGCACTAACCAGATCAGATCTAACTTCACAGATTATATTAAGCACCCCAGTCAATTTTTCCAAGAGGCTGGTTAATGTAGTAGGTGTTAGAAAAGCAATCAGAAACTTCGTTTTCGTTACTAATCATTTTTAAGCAAAAAAGCTTGATACCTCAGGAACTCAGTTACCTATTTCTGACTCCTTCTGAGCCATCTTTAATTCAGCATTGTGAAGTAGGATGTGTCACATAATAAGTCAAATATATTTGATCAATAAGTTATAGCAGGCATACCTGTTAACTTGTAGATCTCATAAGATGAGCTGTTAGACATAAATAAGTTGTGTTTGTTGAATTATCTGGCCAAGTGAGTTTTCTCTGTTGACTTTGCTGTGATTTGTTGTTGGTTATTAAAAACGTATGTACACTGAAACTTTTTGATACCATGTGTTAAAAAGAGGACATCTATTATTTTAGTGATAAATTGTATTTAAAGGCAAATAGATAGCATCTAATGCATAGTAAAAGTTTTAAAGACTGACATCTAATTTATAAGACAGGTGCATAAGAGAGAATAAATACACAAAAACTGCAGGGGAACTCCAGCACACTTACGAAATTGCACAAAAGACTGGCAATGTGACACAAATAGATAGTTTCAAATTCAGTTTTTAATAGTAGTGTTAAGACCATCACTGTTAGGAAAAATAACATTGGTTTGTGATGTTTTATAAACAAGAGAGGACAATATTTTTCTACTCGACAATACATGTTTTAAACTTTAAAACAGATTTAGTTTCACAAAGTCCTGAAGTTTAAAAAACACAGAAGATAGAGGTGCATTGGAGATTAATGAATCCATCAAAATTGCAATTGAAAACAAGCAATTATTCTCTACCTGCACGGGACCATTATTTTTGTTACCCTGGTATTGAAACATGCAGCAGCATTGATTTTATCATCATATCTAAGTTAAACATTTTGACAAAATGAGAAGAACCCTACATTGATTGTTTATATTTACATTTTGTATTTACTGTGGGATACGTGTCACACTTTTCTCTGCTACACAGATCAATATTGATTATTGTTGTGTTGTTACCCTTATCATGACCCTTACTTTAGAGCTCCAGAAATGTGAAAATGGCAGGGGTGTTGAGTTAACTTTTAGTCCTTTAGCACTTATTTGTGTGTCTACATCATTGATGGAGAACAACTTCGCAGCAGTTTGTGTGAATAATTCATCGTGTGCAGGTGGCATTCAGTCCTAGCAGAGTATTTGTTCACCTGCAGACAGATGTTCGAGTTTCACAAGTTTTTAAGGAACCAAAGCTCCTTCCCTGCTTGTCTTGCTTGCCTGTATGTTGTTGTCAGTTGTGTTGGTATGTTGTATACTTCCTTTATGCCTGATGTCGTAGCATTAACTCAGAGATAGTCGCCTTTACTAAAGACTGCTCCTGCATGCTTTACCTAGGTGCCACGCCTCATGGTGTACTATGTGTGAAAGGTCTGGTGAGAACAATCTGGACAATGTCCGGACCTAATTGTTTAGAGTACGTAAGTGAAAACGGCTCAACAGTTCAGGCGGGGATCCTGCTTTGTTTAGCACAAAGATACAGAGGCAGACTTTGGACTGTGCTGAGTTTTATGTAACAGTATGTGAATGGGTTATCTAAGAGATAATTTTAACTCTGAATGATTACTTGGAGCCCTCTGGAGTCCCACGAAGTTTGTATCGACTCTGAAGCTTCAAGCCTTCAGTCAAAGACAAAAAAAGCACCTGTCCTGCTCCTGTTTGTAGATGTTAGAGCAGGCAGAAAATTAGGCCTAATTTTTTAATCCATGTTGGTTGGTTTTTATTTTGTTACCAAGCCAGTAGCATTCCCATTATGCGCCTGGTTTTTCTGGAGAGGTTGCAGCCCCTTACATGGATTTTGAACTCTTCCAGATATCTTCTGTTCACTCCCAGTTTCTTCCATCCCACTGGGTCTGGGTTTGACTCTCCAACTTTTTTTATCTTTCCTGAAGTAAGTTTTCCTTTTACAGCCATGTTATGCAACACCTCCCCACCCGCCCCCTCTTTCTCCTGCTGTAATCACCTTATTAGAAAACCAATTTCTCATTGATAGTAGATGGATTTTCTCAACACCTCTGTGTGCTTTGGTGGATCTTTGAACTGTGGTTGAAAACACAAATGATGAATGGACGCTGTCTTGTTCATTGCATGTGTCTCTGTCATGAACTGGTACCATTGTTAACTGGGGGTGTATATTAACATGAGGAACGGTCAAATTAATTTAGATTTGACTTAAAATTAATGTTAATTCACTTCACATATGTTTGAATCAGTGTTTAAATACTGCTGGACTTTCTTTTAGACCCACCACTTTATGAAAATAGCCATACATTTTGTCATTTATTCTATTGTAATCATCCAGAAACTACCTGTTAAGGTGCTGATTAGTAATGCACAATATTATCAATATGATGCTGGTGGCGGCAGATATGAGCTTAGAAAGGTACTTATCATGTTGGCAGATTTGAACATTTCTGTTGGTATTTACAACCGATTCTTTGGCTATAAAATCTGCCTTTCTTTATCATCTCTAAGTATTTACTGTATAAACTAATAAGAATGTGGAATTTAGTCCTGGATCAACAGACCTACAACAGCTGAGTCTTTTTCATTATTCATCATCATTCCTTTAACTTTAAAGTCTGTTTTAAGGACTGAAATGTGTGAATTTGTTCATCCTCAAACTTCAAATTTTGTGCTTTAAGGACTGAAGTTTTAGGTCTCTATACATTTAATTATCGATATGGATATCTGTATTGGCTAAAATTAATTTGTAAATATTTGAATATTGGCAAAAATCCAATATCATGCATCCCTAGAGCTAATGAATGTTTTGGGTAATTTTTATTTTTCACTGACACTGTCCATCGTACTGTTATTTCCACTTTTGTTTCAATAAATGATTAAAACTTAGGGTCAACCAGTGTTGGTTTTCAAGGCTGATATTG
Organism: Cheilinus undulatus; assembly: GCF_018320785.1. Taxonomy (NCBI): domain Eukaryota; kingdom Metazoa; phylum Chordata; class Actinopteri; order Labriformes; family Labridae; genus Cheilinus; species Cheilinus undulatus. The sequence goes on along the minus strand of NC_054870.1, from coordinate 18,207,856 downwards.
ATATGGATTATCAGTAGTGCATGAGATCGATAACCAATAACCATATGGTATAAGAGCTGCAAGGTATTGTTGGGAAATTTAGTATATTTATTGTGCTCCTGCTTCATACTAAATAAATCTGGTTAATGTGGTATACACTCAGGAATTTCTTGTATGCTCAAAATTTCACACTGAGTTCAGATTGTAACACATATTCAATGTGGTGTCATGCTTTGTATGAATAGTGTGAAAGTGTGTTGTTTCTGCCATAGTTTTATGGAGAGCTATACTTGAATGGTTGTTGCCAGTCTAAATCTCTAAATGCATAATCTGTGCTTATTAGCTGATCATGTTAATTTTGTCTGAATGTTGGTGACACTAACTTGTGGTTTGTCCACATGTTCCACATATTAGATGGAAAGCTGATGTAATTGTTGGTGGTCATATAGCTCCTTAGTCATTGTGGTTTAAGCTCAATTTGAGAAAATTTCTCCCTTTCTTCCTTAATTAGTTTCTGTTTCTTATAGCTGGGTGGTGATGTATATTTAAAGTTGTAGCGTAAAATACAATAGCTGTAATGATCAGTCGTCCATCAGTCCTGAGAGAGAGACCAAACTGCGCATGTCCCTCTCTCTTTCGCACTCTCTCACCTCTCAGCCAGGCGGAGCCGCCGTGCTGCTGCATGCTTAGCGGAGGTTCAAGATGGACGCCAAACGGGGTTAGTCTGGTCATAATCTTTTGTTTATCCACCGCATTTCTCCTCTTCTACATGCGTATAGCTGGGTCTCATTTGTGGGTTACTATTTGCATGGAGACCGGGACTATGGCTGGATTCAGCCCGGGGAGGGTGGGAGGCCGCCTGCGTAGGTCATGCCGGACTGTTTGACGTTTTGTACCCGCGGTACGGACCGCTCTGCATCCTGAGGTGTGTCATAAAACGCTCCTGACCATGTTGAAAAGATGAGAGGGGTCAGGGTGGTGATTATACATAGCGAGAAGTGAAACGAGATCAGCGGCCGGGATTTAGCTAGCTGTGATGAGGGAGGGGGTCTATTTTTAGCAGGTCCCCGGCGATGCTAGCACGCCTGCTACCATATGTAGCCAGGCAGCCACATTTGGACCGCGGACTCTCCTCCTCCTCCTCCTCCTCCCTCTCATGATAGCTGCTCGGTCCGTGTTTCTACACACAAAGACCCTCTGTCAAAACCAACACAGCTGCTACTGTGCGGCTAAGAGAGCTAATACAGAGTTAGCATGTTTAGCTGACATATAACGACAGGAGGGCTAGTTGTCAGCTAACGTGACAGCAGGCGGAATAGCTAATAGATGTCAACGCCCACATTTACACAGCTGTTTACTCAATAAGCGCTAAGCTTACTGAAAATTAACCTACCCGGCTCTTTCTAAGGAACTTTATGTCCAAACGCCACTGACTTAGCATTCAAATGATTGTTTTAGAGCCACCTGTATCCAGTTATCAGGCACTGCTATCACTCAAACCTCTGATCTGTTCAGAAAGCACTGTTAATGTAGTCAAAGCTATTATGTAACAGAAGCACTGGCATTTATCTAAAGTTGTTAAGATAACTTGGCAGTAGTCATAACCATTTTGCTGTTATCAGATGCTTAACACAGCTTTATTTAAATTTATGTGTCAGAAGTAGGCTTATGTGCAAACTATTTATATTGTTTAGAGAAACACTGTAGATTGCTTGAAGAATAAATGATTGTTTATTCATAAGTACCAGGAACAGGGGGAGCAGTCTTGTAATGCATGTCGCTTTTGATTAAATCTCCTCTCCTGTGTCCCAGGTTAAATATTAAATAAAGCGTTTTAACATTAGTTTGTCAGGCAGTAAGGCTGGCCCCTTCAAGTAAGACACGTCACTGAGGATTTTTTCTGCATCCATCATTTCAAAACTTATTTTTACTAAAGATGTACAGATGTTAAATACAGAAATTCAGAAAGTTCTGTAAGGCTCAAAGGTAAAAAAGTTTTGATAAAGACACATATGGATTGTTTCTTTTGTTTATAAAGGGTCTAATGTATTAAAAGTTGATAAATCAATACAGCAAATATTAAGGTTTTTAAAAAGTTTTAAAAGTCTTGAAGACACCACAAGGTCTTACATTTTGGAGCTGTTTTCCTTCTTTAAAAATACAGTGATGTAAAGTTTATTTGTGTAGCACTTTTCACAGACAGCCATGAGAGTGTGGTTTACTTAGACAAAATATACAGAGAATTAAAGTAATCATTATGAAATCACCGCATGACCACAAAAGTCATAACAAGAACAGAACAGCAAGATATAGGAGCTTATATCAGTAAAAAGAACATTACACACAATTTAAACAGTTCATATTACATGAAAGGAATGATCATTAACCAAAAGCCTGTCTAAACAGGTGAGTCTTTAACTCACCTCTCTTGTGAAGAGGTTGAGGGCTTTTGCTTTTATTTTTACATTTAGTTTGAATCACAAGTGAGATTCTGCTGGAACTCCAACAGTCAGTCTGTGCGTTTGTGTCCCTAGCTAGCAAATTAAGTATGTGATTAAATGACGTGTGCATTTAAGTGATGGATAAAAAGAATTTTTCTGAGGAGTGGTTGGAGCAAAAGGTGTTGGATCTGAGGCTAGGCTGATACTTATTAACATTTTACAGGAATTTGCAAATAAAAAGAGGTTTTGCTTTGAAGCTTTTGCCGAGTACAATACTCGTCCAAAGTCTGTTAATGTTAGCACTGTAAGCACCTTGAAGAAAGCTTTATTGGCATATTACAATAACAAATGTGATCTGTATTTTCATGACTATGTTGTCACATCTGCACAAAACATGCATATAACTGTCACCAATGTTATGTAATGTAATGTGACTTAAAATATATCTAAAGCATTTTGAAAGGTCTAGAAATTATTACATTTGATGTTGAATTTTCTGCATATATCCTGGTATAGTACACATCCCCTGTTGTACTATGAGCATGATATGTTGGTTTTATCGTTAAAATTAAAGTAAAGTAGTACTTTCTTGATCCTGAAGGGAAATTCATAGTTTATACTGGGTTTTTTTTGTTTTGTTTTGTTTTTTTTTTTCTTTTTTACATTTTACACACGCATAGAGTGATGGCCTGCTGCTCTTGTTAAGCGCTGCCGTGAGCTGTTGGGGAGTTCAGTGCCTTGCTCAAGGGCTTTTCGGCAGTGCTCGGGACATGATGGAACCTCTCCAGCCACCAGGCCATAGTCCAGTTGTGCTCCTGCTGGGACTCGTACCAGCAACCTTCCGCTTTCCAGCCCAATTCCTTCCAGCCGAACTCCTTCCAGACTGCCCCCCACCCCACGTTATTGAGATTAGTCTTCTTGGCTTGTAGCAGGAAATCTGATTTGTGGTTTTTCAGCCGTAAAAGCTCATTAATTAGCTGTAAAACCATTTTAAGGAATACTGCGGTGAGCTGCCAAACATATTGTGGTCACTCGGTGAGTCAGCCGGCGCTGCTTAGCAACATGGCTGCCCTCGCTCACTGCACCTGCCTTTGTTTCTTGGTGCAAGAGAGTATCATCTCATCCTGCTGCTGTCTCAGTTTGCATTTTAATGCTGTTTTGCTTATCATGAAGACTTTGTCTGTGGGTGTATGCAAGCCCTATGAAGGTGTTAGCTCTCTAGTGAATTAATATTGACCCTTACTTAATTGTAGATAAGCAAAGCAGAACCTGTAAAGTTACAATGTGCAGTTTGATATGCTGCTCTTGTTACTTCAAGTACTAGAGAACAGCATGTTTCGGCTGTGAGCAACGTCAATACCAGTAGAAAAGTCAGGACATCTTCTCGTCTAATATTGTCCACTGACCTGCCTGGAATTCCCTGGTGAAATATGAGCATGCTCAGTGCAAGACCCAGGTCATGAGCTCAGCTGTCTTCCAGCGGGGTTTGACCACCGACCCCACCTGTCCATCTCGGTCCTCAGAGAGCTGTACTAACCCCCTACATGCACCCATATGTCAGACAGACTGAAAGACCTGCAGATTAAACCTAACTCAATAACACTTTGCTACCATGTTTGAAATAGTACTGCATTTTTTTTTTTACTTTAAACACAAAATTTTATGAGATAACTATTAGCCTGATGGATCATTATACTGAGGACAAATCTGGTGAAAATGTGTTGACTGTAAAGTAATTTACCTTCATTTTGAAGCACACATGGGCGTGAACCTCATGTTAAGTCAAGGCAAGAAAACTGTTACTGGATGACAACACATCTCTGTGTGTACTGAAAGAGATTGCTTAATTTGGATGGGTTTACCAGCCAGTCACACAGTGACAATAATCTTTTTGCCGTTTCTATTTTGCTTGCTAACATACATGCCAAACTTACATTGCAAACATTGTTTAAGCTGGCGCTGCAGAAATGAAATCTCTCTGGTCGAAAAGGCAGAAAGTAGAGTGAAAGCAAAGGCTAAAGAAGCAACAGTGAAAGGGGACTAACCTTAAACAAAAAAGGAGACAAAAACAAAATGTTTCTTCAGAAAACAATTTTTTTGACAGTTTTCAATGTTAATTCATCAGAACTCCAGTGTCTACCACAGTGCTGGAGAGACAGATTTTTAATGGAAACTTAAATTCAATGCTTTTAAGCTGATTGTGATCAATGTAAAAATATATGCAATAGCAGGATGGTACAAACTGCCAGGTTTATATATTTATTCACTGTTTATTGTGGAAAAATCCCTCATGTTGATCAAAATATGATTAACAGGATCATTTTTTTTACTTAACTTCAAGCTAATTCTAAGTCATATTTCAGGAAGTTTTTCTTTTTTATGCTCAGTTTGCCAAAGTCAAACTGTTGATAATACTATTTTATTCTAAAATGCAATTTTGCATGAGCCTTTTCACAGTAGGTGGTAAATTTTCTGGATAATATTTGACTCCGCCTTGTTGGAAAAGCAGCTATTTTGTTCATCAGATCTATCAGGACTGAAAGTGGTTTGGGAAAAGGAAATGAGTTTGAGTGTTGAACCACAGAAATCTGAATCAAACCTCATCTGGGTTCTCTGTGCTTTGAGATTAAAACTGAGTTCTGTGTTGTTTCATAACCTCAGCAGTAAACTAGAATGGAAGTTTTGTCATGTTTTTAGATGCAGTTTTCAAAATAATACCCATGCAGGTCATGGATGATGACCTCCAACATGGCCGCCGGAGCTGGGATTACATCACTGGGAAGTCTTTATAGTGGCATTTGGGGTGAAAAGTGCAGAGACAAGGAAGTTTGTGAGTCAGAAGCTTCACTGAGTTTCCTCCTGTGGGGGGTTTAAAACTTTGGATGAGTCTCACATAGTGTGTGACCTCTGACCCCTCCCATCAGAGGGTTTACTAATAGAGATGATGCTCCTCCTCCAGACAAACACATGATCCCACCATGTGATGTTTGTAGAGCTGGAGCAGTTGAAATACCACCCTTATTTTACTTTGTTTGAATTGGATCACTTCATCTTAGTGCTGATTCATTTTTTTGTGAGTTTGAAATCACAATACCTGATTTAGTCTCCTCCTCTTGCTCAGAGCCTCTCCCTCTTGTCCCATGATGATCCCATGATTTCTGCTCTTAACGTGTGTTGAAGCCCACGAAAGACATAAAGCTCTCTCATTTCAAATAGGTTCCTGGTCATGTTGGTTTAAAGCTCTTTATTCATCAAATATGGAGTCATAACTAGGGTTGTGTAATGTTTGAGCATCTGATTGTGTCTTCTGATTGTGATTTGAATCAATTCCCTGATTCCAAAAAAGAAAGTTCAAAATATGTTTTCTTTGAAACTGCAGACTGTTTTTCAGACATGCCCAGTGTCTTTAAACATTTAGTCCACCACCGTTAAAACATTTTGTCTTGAAATAATTTTGTTGCAATAAAGCTGCATTTGATGCTAATTGGTAAGGGGACAATGCTCTTAATTGTTGCTGAAACCAGTGTTAAGTAATCGTCAAATATTAGACCTGTTATTAATTTAAACCTCTTTTATTTTTCAATCCATGACAATGGAAAGTACCAACTTTGAACCTTCTATGTTTAACAACCTGTTAGGAAACCTGTTAACATGAACAACTCAATTACCTTTTGAGGAAATTAAATGCCTATCTGAGTAGCAACAGGGCAAGTGCTAACACTATGAGTATTCATTTCATACAACCATGCTTTTTGTGAACAAGAAGCTCAGATATCAGTGGAATCTACATCTAGAAATAAATTTGATGTTTAAGAAAATGAATTAAATATTAAACCTATAAAGCACAATCCCTTCACTATAAGGATCACTTTGTTCCCTTTTTTTAATCAAACAAAGCATCGAATTACCTTCCCACTGTTTGTGAATGATAAACACTGACTGTCTGTCCTCCTCTTGCAGTGGTGGATCTCCTCTACTGGCGAGATGTGAAGACCACAGGCGTGGTGTTCGGGGCCTCCATGCTGCTCCTCCTCTCCTTAATGGTGTGCAGCATTGTAAGCGTCTGCTCCTACATCGGCTTGGCTCTGCTCTCAGTCACCATCTGTTTCAGGATATACAAAGGTATCCTGCAGGCCATCCAGAAGTCAGATGAGGGACACCCATTCAAGTAAGTACCACGGACAAGGGGAAAAAAGTAACTATGACAATTTATGATTATGCTGACAATAGGAATAGGGAATCTGAAATGTGGTTTGTACACCTGTGTATATATGTTTTTTTGTTAAATTGAACTCAGAAGCACTCTTCTGCTTGTCTGGTTTCATAAGGCGTTAAAGTCAGTGACAAAAATCAGTGACCTGATTAATCCTCATTATCAGACAGAGCTGCAGGCAGTCTGGTCTATCTGCTCGTTTCCATGTATGTCACATGTGTAGATGACACAATTTAGTTAAAAATATTAATGAGTTTTCAAAACTGTTCATGTTATTTACGGTGAATTTGTGAGATTAAGCTATAAATGAAATTGTGTATCCAAGGATTCTGTAACTTTCAGAGCGGATATTTCCTCTTATTCAGAGCCTGTTGGTTCCAGGTTGTGGTGTTGTTCGTTCATCCTTCTTCCTGGCTGTTTGACAAAACCTTCTTACTGTGTGTTTTTTCACATGCAGGTCTCCTAATTGACCTCATGGCACACTAAGGGTCAATTAACTCAGATCAACATAAGCTTGAAGAAAGGAAGCTCAGAGAGTCACAGTAAAAGCTGATTTCCACAGATTTTACAGTCTGTAAACCTCAGTGAGAGGATCAGAAAAGAGGCTGTATGTAGAAGTTTAATTTTTCTCAGCTTGAAATCTCTAAACCCAATGAGGAACTATAAGGTTGCTACTTTCACTTGTTCATTTGGATTCCACCTTAAAATAATGACTTGTAAAGATTTGAAACACAAGACAACTGAGGCATGAGAAGAGTTGGGTTGTTTTTACACTAAGGTTGTTTCTGTGTTTCTAATAATGTTTCTGTTTTGAGTCCCTGCTGATTTTGTCCTCTAATTAAGTACTCAACAGGGCCCAACTTTGTCGTCCATCCATTAAATCAGAAAAACAACATAGTAGTCTGAATTTGATGCTTTTGTTAAGAACTGTTGCTAAAATTAAAAGATGTGAGTAGTGGGTAGTAGTATTCAGCACTGTAAACCCATCAGAACCTGTATATTTACAGAGTAACCCCCCACCCCCACCCCCGAGCAGTGACCTTTTTTTTGGATCCCTTGGCCTTAATTCAGAATCTAGTTCTTGCAGTGGAAGCACCCAGTATTTGGATATATCCTAAGTAGTTTTAAAAGTTGAATTAGCAGTAGAGCTAAACGGTATTAGAAAAAACTGACATTGCAATTGTTTTTCTGCATCATGTTTTGCGTTTTTATTACAAAAAAAATTCATTTACACCAGATAAATATAGTGCCTTTTATTTATATTTATTAAATTTGAAAAAAACAATTCTACATTTTTTCCTATCGGCCTTTATGCCATTTTCGGGTTTCTAATATCACACTGTGCAGCCTCTGACAGTGACACTGACACACACCAAGGATGAGGATAAGAAGAGACAGAGCAGGTGAACAGAGTGACTCGTTTCTTCATGAACTTTACAAATAAACTGTTCCTTAAATGCCATCACCCATTTCTAACAACATCCAAAGTTAAGTTTAGCTATGACTGTAACATGAGTGCAACTGATGGTTAAAGAAATGCTTACCCATTTTGTGCTGCAGTGACCGTCACACTGCAGCTCACACATTCAAAGCTTTAAAATATGGGGATTTCAGATAAACCTAAAGTTAAGTTTGCCACCAAAATGACAAAGTGTGCCATTTTGGCTAGAATCCAAAAGAACAGAAATGGCAGTATAATGTGCTTCAAGTCCACTGAATCGCATGTCCTCCCGATGGGGCTATTGCCCATGAGCACATTGCCATCACGGTAGAAATACGATTTATCGTTCAGCCCTACTGTGCAGCCATCGATTTTTTTGATCCTTACTCAGATGTTCTCTATACTCGAGCTTCTCTCATCATCATTGTCTCTGCTCTGTATCTGACACACACAGGCAGTTCCTGGACCAGGAGGTGGCTCTCTCTGAGGACATGGTCCACAAGTACAGTGATATTATTCTGGCCAAACTTAACAAGACCATCAGTGAGTTGAGGCGTCTGTTCCTGGTAGAGGACCTGGTCGACTCCATCAAGGTGAGATTGCAACCTGTTGAAATTTGAATTGTATTTTGAAAATGTAAAAAGAGGTCAACATGGTCATACAAAAATAAACAATCTAGACGAAATAGACTCCATTACAAGAGTGTCAAATGCAGTAATTTGGTTTACATCCAAATAGGAGTGGGAGAAGTTGCACACACATTTAATCCCAACCCAGCTCCATAATTTGTTGATTTCTAATTCCTTATAGATAGAAAACAGAATATTATCCAGATCTTTAAAAATACATATCAGTCAAATAGTTTTGTGATATTACATACATATTTATTTACCCTTTTAAAGTGTAACACCTTCTAGACATATTTTACTATCAAATATACAAGCTCATGTCTTATGCCTGTCCACACTAAAAAAAGTTTGATTGATATAAAGGGAGAGAAAAGTTGCATCTTTAATTTAAAATTTCAAAAGTTCCACTTACATTCAAGAGGCTGCCAGTTTTCACTGTTTAAACCCTGTAACACTGCACTACTGGAAACAGCCTTTGACATTTATCCTTTACAGAACAATCATATGCGCTGACAAGCATCAATGCAGACAAAAATGCGTGATTTAGTTAGGAACCCAGTGATACCATTTCATATTTTTCCCCCTGTCCCATCTGCGTTTTTTGTTTTGTTCTGTAAAGCGTCTTTGAGTTTCCTTGAAAAGCGCTATACAAGTCTGATGTATAATTATTATTATTGTATGCTGTGATATTGGTTGCTTGCATGCTTAAATGTGTGACTTCTATCCATCACTGTGTGGGAGCATAGCTGATCTGTTTCTCAAAACCTCAAGAATCAGAGAACAAAGTGGGGAATTGTATTCGAAAAACCTTTCAGTTCCCAATGTGCTGTTTCACTTCAGTTGTATTACAACAAACACAGAGTGAACTAAATGTCAAGCCTGAAATAAGTAAGGCGAGACGTATAATCAATGTTTAAAGTTCTTCTGCTTCCACACGGAATTAAAAGGATTTTAAAGGATTGAAGAGAGGGATCTTTTGGGTCTTTAAGGAAGTTACTGTAATGATTATAAAGACTTAGGATGTTGATCTTTTGTTATCTGTTATATGTGTTAGTTCAACAGTACTCTTCAAAGCATGGTCATAACACCAAAAAAGGTCAGATCTTGTGAAAGAATGATGTAAATGCCTCAGTAAACTTTAGGAAGCGGAACATCTAAGCTGATTTGTTCCGTCATATTAAGGCGTGGACACACGTCAGGATGGTTGAGCTCTTTCTGAATTAGATCGAGCAGATACACTATATAGGCCCCAGTTGGAGAGGGTCTGTTCCAGTTAGTTGCTGTTGAAAGATAAAATAATCCAGCATATGGTCAGTGACCTACATGACTCTGAAACAGCTACTGTGACTCACACTGTAAAGGCTTTCTCTGTCTTCAGTGTTGTGAAAACATCTGATTTAAGCAGAGTATGAGAAAGTAATATTTTGTTACAAAACCCCAGCACTACAGGGCATCTTGGCGCTATCAGGGCAGCGTGGAGCGTAAAATAACAGTCTAATACCAGATTGGCTCTGTCAGCTTCACTAACTTTCATCACATGGTGTTCATCAGCAGCACCTACATAGTGTTAATAAGTCTGCAGACCAGTGTTGGTGCTCTTCAGTCCAGATCCACTGAGAGCTCTGCAGCACTCAAGAGTCCTGTTGTCACCTCCACCCTCTCATCCCACAGCCCAAAAACAGATCTGCACTTGGTCCATCAGCGAGGCAGAGTGGGTGCAGAAAGAAAATCCCTAAGAGGGTAAAAAGTCTGATTCTTTTAATCGGATCAGGATCGAGTTTGAGCCTCAGGAATGTTTGAAAATCTCTTAGCAGATTACACGCCTGTGTGTCTGGATGTATTATGAGGATATGCCCGTTATTCTCTTGCCTCTGATTAATTTCCTGTTCAGTGCCAGCGGTGAATATTAAAACTACGACCACACCAGCAGCTCATTAAAACATCTCGCATTTTTAATCACAGTCAGAAATATAACTGCTAACTTGCATTTGGTCTTTCACCAGCAGCCATGTTGGCTTGTGCTATTTACATGTACATCATTTACATGAGCTGAAAACTGTCAGGTTGCATTAGAGCACAGTAAACATTCAGATTAAGGCAGCTGCAGGGTTTAAATACAGCAAAGTGTCCTCTTTCCTTCAGGAATTAACCAACTCAAGGTTTTTATACTGATAGAACTCCCTGTATTGATCTGGTTCATGGTGCATAGTTGATGCATTGCACCCAAAGCATATTCAAACTATTGCAACTCTGCTCTTGTTTATTTTACTTTGTCCATTTGTACACAAATGTCAATAAGTTCAATAGACCTTAGAAAAGTATTTTTTCCAAGGGTTCCCAAGCCTGGTCTGAACAACATGGACTGCATACTGAGAATTTAAACTTGCTTAGTTGTAATGCCAGATGCTCCTGAAACATTACTGATAAAATTATTAAACAAAACCTAAAGTAAGCGATACATTACTTTCTTTCCTCTCGTCTGTGCAGTTTGCTGTGTTGATGTGGATCCTGACCTATGTTGGTGCACTGTTCAACGGGCTCACTATTCTTATTCTGGGTAAGGAATTGTGAAAGTCTTCTTTTACTGTCTTTTTAAAGTACATTCCTCTCCTGTTTAGTGAACAGGATTTCCATGTAAAGAATGTTTGTTTCTCTACTTTGGCGCCATCTGTTGGTGTTATCAAGAATGCAGAAACCAACACTTTGTTGGGACGTATTTCATCTAAAACTGATGTATAAAAAGACATTTTTAAAACCAAAGGTACTTAAAAATGTATAATGATATAAATAAGAAGCAGCAACCCATACAATTTAAGTGATTTGAATTTTTTTTCCTGCTCCCTCAGCTCTGATTGGGGCGTTCAGCTGCCCGATCATCTATGAGAAACATCAGGTAAGAGCCACTAACTTCAGTCAAAACATGTTTGAAGTGTTTAAAAAAAATCCTGTAATTAAAAAAAAAAAAAAAGTTAAATGAACGAAAACTTTGACATTTATCATACAGACACAGGTCTTGTACATATAGAGGGTATGCATGTGACGTCACTGTGCAAATCACAAGGAAAAAAGGTTGTGAACTACTATCGCAGGGAAAGTCAAAGATGTTGATCATTATCACAGATAATATAAAGCAGCCTATTAGCTGATGAAGGTGATTTCTCTCTGGTCAAATATTGAAGTTACTTCCATGTATTTTTACACTAAGTAAAAATATTTGCTCCAATAATGCTGCTGACATGATATAAAATTTGGGGACTGTGCTTTGTGTAGTTGTCACAATAAAATTAAACGAGAGGCTTTGAGTTTAACAGGTGATAAAATGGAGCTACCTTATAAAAGAACGCCTGCATAAGTTGATGTCATTTTGAGATACACTCCCAATTTTTTATAGATTATCAACCACATAGCGAAGATAAGCTTTGGTAAAAAGAAGTGAATGGGTCACTGAAAAACAGAAAGAACTGATGAGCTTTGTGGTAACAAAACTTTGAAAATCTGTCACTGATGAACCAGGCTGATGTTTGTCTTCCAGATCTGCTTTGTGTACTGAAAACCACTCCATAGAAATGTCAGAAAACTTGATTTATGGACACATCAGTGTCCACAGTCTGTCTGTGGAAATCTCTGTCAAGTCCACATATCCCTAATTTGAGCAGATATTAGTCCTGTTTCCTCCTGTTTTAATCCGTCCCCCACAGAGCAGACAGAATGTTTCCACTCGACCCGACCAAGCAGTCATGACGCATGCTGAAAGTGATATCAGTGCATACCCTTCGTTGAATACATAAAAGAAGCTGCACAATATCTGCTTGTTCTCTTGATGCCTACATTGCCCTATGACCACCATGGGTCCAGTGTTGACTTGTGTCAACAATATTTTGAACCAGAGCACCAAAACTCAATGAAGTATATTAATTTGGAAAAAGACGGCTACAACTGAACAGCTGGGCAGAGATCAGGTGGAGCCCATGTAAAGGAGAAGTGCAGATCTGTGTGAGACCACGACCTCTAGTGAATTAATTTTTCAATGCACACCCCAGTGTAATAGATGCATTAGAGTCCACGGGAAGTGACAGCTTTATTGTTGAAAATGTATTGCTCGGTCATCTTATATAGAGGGAGCATTTATGAGCCTTTAATGTGTCAGATGAGAAACAGAAAATGCCTGCTTTGTTTTTTGACAACAGCTCATCTTAATGATTAAATTTTGTGCTGAGCATTTGTCCACCCAGCAGAATGACCACCAGTTATCCTGACATGTTTTCCTGTTTTTTTGTTTTGCTTTCAGACTCAGATCGATCATTACCTGGCACTGGTCAACAACCAGGTGAAAGACGTCGTTGGAAAGTAAGTCAACATCACTAAATCTCATCTCTTGTGGACTAAAGTGATGATTAGAATTATTTCAAATCCGTTAAACTTTAAATATTAATGAATGTAAAACTTAGATGTAGTTTTGTTTAAATTCCTGAGTTCTGATTCTGTTAAATTCATCAGAAGAAGGTCGCATGTTAAAGTTGACTTTAATAGTGCTTTGTAATTATCAACAATCAAATAATGAAAATTCAAATTTATGAACAATTTGAATGCACTACTTTGTTGTCAAATATTTTTTCCTTAATTGAAAATTAAATCAGGCTGCTAATAAGGACAATAAACAAAATAATCTGCATTACTCAGTGAAATCTCTGATAATGCTGACAGTATTTAGTTTGAAAGTGTCGTTGGAAAAAGTGCAAACGTTGAAGTCCCAGATAAAAGAAGGAGTAAATCAGCAAAGGATTTTTTTCTTGGAATATTTAATACATTCTGTTATGCTTGTCTACAACACTACAGGTGATGACATTATGAGCCACCCCTATGAAAATAAATGTTTCCCAAGTGCTGTTAAACAGAGCAAGACATTTTTGACACAACTTTTCCAAGCATCCTGTTTTTATTTTGGATGCTTGAATTATTATACTTGGCACACAGGAACAAAATAATTTCACTAAAAAACTACCAGGGTTTAAATTATTAGCCCCTTTAGAACTGACCTTTTTATTGAGCCATAGCACAGCCCACCATTGTGCAATGATTTTCTCTAATATTGTAATGCTCAAAGCTTGTAAAATCAAGTTAAAACTGAGAGTTATCTTCCAGTTTACACACATAAAGTCTTGGGTAAGATTTTGTGCTGTCACTGAGAAAGCATCATGCCAAAAACAAAATAAATCAGTTCAGATTTTAGAAAAATAATTCTTAAAGCTCACAAAGCAGGAGAAGGATATACACAATTGTGTTTCCAAGTGTGAAGAGCTGGAGTGAGAATTATCTAGAAATTCAAAGAGAGCCACACAGCGCAGAACAAGCCTGGCTGAGGTAGGAAGAGAAAGATTTCAGAGACTCTGGATGAAAACTAGTGAGAGATGTGTCTAAAGACCCCAGAACAACTACCAAGACTAGTAAATGCACAGGAATGGACTGAGAGGTTGCAGACCAAGATTAGTCCACTTCTGCAGAAGGGACACCTTCAAGCCAGATGAAAGTATGCTAAACACGACATGGAGAACGATTCTGCATACTGGAAGCATGTCCTTTAGTCAGATGAGACCAAACTAGAGCTCTTTGGCCATAGAGATGATGCTTATGTTTAGAGAAAGAAGGGAGAGGCGTATGACCCAAAGAACATTGTCCTCACAGTCAAACACGGCATGCTTCAGTGAGTCTGTAACTGGGAATCTCATAAAGGTGGAGGGAATCATGAAGAAAGATGGATATGTGAAGATTTCGAAGGAAAACTTCTGGCAGTCAGCAACAAAACTGGGTCTGGGTCATCGCTTTGTCTCCCTACACAATTACAACCCAAAACGTCCGTGGCTCCTGGTGAAGAACTTCCTCCAGAAGACCAAAGTAAATGTTATTGAGTGGCCTACCCAAAGTCCTGACTTGAATCCCATTGAAAATCTGTGGGGTGAACTGAAGACAAAGGTCCATGCCAGAAGACCATCACAACTGGAGGAGCTTGAGAGATTAGCCTTAGAAGGACGGGCCAGGATTCCTCAGGAGACAAGTCTGAGACTTGTTGAAAACTAACAAACAACTGCTGGCTGTTATCAAGCAAAAAGGAGACACGACTGACTGTTAACATCAGGGGGGGAAGTAATTTTGACCCTAGTAGTTTTTTGGTTTTGTGTAAAACTAGGATATTTGGAAAAGCTGTGTTAAAGAATCCTTGCTCTGTTAAACAGTACTTGGAAAAAAAAAAACTGTTCTATGAGAGATGAATTTTACTTTAACTTTTCATGAAGTTAACATGAGTCAAAGTTTGTGTTTATCATTTTGCACATACTCTCTCTTTACCTCTCATCTTTTAACCCTTTCTGACCTTTAATTTCTGACCTCCTGTCATTCTGCAGGATCCAGGCGAAGGTCCCTGGGATGAAACGTAAAACAGAATGAGAAAACGACAAGTTGGAGTTCGGATTCAGGAAGTCCTGACAGGAAGATGGTTGGACGGTCGGAGGGGAGGAAGGGGGTTGAGGGTGACTGGGTGAGGGAGGGGGAGGGTGGAAATGAAGGATGGCAGAGAGGAGGGGTCTGGCGTGGACGCAGCCCTTCGTACTTTATTTGTCAAAATAATAAAACACTTTTTTTCCAGTTCAGAATTCCTTTTTTGTTTTTTTTGTGTTTTCTGGAGAGGTTGAAGCGGGTCGGAGTTCAGCAACGTCGAGATCAGCTTCATGCTTTGTATTTTTGAATCAGCTTTGAAATGTTTTTCTGCAAGTGTCTGAAACTCTCAGAAATACATTTTGATCCTGAGCTTTTGCCCTCCCTCTCCCTCACCCCAGTGCATTGTGGGAGGTCTGTTCTCCTTCAGGTTATTTTTGAGATTTTTTTCTTTTCCCTGCCCTCAGTTGAGTCGAGCGGTGAGAATTTGTTTTCTTCGTCTGCTGTTTTTGAGAAAGACGAGCGCGAGCAGCACCTCATTTGTATTTTTTCTTATTTTGGTATGATGACTAAGTTACAAGTATTTTGTGATTTTACTGTCGTGTCCCTCAAGCTTTGAGCTCGTTTCCTCAGTAACCTTCAGCGTGGTTTCGCCTCGATGTGACGAATGACGAAATGGTGAACAACGTCTTTGACTCCTGAAGAGGCAGTGGGGATGGGGTGGGTGGGGGCTTGTACTACCATTTAAAAACTTCATTGCTTCTGAGTAACTCTAGCTAGAAACATCTAGAAAACCTTTGCCAGACAAATACAACCATTAATTACATAAAAAGTCGTTATTTCCATGTCATTGCAGCTGTCTAGTAATGAAAAACTCTGGAAGAAACACGTTTACATTCATCCATGTCAGATAAAATATATAAAAAAGAAAAAAAATGAAATGGGATTTAAAGAAAAACTAAATAACCATACTGTCTGTGAAGCCAATATCTTAATAAAGTTGCAACTTGATGTGACTTTGGGAAACCTTTGAGCATTTGTTTGTTATGCAAGTATAATTGTGAATGATAAACTTCATACTTCAATAGTGACGATAAAAGCTTCCAGCTGGGAGCCGTGTTTGTGGAATGCATTGTGAGATGTGAACAATTATCAATAAAGCTTCTAGACGAAGAAAGACCCGCCTCCTCATCTGTCCATCAACTACTACACAAGTTACTTCAGCACATTATTCTGCTAAATATTAAAGCCTACTTTTTCCTAAGAAAGACAGAAGTGTGATTAAACAGTGTAAATACTTGATGGATCAAAATTTGTCACAATGAGATATTACTGCAGAAACAAAGTTAAGAACAGAGGTGGAAAGTAACTTTTTTTTTTTTTTTTTACTTTTTGGGGGGAAAATAATGAAAAGACATGAGCCATCTTATTTTCACGAGTCTCATTTAATCTTTTTGAACATTTTGCTAACACCCACACATGTGCGCGCACATACACACAAACTTTGATCACAATCACCTTGGTATAAAAATTAACTGGTGAATTGACTTGCACCATGGAATCTCATCAATCATCAACAAGATATTCTGATTAAAAAATAAATTCATGCATCTGAGCATCATATATACCTCCATGTACAGTATGATACAAATAATTTAAACAAAAGAACCGCACAAACTGACAACCTGCGCTCAAAAAAACAACAAACTTAAACTGATTTCAATGCAGCATTTTTCATCTTCAGTAATTGCATTTCTTTATAGTGGATTCTCCTTGGCTTCTCCTGTTATAAATCATTGTCCTACATTTATAGTATATAATTTTCTGTATTTTTCTGGACAGTATCTGTAGCCATGGTGGAGAAAGACACCACACATGCACCCTGCAAAAACACCCTGCACTTCACACTGTTAGCTCAGTAATCAGCACAGTCCACATGATTTAAGTAACTTTTGTGGTCTCAATAAGACGTTGGTCATTCAAATTGTTTTTGTCTCAATTACAGTATGGAAGCCCTAAGCAAACATCTATTCACAGACTTTTTATTTCTCTGTTTTCCCATGACTCATTTATGTTTTTTTTATCCAGATAAAAAAACCAGCAAGTCTTCATACTAATGAGTTGTTTTTCAGAATCTTGAGAAAACTGAAATCAATCAGTCATTCCTGGAAAGCCAGCATCCCAAAACCTAACAAAATTAATGAAACCCTGCTTCCAAATATTTTGGGCATAAACAACATATCAAAGGCTGAAACTGAGACATTTTCCCAATTCATGAAAAATATGAGCTCATTTTGAATTTGATGGCAGCAGCACATCTCAAAATGTAGGGACAGAAAACAGAAAACAAAAGGCTGGAAATGTAAGTGGTACTAAAGGAAAACAGCTGGGGGTGCATTTTGCAACCAATTACATAATTGGCAAAATGTCAGTAACATTTTTTGAGCATTTATGAGAGGCAGAGTCTCAAAAGTAAGTATGGGCAGAGGTTCACTAATCTGCAAAAAACTGCATCTAATAAGTGAGGAACAATCTCAGAAAAATGTTTCTAAATGTAAAAATTGCTAAGACTTTGAATATCCTACCATCTGTTGTGCATAATATAACCAACATTCAGAGAATCTCGAGAAATCTCAGCGTGCAAGAGACAAGGCCAAAGGTCAGTATTGGATGCTCAGGATCTTCGGGCCCTGAGGTGGCACTGCATCAAAAAACAGACATGATTCTGTACTGGAAATCACTGCATGGACTTCTAGAAATCACTGTCAACACAGTTGGCCATGCCATCCACAAATGCAAGTTGAAGCTGTATCATGCAAAGATGAAGCAATATGTGAAAACAGTCAAGAAACGCTGCAGTCTTCTCTAGGCCGAAGCTCATTTCTAATGGACTGAGGCAAAATAGATAACTGTTCTGTGGTCAGATAAATCAAAATTCTGTTTTTTTAATCATGGATGCTGTGTCCTGTGGACTAAAGAGAAGAGGGACCGTCCAGTTTGTTATCAGCGCACAGTTCAAAAGCCTATATCTCTGATGGTATAGTGCCTATGGCATGGGAAGCTTACACATCTGGAAAGGCACTGTCAATGCTGAAAAGAATATAGAGGTTTCAGAGCAACATATGCTCCCATCCAGACAACGTCTCTTTCAGGGAAGGCCTTGCATACTTCAGCAAGACAATACTAAACCACATACCTCAGCCATCACAGTAGCATGGCTTTGCAGTGGAACAGTCCAGGTGCCGAATTGGCCTGCCTGCCGTCCAGATCTTTCACCAATAGAAAACATATGGCACATTATAAAATGAAAAAAGAAGACCCAGGACTGCTGAGCAGCTTGAATCATACATCAGACACAAGAATAGGACAACATCTCTCTTCCTAATTCCAGCAGCTGGTCTCTTCACTTCCCAGATGTTTACAGATTGTTGTGAAAAGAAGAGGGGATGCTACACAATAGTAAACATGGCCCTGTCCCAATTTTTTTGGGATGTGTTTCAGTCATATTAGAAATAAGCTAATATATTTCATGAATGGTAAAATGTCTCAGTTTTAACATCTGATATGTTTTTTCATGTTCAATTGTTAATCATTGCATTCTGTTATTATTTACATTTTTCACAGTGCCCCAACTTTTTTTGGAATTGGGGTTGTTTTAAAACTTGTGAAACAACAAAAAATTAATTATTTGGGGTAAACAGAGTAAATTTAAATGCATAGATGGATATCCTCTTGTGGCTACAGGAATGTAGTGCCACTATGATCATTAAAGCAAGATCTAAGTTTTAAGACACAAATTGTGATTCATAAATTGTTACACTATGGCAAGCCAGAGGGGACATACCTGTATTACAGTACCCTTATTATATTGAGATTGGTTTGCAATGCCATCCTTTTGTATCAAACTGATGCCAAGAAGTTGAGATTTACAAAAGAAACTTTGTACCCTCTTGTTACTTTGATTCATGACTTTAACATTGTTTCTGTTCTTATAAATCTTTTTCTTCTGTGGGTTTTTTTATGATCTGTTTTCAAAATCAAATTATTTTCTTTGTAGACTGAACAAAATCCTTCCTCAGTGATTGCTTCAAGGAGCTTTTAGATGTGTGGCTTTGCATATGAAGACTGAGACTTCTGGGTGTTTTTCTTCTATTCATCTTCACACAAACAGGCTCTTTGACACGTTTCACTACAGTTAAAGTTAAATATTCAACAGTTCACACAAGTGTCTTACACACAGAAAAGTCATCCACACTGTAGATTAGGCATAAATAACATTTAGATATTTCCATAAATAATTCTCCTATCCAGTTTGTCTTTTCTTCACATATCCTGTGTTGTTTTACGATCATGATGCTTTGGATGTTTCACATCTGTTAACAAAAAGCAGCAGCGAAGAAAATGTTTTTGTTTTTGGATGAATTAAAGTTGGACATTCTCAGTGTAGCACCAGACAGAGTACAAAAAAAGTTAAAATATGGATTTAATTAAAAAAAAAGAAAGTGTATGAAATACCCACCCCCTCCCAAAAATAATAAACAAAAACATAGAAAGATCTAGAAAGGCACTTAAGTGTGATGAAATCCAACGACAGATACAGTAAAGGCTTTTTTAAATGAGGAATGGTTTTAAATCAAATGTCAAGTTTGTTTTCTCAGTTACAGACAAACCTCAGGACGTTTGTTAAATATGAAACTGCATATGGTCTTTTCAATACAGCAACTATTTTTTACCAGTGCATTTTCACCTCCCAGTCATCCCAGTACACAGACATGATGTGACTCTAACAGCAGCTCCATCGGAGCAGCACTAAACCAGCTTTTTAATGCATCCATCGGTAGGTTTTTCTGTCCTGGTGTTTTGTTTCAACAATGTTTGGCTTCTGTGAATTAAATTAGAACAAGAAACAAAAAAGTCAGTCTCTCTGCTCTTTTAGAGCAAAAACAATCTGTTTCTTTTTCGTGATTCGCCATGAAGCGTCCTAAGTTTAAGTCTGTAGTTTTCTGTCTCGTCTCCAGAAAGACAGACTGTAAACATTTTGTTTGATCAGTGAAGTCGGTTTTGTTTGACAATGATGTTTCCCTCAAATCTTCAGTTTCTGAACTCTTTTCAAAGCGGTGTGACGTTCAGGTCATGGGTTCCATTCCTCCTGGATCCACTTGTGGTGCTGTTAAGGTGCTTTAGACGAAAGCGTCCGCAGACATAGTTTTACAGGCATTTCCAAACAAACACACTGAAACAAACAAAGACAAAGATGGATTTTTAACACTGAAGAAATCTTAAAAAATGTTTGCTAAAAATGACATTGTCATAGTTATTAACATTTAAATGATTTTCATATAAATATATTGGCACAAAATACCTTAAATAGATGGATAGATAGCTAGATAGTGTGTCCCAATTGCATACTTCTGCACTAAATACAAAACATTTTGAGAGCATAAGTGCACATAGTGCCTTCATACTGAAAAATGTACTGAAATGCGGTATACTACTATTTTCATAGTTGAAAAGCTAACATGCTGTTGGAGATATTTTTTTGGTGATATTTAAAACTAAATGAGCATGACAAAAGTAGAGCAGACTGCAAACCATGCACTACTTAAGTGTGATGAGGAGGGCTGAGAAAAATCCCCTAAAAGTAAAACATACTTTCAAAGCAATTCTAAGAACTGTTATGGTGTTATTAGGTATTCATTGTTGTACCTGGTACCAGTGAGTTCCTAGATGTAAGTACTTTTGTTACTTGTTAAAAAAACAAACAAACAAAATGTGTATTGGTGCATCACAAGATGCTACATCATAGACTGCTGTGTAAAAAATAAGGGAAGTGCTACTGGAAGCTGCTGTTCTTATTTATGTCTTAGCCATGATGGACCATGATTATTTATTCACTGTCCCCACCACTACCATGTGGATATTTCCAAAATGAGTAGAGATGCCCTGCTAAACTCCACCCAGTGCTGCTGCTTACTTGTAGTTTTGAATGGAGGAGACTTTTAAACAAAAACTGCACCCCCCAAAACCTACTAAACAGTAGAGCTGTCTTTTAATTTAACGGAAAAAAGGTGCTGTAAAGTGGACTCCTTATGTATTAAAGAGACATAAAACAAAAAAAAAAAAAAAAAAAAAAAACAGAAAAAGCAAACAAAAAGCAAAGATAAAAAAGCGGAGACGGTAGACTGAACAGTATGACATTTGTCAATATATTGGTCGATAGACCCCTGGTGGAAGAAATAAGAATTTTAAATAGAGAATAATTAACTTGGTTATGGATCTTTATTAGATGATCTGTCTTTATTTATGAAGTGAAACAATATGGAGAATGTTTGACACCTCTCCCTGAAGCTATTATGCAAAGTAGTATGCATATTTAAAGTTTGTTTATTTTAAATTAAAAGACAAGTAAATTTTAATGAATGATGATTTTTACCCTAATAAGGGAAATCATGCATATTTACTACACACAAATAAAGAAAGACCTGACATTTAAGACTTTCACATTTTGAATCATGTTTTTAATCTTTTAAATGAGAGAGGTTGAACTAGATCAGTGAGGGGATTGAATCGCTATCCTAATTGGCACATTTCTTATTGCTTTAACTGGAGTAACGATGTTTACAGTGGCGACGTGTCAGTTTACCTGCAGTCGTCTCCTCCTGTGCTGATCACATATTTGTCTTCATGGGAGAAGCGGATGTTTGTCACATGAGCTGAGTGGCCGAGGTAGCGCTTGTGTTTGGCCTGAAGACAGAAAAAATACAACAACCAATAAAATGTTCTTCATTATACCTGTCAACCAAAGTGTGCTGTGACTGAGTTACTTATTTTACCGTCTTTTCAATTATATTAAACTTTTACAACTGTCTTCTTTCTGTACAACCCTCAACCCTCTAGAATTGTAAGAAAGACTACACAAACGTATGCACCTTATCACCATTTGTAAGTCAACCAGGGTCAACAGATGCTGAAATCATTCAAAGCCACTGTTGTGCAAAGAAACAGTTTGTAATGTTTATATGTTATTTAAACGGAGTTCTCATTTCTTTTAGACTATTTGCAGATAGATTGTGTCTTTAATCAGAAATGATTCTTCTACCACCCCATTAAATCAAAATGAAGCAAAATTACTTTGATTTTTTTACTTGAGCATCAGTCATTTTAACTCACAAACTTCTCTGTGCAGGGGAAGTCGAACAGTTTGATCAATCCAAAGTCATCACCAGTGACGATGTTCATGCCGGCGTGAGACACACACGCACAGTTAACTTCTGCTTTGTCAGCATTTCGTGGCCAGATCCCCAAAACTTCCTCTCCCAGGATGCTAAGGGAAAAGAAGTTTTGATTTAAAGCAGAAAGCAGATTTTTAAAAAAGCATTTATCAAATTAACCCCCCCACCCCTACCACCACCACCAACCCCACCACCATTTACATGTAAACCTGTCTTACCTGGTCCAGGTCGCCCAGGTGATTCTATCGATGAAAGTCTGGTCGCTCACTAACTTCCCTGAAGGAACCTCAAACACCTGCCGCTTGTATGCTCCTGTTGATACCTGCAAATGTGCAGAAAATACACGTGTTACTGTTTATATGTAAGTACACAACTGCATACTTCAGCAGTCAGTGCTGTGTATATGTTTATTTATCTGCATATGACAGTGGTATACGTGTGTGTATTCCTGTGTTTGTTTCTGTTTCTACCAGCAGTCTTGTTTTAAAATGTTTTTTTAACTTTATAGAACAGTTGGCAGCATGATTTCTATACCTGTTGGATTATACAGCTGCATTTACATGTGTGGGTATAAACCTGAACATAAACATGCACTCATACTCTGCAGGAATGATATAATAGTTTTGGATTTTTCACAAGTTTTATTTTTCATTAGTTTTTTTTACATTTTTGTTTAAATATCAGTTTTGTTTGTATCCGGTTTTCTTCTGCTGGTTTGTTGGTATAGTTTAGTTTTCATGTTTGTTTTAGTTCGGTTTTATTGTTAGTTTTAGTTTGTTTTTTTTTTTTAAAAAGGATACTTGTCTGGAGGAGACCAAAAGGTTTTAGAAAAATAAATAGCATGCAATTTTGAAAAACACATTCAAACAGGCTACTCTACCCGTTTGATTCTAATTATTCAAATCTGATATTCAAGTGCAACTCAAGACCTAAAATTACCATTGTGTGAAGTCTTTTTCAATCAAATCGGACCATTTTATCCTCCCCAGGCTTTGGTGTACATACATACTTAGTTTTATCTGGATTCAGTTTACTAAAATCATTTTTAGATTTTAGTATTAGTTAGTTTTAGTTTACTATGATAACCTTGGTCTGCAGTATGCATAAACTCATCATCTGTTGGTAATACTGTGTGTGTGTGTGTTTGTGTTATTTTATATAGTAGAGCTGTTCATAAGAGCTGTAAGTAGTATATGTCTGTGTACCAGTACATAATATCAGTCCACAGGATGTTTATATGTTTTTATAACATGGTCTTGGTGAATACTTAATTCTGATTGGCTCTGGAAGTTACACCGTTCCAAATTAATGCTCAGCAGCCATTAGACCAGTGATACTCAACCCGCGACTCTCAAGCCGCATGTGGCTCTTCAGTGACCAGTTGCGGCTCTTTTAAGGCTTTCTTTAAAACAATCCACCCGAAATCTTTTATAAAGGTGAAAACTGTCAACAGTAAAGACTCATTGCAATAATTCATATCAATAAATCAAATTTCACAAGAAGAAGACAGTCTTTGACTTCCAAACTCAAATGAAAACTTGTATATTATTAACGTTGGATGTGCGCTGGACTGAGGAATGTGCGTAAAAGAGCACAGAGGAAGTCTGCTGGTGGTGTGTCTCCTCAGTAAATTCATTCATTAAGGTGTGCTGTTTTGTGTTCACAGTGAAGCTTCTAATGCCCTCTTTTTAACAAATTTCTTCAGTCACTTCCTGCCAATGCTCTCCCATACCTGTATTTGATGACAATTTTTGCGATGCGCCGCATCATCAACAAGCCAAACACACACGGCTCACAACCTGAGACAGTCATATTTTCTGAGCAGGGAGTACAGCGCCGCCAGCCTAAGAAGCCTGCAGACCGGCATCAACCATCATTTAACTGACATAAATATAATGTCAGGTTCCAGGTTTAAGCTTCCTCGTCTTCATGCCTTTTCACTGATGAATCCTATGAGAAAGTGGGCTAAGCGGACTAGTTTTTTGTTCCATTGTGACATCGTATCTATGGCCCGTCCTATTTATGGGAGTACTGAACTTGTTTACATTCTCCAAGAATGTGTTTTGTTGCTCTGATTTGCCTGTAAAGATGTGACAGACAGAACATTCATCCAATCACCCTCCAAATTTTTTCTCAAAGGCTCTGCGCTTTCCCAAACACTGTCTATGGGAGTATTTCCAGATGAATGTGTGAAACAAATCCATCTGGGGTGTCAAGTTAAAAACTCTGATCACAAAACGTATGAAATTATAAATTAGTAATTGTAGTAATTCTTTTCGTTGGCAAGTGACCATGCTATAAGTGGGTTATGCCCTTCAGGATTATCAGGGATTAATGGATTTCATGGAGACAACCCCTCAGGCCTCCACATCATCCATTAATCCCTGATAATTGGACACCTTGTCAGGCATTAACCCTTGCATACTCCTGTGCATATTTTCTGACAGCAGTATGCCTGTATATATCATCAAATATCAGTATGCTCATTTTTGCATACCTGTATATAAGAGCTGTCAGCAGAGAAGTCAAGCTGCAGGATGAAAGCAGGGATGTCACTGCAGTAAACGAGACGGTTTAGACTCGGTCCTCCACTGACATCATAAACATCCACCGTGTTCTCCGCAGAACCCACGGCCAGGAGCCGCCGGTCTGGACTGAACCTGCACACCAAAACATGTACGGAGACACACCAAGGTTAAATTCAACAAGTATGTACTGAAATACTTGTCGCTCACTTTTTAAATTCACAGTTTTTTAACCCATTATTGGGTAACGAACCATTTACAGCCCCTTAAGTCAGCTTCCTTCATGCGCATAAAAATACTCCTATTGTTGTTATATGTTTATTTCTATGCTTGGAAATTTAGTTTAAATTCTAGCTTATGGCTTTAATAAGGACCTTAAAATTTTCCTCATTTATTTTATTCTGTCCCAGATTGAATCTTACTTTTATTACACATTTCAGCCCTTTTTATTTTGTTCATTAACATGTAATGCCATCTGACTTCTTTTTATGCATCTGCACCAGCAATAGCCGGTGCAGGCAGTGTTTTAAAGTTGTCCGTCCATACGTCCGGCCCATACTTGTGATTAAATTTCTCAACACTTACAGAGATTTTCTTGAAACCATGCACAAATTTCCACTCTGACTCAAGGAAGAACTGGTTAGGTTTTGGAGATCAGAGGTCAAGGTCCCTGTGACCTCAAACCTTGTGAGCAAAATATTTCAAGAATGCACTGAAGCACAAACCTACACTTTAACTTGAGGGTGACCTGATTAGATTTCGAAGGTCGAAGACCACTGCCACCTAACATATTGTGGGGTTGCAATGAACTTGTGTGATACTGTACATTCTTAAAGAAATAAGATCTGCACCCATCACAACACACCACAAAAACCACCATAACCTTTCTGATGACATACCATTAGAATTTCACCGTCCAAAAATGGTAAACAAAACATAGAGACATATAAGTGCAAGGGGGTAATTCTGCTTAGCCACACTCATATTGTTTCCCATTGTTTGGGTCTGCAAACATTTCAACAACAGTCTGGAATAAAGATGTGAGTTTGCATTTGTTCATATTTTCTAAATATTTCTGTCAGAGATTGCAAATACTCCTTATCTTTTGTTGTTTTTGATACATGTATTTTTAATGCACTTTTAATCTTTGCTTCTGTTTTAATATCAACAGTTGTTTCTGTCTTTCTGCCACTTCCTCTACCCTCCCTTACCTGATATCTTGGATAGCCACACTGCGGTCTCGTTTCTTTGCCCACATCTTCAGTGAGTTGGCAAGGAGGAGGAGGAACTCTCCATTCTTCATCCCTACCGCCAGCATCTCTCCATCTGCACTGTAGTTCACACATCTGGCTGGGTGGCCAACACACACTTTGTTCAACAATTTCTGTAGAAACCCAAAAGACAGGACATTATTACCCAGTGATGAATAAATATAAATGATAAGTTCATCAATAAATATTAGGCCCATTGGTAGTCTTGTAAAGCAGATGGATTTGCCCGTTTCTGTGTTTCTCACTGGCGAATCCATCTTGCAAAGCTCCAGTCTGAACCGTTTGGGCCCGGTTAGAAAGTGACAGGAACAATCAGTGACGAGGGGCAGTACTTTCAGGCACGGCGGAGTCATGACGTATGCAAGCAGTGACAAGAGGCCGGTACAGTTATGGCAGAAGACATTAGTGTGGATGCTGCTAAAGCGCCAGTTTCATCAGAACATGACGATATTTCTTCAATAAAAGAACACAGAACAGCAGTGAGTTGTTTTCTTTTCAAAAACGACAAAAGTCGAGTACTGACGTCTACAGTCACTAGGTTCGCGTTATGCAGTTCTCTATGGAGTTTACTCCTCTGTAGGGGCGAAGCTTGATAGCGGCTACGTCACGTGTTTTGTTGCTCTGATTGGCCTGTAAAGATGTGACAGACAGAACGTTCATCCAATCACCCTTTGAGTTTTTTTCAAAGCCTCTCCCAAATGCTGTCTATGACTGGTTTTCCAGATGGATGTGTGAAACAAATTCATCTGGCACGTCAGGTAAGCCCACTGGTGGATCATACATAATACAACTTGCAAGTTTTAGTGTGAGATTTTTGCGTGTGTACCTTGTCAGCAAGGTCCCAGAGCCGGATGGTTGAGTCGTCACTGGCGGTGATGCAGAGTTCTTTCACAGGATGAGCTGCCAGACCCCAGATTCCTCCCTGTGCGTGACTGTCAAGAAGCAGGTTAGATGCTGCATTCTTTTCCCCAACCTCGATGATCTCCCCGTCCTTCGTCCCCACAAGGATTTTACCCTGAGGGTTGGAGGGAGAGGTGGGCGCTTACAAGGAGGTTGTAGAGAAGACAGATACTGACTAAGAGATGAAGATAAGAAATCATAAGTTCTCACCTTGCCTCTGCAGACAGATCGAACGCACTCTACCTGCTGACCCGTCTCCAGCTGGAAAGCTCGACAGCGCTTCATCTCCTGATCCCAGAGCTTCACTGCACCCCCCTCCTTAGTCCTGACAAACACAGCAAGCAACCCCAAAATGTTTGTTATTTTGTTGGCTTTTTAAAATATCTTTATGCAATGTTGAGAAACATACAAGTAATTCAGTAGTTAATTATTCTATCTAGTTCTGATGATACCGTTTTAGTTTAGTGAAATGTTATAATAACCATCATTGTACTGCCTATATTGAATACATTTTTGTGACTTCTTAAGAATGAAGATCCTCCTGCGGTTAGAGTCATTAAAGCTACACATTTAAGCAGACAGAGACTCAACCTACTGCAAAGTGTGAAATGCAACCTTACAAGCCTTCCAGGCCATATGTGTCTTGGTACTGTTGTGCTCAGCCATGTGGCCAACAAGGACTCAGGCCTACCAAGCATTGCAGAAGCCTGTTTTTGTAGTTTGGAGGGAAATTTAAAACAAAGAACCAGAAAACTTGAGACACTCATCTTCCCAGAAGCCTTTGCAGCACTTCACCCTAAGATGGGAAAAGGACACATTCTTTTTCTAATAGGAAGAGCTCTGCTGAAAACTGAAGGGGTTTCACAAGTGATAAAAGTTGCTATGACCCCTCCTCACTACCACACCATCATCTGCACAGGCGCAGACAAGCTGCCTTCCACTGTGTGCTTTGTGTTCCCAGCTTCACCTGAAAGTTTGGCACAGTTAGCTATTGACCGGTCAAGTACAAACAGTTTTCTTCCTTACTTCAACGTCATCCAGACAGTAGTGCTGCAGAAAGCCCATCAGTATCGGAAGAAGGACATGCAACTCTTCTCCTGCCGCTAAAAGGAGGATACAAGCTCTACTCATGTCCTAAAGTTGATCCCTGACACCACAAGACTTCTGACTTACTAGAGACACACCAAACCGTGAAAGACCTCTGCTTCCTGGGTGTAGTTGGACATCAGACTCTAATCACAAACGATCACAAGTAAGACGCTTTGTTTGGGCAGAAAGCTGAAAGCTGCATTTGTTGTCTTCTTGTCACTGCTTATGTGTCGTTGATTTACTTAGCTGTGTTCATTTATATCCAGTACAGTGCCTTCACCTACACAAACACGAGTGTGACTGCTGTAGAATCAAAGTCTGGCCACTGGGATTCTGTGCAGTGAGGTTACCATGCTGAGTTTGTAGACTTCTTAGCCCTGCTAAAAGCTTTCTTTGTTCTCAGTCCACCATCTTTCAGCTCACACTTGAAGACGCATGTGATTCAGCCATTCTAAGATTGTCAGCCATTTAGTTTTGTCTCTCACTCTCTCTCTCTCTCATACACACACCATGCTTTGCCTTGAAAATAGCTTTTTTTGTAGTTTATCTTGTAGTAGTTATTTAAGTGTAATTAATTCAGATTGATGCTTCTTTGTTAAATAAATTCTATTAGATATTTAAAGAGAAGTTGTCTGTGATCATTTTGCATATACATTGTAATAACCTGCTAGCTAGTTGAGAGGGTCATGTATGATATCACACCTTCAATTCATTTATATACCAGTATTTATTGAATATCAATAATAGGCATTTTAATTTTAACTCTGAGAAAGGTTTTGTTTCTCCCTTTTGGTTCCCTGATTTGTGGTTGGTTATTTATTAATCTTGATTAACAATCTTATAAATTTAGATCTATAGTTACAAGAAGAATTCTTCATATTTGAATCATAACCCAAAAGTACTGAAATGACATATTTACTAATTGCACTCAGATAAAATGTAAAAATTTAGAGCAGCTTAACAACTCATAGCTACTCTGAAAAGTAAACTTGTTAGTGAAGCACAGCTCATTATGATCCAGCGATGAGGACTTAATTACTTGAACCAAATTCTAATCCTGCTATGGGCACAAAATGACAAGACCCAGCTCTGATGGGACAACTGTCAAATCTGTGCTTCAAGAAAAACATGATGACAAGAGCAAACTCCTCGCCCAGAAGCTCCTCAGTTACTGAGGGATTGCAGTGGTCAGCATGAAAGTGAAGCTCTTCCAGGAATGCATTGTGAATGTGAGAGAAAACTGTACTCTGCAGCAAACTTCTATCTGCTTGTTCAAGCCAGAATATCATAAGGCAATATCCCTTGTGAATTAGACTTTCAAATTAGGTTATTCAGTGTTCTTTAGTGATGTGAGTCATGGTGTGGTAAGCAGTTGCAATCCTCTCTTTTAGCTGAGTTTCCATCAGGTGATCCAGTTTCATTGAGTAAGGATTGGTATGATTTGTGTACGGTAATCCCAATAAATAGTATTTCCACCGACTCCTGTAAGCTCACTTGGTTGGTAGCCATGCTGAAAGTGATGTCAGTGAAAACCCTCAATTGTGTGTGTGGGGCTCCACCCTTTTGGGACTGATAGGAAAGCTTAGCACCCCATGGAAGGGTGCCCAAAGGTGGCAGTAAGGGTCAGCTTTTTGGGACCCTTTCCAACTTTTGTTAATAAAAACGCTGTACCAAACTGAACCAGAATGCTCAGTGTAGACGACCTTTGTAAATTACGAATTTTTGTCAAAAGACGTTAACGAGACAACTTTTTTTATCGATCATTCTCAGTTATTATCTACCTCTGTGCCCCTCTTACATCTGTGGCCATGTTTTTTCAGTTCCGAACCAAGTTTAAAAAACTGACAAAACTAGAGTGACTGATATCAGTGAGCATAGTTAAGTGCCATAAAGACTGATAGAGGTATTTGTCTGTTTTTACTTAAAGGCCAATAGCGTTTATGTGGAAGTCCATCTTAAAATGAGTGTTTTCTCATGTTGTGTTATTTTCCCTGTTTTTTAATGTCTCTGTTATGTTGCATTGCTGCTACCTCTGCCAGGTCTTGGTAAAAGAAATTCCAAAAAACACTGAAAGGGACTTCTTAAAGTCAGATTAAAGAATTAAAAGCTGGTGTTACTCACGGCCTCTCCTTGCCGCCGGTGACGATGAGGCCGTCTCTCAGAGTCGTGTACATGGTGAGGACTGGCCCAGTGTGAGCCTTAGCTACCACCCTCAGAAGATAGTGATCCCGCCACACGTACACGTCTCCGTTAATGGCTCCGGTGAACGTCAAGTTATTCTGCAAACAGGCATGTTGAAAAGGTTACTCAATGCAAAGACTGACTCACTTTTTAATCACATTTAAGATATGCTTTTAACTTATATTGAACATTTTTTAAAATGGCTCAGAGGCATTAACCATTGTTATAACTTGAATGAACAGTAAATAAATACTTTTGGTCCGTGGTTTCAGCTGTTTTGCAGGTATCAGATTATCAGTCAAAAAGTAGACTCACAGCACCAAAGGCGACAGACAGCATCGTCTGCATCCTACCGCCCTCCAAGGTCCCGACCACGCCCTTCTTGTACATCAGAGCGCCACCTGCCAGTGTCCAGAACTTTACATGTTTGATCCCCACTGAGACGAACTGGGAGTCTGAGTCTGGACGAAACTCCACCACAAAAATACGATCTGGATGTCCGGCTTTACTGCATACCTTCGATCCTGCGATAGAGACACAGCTGTTATTTTAAATCACCTCTCAGATAATGAAACTGCTATTCTATTATCATTATAGGCTTCATTACAGGCTTCAATAACCTCTTTTTGCTTTTAATATCAGAAGCCTACAATAATAAAACCATGTTTTTAGTACATAAGTTGTGGCAGATATGAGTACTTGTGGAAAAGAGCAAACATCCACTCTCCTAGTTTTCCAGCATAAACAACCAAAAGCAACACTCTTTCAAGAAACAGGAAGCAGCAATCTGGGTTGAAAGTAACTGAACTAAATTTGGGATCTCAGTAAACCATCTCTTGCTGTTAGGTCACTGTGTAAGTGTTGCTGGGATGAGCACTGTGAACCAATGAGAGTCTGAAGCGCCATAAAAAAAGCAAACTTTTTATATAAATATAAATGTACACAGCAAAGTAAATCAACTAACCGGCAGTCATATCTTAAAGTGGCTTTTTATTGATTTTTTAAAAAGTATTTTTTGAATGACATTTTGTAATGTGCTTCTATCCTTGGACATGATGCTTTGGACTTCCATGTAAAGCACTTTACAATTCCTTCTTGCTATATGCCCTATTAATAAGCTACTTTATGTAAGTGAGAAGAAATTGCCCTGCTACAGCCAGCTTAAAACTCAGCTCTTATTTAGACTTAAATCAGTATACATCACAGCACACACAAGGGCGTCTTTGGCCAAAGTTCCTTTTTCTTTTTGTTTCATGTTTTGTTCTTCTTGTAAATTTCCATTAGGTGCATAATACTGTCAAAAGAGGCCAGGGATGGATTTCAGTTTTTTTGTATGAAATATGCATTTGGTCTCAGGGATGCTATGTTAAACGAACTTTTAACCAACTTGGTAACTAGTAGTGTTGTAGTAGTCGAGAATGGCCTTGGTTTCAAGACCACATTTTGAATTTCTTGGTCTTGTGCCGGACTCAAGAGCATTTTTACTTGGTCTTGTCTCTGTCTCGGACTGGATGGACTCAAGATTTTCCATCAAGACCGGTCGAGATCACCACTGATCTGCTATTCTTTGACTTCATTATGTGATATTAAGGAGAAGCACTTGCTAAAACAGCAAACAGCTTCAATTCATGTGTAATTTCAACCTTATCATGATTTTGTAAAATTGATTTTTATGGTCTTGATCTTGTCTCGGTCTCGGCTTGTATCGGTCTGTATCTTGACCCCCAAAAGTCTTGGTGCGCTCGGATCTCGGATAGTGTGGTCTTAAGTACCACACTAGTAACTAGAAAGGAGGTAGAGCTGAGGAAAGCCTTTGAGGCCAAAAACACACTAGCGGTCAAACGCACTTGAACAGAGCACTTTATGCCAATACTGTATTCCGGGCACAGTCAGCCACGGTTGGCAAAGTGTTGTCCTGAGCGAACAGCTGTTTTGTCAGTCTTAGTTGCCATAGCAGCTCTGCTTGAGAGCACAGAAGACAGATATTTAGCGGTAAACTGTTTTTTTTAAATTAACTTACCCAGTAAGGCAAGGGTGGGCCCCAGGTGGATTTTGGGCTCTAGTACCAAGTGCCTGGCCCAGCAGTGGCTGGTAGGGAGTTTAACCATCAACACGCTACTGTCAGTGTATGCTATGGACAGCAACTAAGCTCAACATGTAACACTACATGACAGTGCAGCACCAGTGTGTTTTGGGCTTAAAGCTATGTTTATTTATGCACAAGACTAAATATGTATCCTGATGTGCATCAGCTCAAAAATGTAACTGTGTTGAAATGATTCAGACCGTGAGCCCTGTGATTAGCACTGGGTGACTGCCAGTCTCTGCGTGATATCCACAGGCATATTGTTATTGTATGTGTAAAATCAACTTGATAACATCCAAAACATTGCAAGTGCATTTCCTCATCCATGTCTTTCAGAGGCTGAACACTAAAATGCATATAAAACATACATGTCATCTCCTCAAATATCTTCTCTCTTTTCTTCTTAACATTAATTACAGCAAATAAACTGCAAGTCAGTACTTATCAACTCCAGCTCCAACAAAATACACCCAGGTTTAGCAGAGAATGTGGCTATGATGACAACCTTGCACAGGCTTGTACTGCTCATGACAGCATAGATTAGTGGTACTCAACCTTATTCTACCAAAGAGCCACATTGTCTATAAAACACTTTGGCGAGAGCCACAATCCAAACCGGGAATGTAAAATAGATAGATCAGTTAATCTGTAGTTGAAATGAAATAAAACAGTGGATTGGTGGATAATTATGAGGTTAAATGGGATGCAAATGTCTGTATAGAGTCAGAAGAACCAATATGTCACTGATAATGAGCATATATTTATTTTATTTATCACTGACATCAGGCTGAAACCTTCTATCTTAGTTTTGCATGATCTTAACTTGTTTGTATAAATCAGTGCTATTAGTCACCTTTTACAACTGTCAGTGGTTTAAACCGGTTTTAAACCAATAAAATATGTCAAAAGACACTTTTTTTTCATTCCCTGTAAAGTGGTAATTTTGAAGATACCAGTCTTTGGCCCAATATCAACAAGATATTAGAATATGCTGAGTTTTAGCTCTGAGATGCTTTTCAAAGAAAATGATGAATTATGGTTGGATATTTGGGTGTTTATATCACATTGGGGCATTTACTGTAGTTCTGTGGCTTTATTAACATAAAAGAGATGCTTTCTAATTTTTTTCTACTCATTATTAATTCTTTAATTAAAGCTTTGGTTTTATATTTCTATTCTTTAGACAATATTTATAATCATTAGTGCATTAAAGATCAAATAAAACACCCACGTTTGGACAACTTTCACTAGATATTAGATATTACATTATCTCCACATGTGATCAGTGTGTGTTACGCTCATTCATGATGCACATCGGCATAATTGTCATAAGATGTGGGTGTGAGAGAGCATCGGCAGGAAGTGGCTGGAGAAAAAGTTATAACGAGGAAATGGAAAGCTTCAGTTTGAACACAAGACAGAGGACCTCATTGAATGAGCAAACTGAAGAGACGCACCGCCCGCGGACTTCCTCTGCTCTCTTCTCTTATACATGCTCCTCCGTCGAGCACATCTGATGGTAAAAATATACCATTTTAAAATAATTAAGGTTTAAATTTAGATGTTAAAGCCTGTCTTCTTTGTGTGGGTAACAGATTTATTGATGTGACCTACCATGAATCTTTACTGATGACAGTGTTTGCCTTCATAAAGGTTTTTAGTTACACTTTTTTTTTAAGTAAGCCTTAAAAGAGCCGCAACTGGTCACTAAAGAGCCATACGCAGCTCAAGAGCTGCGGGTTGAGTATCACTGGCTTAGATCATTATGACATAGCTATTGCATGGATTTGACGTATTAGATGTATATGTTAGGCTTTAACCCTTTTAAACTCAAAAAATATTTAATCCCTGGACAGTGTGTCCTGATAAAGACATGAACTATTGAGACCAAATGTGTTCATTGCAACAGACTGAATATATGTTTATAGTTGTAGTAAAACTGAGCGTCATAATATGGGAGTGAATGGGGATTCCATGGCCTTCATGCTAGCCTCAAGTGGACATTCAAGGAACTACAGTTTTTTGCACATCGACGTTAGCCTCATTTCTCAACAACTAAGGCTGCTACTAGGTTTGAAACCAAACAATCATCTGGTCTATGGTACTTCTGACTGAGTTTGGCCTACAATTTATTCTCTGAATATGAACTTTCTCAAGGAGTAATCAGTGATTGTATCATTTTATAAGATGTCAGTCTGACCTTCCTGCCAGCGCCACACAGTGATGGTGTGTTCAGGTTCCACTCCGACAGACAGCAGCAGCTTCCCTGTGGCGCTGAAGTTCACATAGCTGACGCCTTTAGTGTGAGGACAGCGTAGAATGGACAGAGTCTGTTTACTCATCGCATCCCACACGTGAATGGATGGAGTGGTACCTACAGAGAGATTATGAGACATGGGAAGACAGAATGTAAATCAAGGCTTTATTACGTCCCAGAGGCAAGGGATTGAGTCACAGATGTTGTGTTAACAAGAAAGAGCAGTTAGAGGGATCAATGCAGCCTACAAACACCCAGAAAACCAGGAAAAAAAAGGTTCTTTTTTTTTTTAACCAAATGGTAAAAATAAAGGTTTTTCCTGCTTGTAATAAAAGACTAATCCTCTTTTGTTATGTCTTTGAGTTGGATGACTTCAGTGCATTGTCTTTGGGTTTCAGGGTGTTTGTCTCGGTGGGATGGGAAAGGCGGTGCGGTCTGGTTTTTACCTGGAAGTTCACTGACGTCACCTGAGGTGTTGTGAGAGCGATGGTGACAAATGAGGCCAGCCAAAACAAA
The DNA here is from genome assembly GCF_018320785.1 of Cheilinus undulatus. NCBI lineage: Eukaryota > Metazoa > Chordata > Actinopteri > Labriformes > Labridae > Cheilinus > Cheilinus undulatus. Next base: position 18,172,667 of record NC_054870.1, on the reverse strand, counting down.
CACATAAAAAACACAACAAAACAGATAAAAACCTTAAGTGAGTTGTTTCAGACAGACTAATGTCAGCCATGATAGAAAAGCGAGATATTTGTGGCTGAATTTTACTGATTACATATCTAAAAGTATCTAAAAGACTTAGACTTTAGATCTGAGAGACTGTATCAAAAATCTTGGTTTTGGGACAGAGACTGCATTTAAAAGTGGGCGGAGAACGTGTCTTTCTTCGACTTGCAAAGTCTGTTTATGAAGATGCTGAAAGTTCACATTCTGACCTCAACGATCCTGTTTTCTGGGAGAAACATATTTGGGCATAAAGGTGTATATGGAGAGGAGCAAGAGGTTAGTGAACACTAAGTTATCAGCTAATAATAGTTAGAGTTTGTTCAGGAAGGTGCCCATATCTTTGATATTAACCGCAATGCTCATTCTGGCCAACAAGATTCCTTGTTGCTTAAGCCTACTTGGCCAATTAATCTGATTCTTATTTTGAAATGGACAGCCAAGGTCAGACTTCTTCATGCAGCGTAGAGTTTTAGAGTTTGTGGAGTTTTAAGGAGTTATAGGACTGTAGATTTAATGTCCACCCTCCTCTTGAAAACAGTTTGTGGTTGGATAGAGGGGCTTGGTCACATATTCAACTAGAAAAGCACTTGGAGAGTGCAGACCTCCGCCATTAGCCCTATCTCCCAATAGTACAGAATCCTTTAAAAAATTCCTGGATCCAGGCGGTAATCCAGATCACTCCCAAAATCGAATCAGTTCTTCCTTATGCCATTTCTGACATTTCCTGAAAATTTCATCAAAATATGTCCATAACTTTTGAGCTATGTTGCTAACAAACTAACTAACTAACAAACAAACCCTGCCAATCACATAAGCTCCTTGGCGGAGGTAATTATACAAAAAAGCTAAACCCTATCCAGAGTTTTCTGTATTTGTATTAATTATGGGTTTGTGTTCCTTAATATAAAAATCTCATCATTAAAATATGAATTGTTGACAAAACAAAATGGTGACAACACAGGCAACAAGTTGATGAGTTAAGAGCAGACTCTTCATTTTGTTGATAAAGCAAAGTCCATATTCACCTTTATTACTCCCATTAAAAGTAAAACTAGCCCATTTATGTTTCAATATTTAACCCCAAAATCTCATGCCTAGGCCATTCTTAAATCTATTATCTGCTTCCTCCTTGTGAGTGTTATTTCTGTTCTCTCCGTAGAAAAAAAGCAAGCAGGTTAAACATGAAGCAGAGGAGAGAGAAGCAGGACTTGTTTAGCCTAGTACGCACAAGTTAGTAGAGAAACACACTGACATGCAACAACAAATGCACAGCCACAATTAATGTACCGATCTGTCCGGTGGCAATGATATTTTTGTATTTTGGGTGCTGATTGACAGTCAAAGAAAGGATGTCATCGGTGTGTTCCAGGTAGAAACTCTGTGTTCCTGCAGTGAAAGACAACACACAGACACATCACAATTATTTGAAAAATATTTAAATGAACAACTTTATATATTGTTCTGCGCTGGAAATATTCAATTATAGGATTCTCTGAATATTTAAGAATATAAAAAAAGAGATAAGCCTTCTGTTCTGATTTAGGATGCCCAAACCTTGTTTCCTGACAATGCATGCATGATGTTTTACTGATATATAAAGGGAAAATGGATTTTTAAAAAGTAATGTCAATTAGATAAAATATGTAAAGAGAAATAAGTGAATAAATAAATAATAATCTACCTTTAAAGTAAATTACCTCACTCAACTGAGGACCAGCTGACTGGTGCGAGTAGTCTCAGTTAGTGAAATGGGGATCAACTGTGTCTGGAAGGTCCAGTCACTGGTTAATCAGTTTTCCTGGCAACCATTACATCATATAGACAAAAGAACACTCCATGCAATACAGTGAAAAGGTGTTTGAAAAGTATAAGTCGGGATGGATCCAAAAAAACATTTTAAGACACTAAACATCCCCCAGAGTTCAGTAAAATCCATCATCAAGATATGTAAGGAATATGACACATGCATAAATCTGCCTAGATCAGGCCGTGCTTAAAACCTGAGTTACTGTGCAAGAAGGAGACTAGTGAAAAAGAGACCATTATGACACCTATGACTGCTCTGAAGTAGTTTTAAGCTTCAGCAGCTGAGATGGGAGAGACTCTGCAGACCAAAATGGTTTAAAGACAACAAGGTGAATGTTCTGGAGGGGCTGAGTCAAAGCCCAGAATCAACTTGCCAAGGGCTGGTCACAAGATCCATGTGCAGCCTGTCAGAGCTTGTGCAGTTTTGTAAGGAAGAATGGAGTAAAATTGCACTGTCCAGATGTGCAAGTCTTGAAGCCATCCATACAGACTCAGTGCTGTGATTGCAGCCAAAGAACATCTATGTAATCACTATTTTACATATTTTTATTTAACTACAATAACTTTGTAGAAATCTGTTTTCCCTTTTTTTTGGCCAAAAAAATCCAAATTATATTGACCAGGATTGACTTATAAAATCAATTGAAGAGTAAAACATCAAAGGGGATAAATACTTTTTATGGGTCCTGCATATTTTATGAAAAAAGGATGCCAGCTGTTTCCAGGACTAAAGACTTTGTACATGGGGCCAATAAACATAACCACTAGACAGAAATGACCAATGAAAATGATCTGTAAGGGCAGGACTCTGGAAGGTTCATTACTACTAGAGTTACCAGCACATCGCCACAATATCTTCAGATAAACATCACTGCTCTTTCAAACAGAAAGATAAAGGTAGTTCTGAGAGGCTTATGTTGGGCTTCTATTTATCCCCTTTTTACTACTTTGCAGGCTGCGCTTGTTGCCGTGGTTACCATTGCTGAGACTGTGGACAATGGCGGCGGCGGCAGTGTGGTACACGATGTCAGTGCCGTCGTTGAGGTAGTGCAGGTTGTTTCGACAATCGAAGCCTCGAAAACCAAACACGTGATCCAAGACCAGGTCCTAGACAGCAAGGAGACAGAGGAGACGGATAAACAGCAGAACAGAGACGGACAGAGTCTCACAGATAGAGAGATAGTTAGAGACAGGCATACTTCTACCAGTCTCTTCTTCTTGGAGACGTTGTTCTTCTGGAGTTTCTCCGGTTGCGGCGCTGCTCGACTCACTGGAGGTCTGGAGGATCGATCAGTGTGTTAATCATTTAATCCATCAAAAAAAAAAAAAAAAAAAAAAAAAAAAAAAAAAATTCAAAAACAGACAACCGTCACTGAGACAGAAGGTTGGACATAGACAGCACAGGTTCAGACAGACAGGTAGAGCAGACATGAGACGGCAGCAGGTTGTGCTGCTGCTTGTACTGCATGGATTTAGGTCGTAATGTTAATGGTGGCTGTATTACTAACAAGGTAGAGTTAGCACTTTACAGCATGACATAAGACCTCTGTACCTCACCTATGAGTACCTCAGCTAATGAGTTCACTCATTAAGAAGTACTGCAAAAATAGCAGTCAGAGTACTATAATATAAAAATGTTCAATACTGGGTAGAAAAGACATGACAGTACTAGTGTAAATCTTTCATATTAGCGCTGGTTTAGCACTTGAGTATCTAATGTAAAGCGTGAAAAATGAAACAAAACTGGCTAGTTAGTTCTGTCAATAATCTTGAGGGCAATGATTCACATCTGACATGCTTCTTAATCAAATCACATGACTCACATCCTCCTAAATCAGTGGGCTATTTAAGCTGCAAGATTTCCAGTCTCCTCCTCTGCTCTGCCCTGGATCAGCACTGTGCTCTTACCTTCAACCCACCTCCACCCCAGCATCCACCTATTGGCTCCGACTGGGGGTTTAAGCTGTTATCACTCTTCAAATTCTGTATGTAAAATCTGTGAGGAGTGAATAAGTCGGAGCCTGACACCAAACACATTATGTTGCATAATAAATGCTTAAACAAACTACAACGTGAGATTATTGGCTGAACTAGCATTTGATATAACCTTAGAAACATTTCCTTGTCTAGTAGCTCCATGACCAATAATAATATGAAGTAGTGGTATTTATAGTACAAGTGGTGACATGTAGCAGTCAGTGGGGAGTCATGGTAAAAGAAAAAATGTTTTAAGACAAACTGTATAAAAGAATATTTAGGAGAGGAGGTACACACTTACAGAGGTAATGGTATGGTTGTTGCTCCGATTCTAAACATTGCATTTAGCACTGGTGAGGAGGTAAAACTTTGTGTTGCTTCTCTATACCATGTTTAAAGCCATAAATTATCTCTAATGTTTTTAATAGATAGAATCAGAAAAAATCAGTAATTTCAGCCAGGAGCACTGGAGAAGAACAAGTCCATTAATAACTGCAAGCAAACTCCTGCATATGTCTAAATTGCAGAGGTCACATGCCCAGCTGCATTTAGCTGACTGCCAGCTAATTAAATTAGTCTACCAAAACTTGCAACCATTCCCAGCTTTTCTCTCAACAAAGCAGCCCATTTGAATATGATGTCCTTTTCACAGATCCCTGCTTCACCAGTGCTGAGTGGCTGGTAAAGCTTAACCTCTCCACCCCAGCCTCCTCCTGCTCATGCCTAAAGTTTTATCACAAATTGAGCTGTTTTTGACTTGCATTCCATTTATATATCTATCTGCCTATCAGAGGTGGAAAAAGAACCAGACAATTGTACTCAAGTAAAAGTACAGTTGCTTTGGTTAAAATATACTAAGTAGATTTGTTGTGGAGATCAAACTTGTGACCATTTTATTGTTGTTGGCAGGAAGCTTAGACCTCATCATTTTGGCTTTAGTGTTTATTTTTTACTCAGTACTTTATGCATTTTAAAATGTAACTAAGTAAAATAATTCCCCCAAAATATACTTAAGTAGAAGTAAAAGTACTGGTTTTAGATAGTACTTTAAAAATTACAAGTACAAAAAAAGGTACTCAAATACATTATCTTGAGTAAAAGTAATTAGTTACTTTCCACCCCTGCTATATAAAGGTTTCTAGCCACCACTTCCTGGAAAGTCAAAGCATGCTGTTTGGCTTACCCAAAAGAGGAGGACAGGGGTTCCCACAATTTTCAGGCTGTGACCCCTAAAGTATCAGTGTATGAGACTGGGGAGCCCCACTGTCCCTATAAGTTAATGATGTGTACAGCAATGCTACACCTTTCCAAACACTGACATTAGAACAATGAAAAAAAAGAAACTCAGCTGAAAAACAGCTGCATTCTTTTATATACCTATTTATTGTAAGAAAGGCTAGAAGCAGAACCCAAGTGATCTCAGACTTTAGCACTGACTGGACATTTTAAATCTAGTAATGCAGAGGCAGTGACTGTCTTTGTGTGCCTTTAAAGAGACGCAAACTCCTGCATTATTACTTTCATGCAATCATTTCAGTATACATGATATCCATTTTATGTGAAGATTTTTGCAATAATAAGTAAAATGTACAATTTAAAATGAAAAAATAAATGCCAAACTGTGGTTTTTAAAAAGGTTGTGACAAACCAGTATGTGACACCCTATGTTAATGGTTTCAATGGAGTATGTACATTCTGTGATTATGCTATGAGAGGGCTAACAGAGCGTCCCTTTATAGAAAAGAACGAGAATGTGCGATTCACTTACATGCTATGATAGAATCAAAAAGTATAGCTTCATGAGTGACTGAAAAATGACCTGCAGGTTATGGACAGTGCCGGGTAATGCCAACAGGTGTGTGATACAAACACACACATACTATGCACACAATGAAGAGGCTTTGCACAGACAGGTGGACAGGTGTTACCTGGATCCCCTGGACAGCAGAGGGACAGAACCAAGGTACAGAGCTTTAGAAAACCCACACACACACAAACACACACTATAACACACAAACGCTATTACACACCCTCAACTCACACAAACATAACACAAACTGACATTCATAACAAGTACACTAATATTACTGCCATTGGCTACATGCTCACAAAATGCTAGCAAACAGCTGATGTATTCAGGCTTTCAGGCTAACATGCTAGGGTAAGTAAGTGCCTTATTAAAGCCAGTTTATGACCACAGGTCCCATGATGCATTGCGGAATGTGATCAGGTGTAATGTTACCACAGAGTCAGTGAGTTAGCTTCGAGTTAGCTAGATTTCCTTCATCTAGAGCTAAACAAAAAAACATATTGATTATTGTCTAGGTAAATCAAATAACTTTTTTTTTTCAGAAATACTTCACCTGCACACAATAACAGCCTCAACCACAAACCACATGACACTGTTGGCCATCCAGCTTCTACTAAACCTGTGGTCATGTTTCAGTAGCACACATCTTTAGTTTAAAGAAGATTATCAGAGAAGTAGATGATTTGAATATTTTATGCTTATTAAGGTTTTGTCTCTTTTCTGTTGCTACTGATTTTATGTTGTCCTGCAAATCTAAAATCAGTTTTGTCATATTTGTCTACAGAGCCAGCTAGCAACAATGATTTCTTGAGCAACTCAAAAAGTATTTGTCTCTTCCCAGTCATGTTTTTCCACAGCACCTTGACCTTTAGATTCAAACATACAGTATAGCTTAATTTTGGGCCATTGTTTCAGCCAAATTAATCCGGTGTTTTTTTGTAGTCTGAAAATGGAGAGGCAAAGGTGGTTTTACCATTAGGTAAAGGTATGCAGTTGTCTGGGGCTTTGTGCTTCAAGCCTTAAGACAGTTATTACATGTGTGCATCAAATATGACATTCATTTCAAGAGTAACTAAAGAGTTTAAGTTGAGGAGCATCTCAGGAGTTAAAATGTAAAAAATGCTCTTTAAACATTATGGACAGGGACACCCCCCCCTTTCTGCTGTCCCTTATCAGCCACAACATCAACCAGCCTATGCTGAGGTGGATTTATTAGCATAACTTCATAACAATCAAAAGTAGACTTAATAGAAGCTACATGAGTAACTGGTAGTGAATAATGATACATGGCCATGTAAAAGACAAGAGACAGATAAAGAGGGAAATGGTGACAACATAAGCTAGTATGTTATTGGCCTTGTTTTAAGAAAGACATATTTATTCACGATCTCAGGCAACAGCACTACAATAACATGAACACACTACTGGTGTTGGCTGATACTTGTGAAGTTAATAGTTATGTAGAAAGTAGGCAGTATCTGTAGATCTCTGTGGTGATGGCAGAAGGCACCAAATACGTCACTGAGCACCAAGTAAGGCAATAAGAACATTTTCAGTTGTAGTAGATAGTTTCAACATGTACAGGACAGTTACTAAGTGCAATTTTAACGAAAAAAAGGATAATTTAAATACCTTAACCTCAAATGTCAGGAACACTAACTTATCAATAGTCCTACTAAATATCAATAAACATACATCTTTATCTTAAAAAAAGCAGTTTGAGGGTTTAGGTTAAGTCAGGTATGGGAGCATATGCCAAAACTTTGCCGCATCAACCTTGGTCCTGTACTGCTCTGGCCTCCTGATGGCCATCCTCCAGGTCTGCGCCAGACCCATGCACTATCTCTCCAGGAATCCCCCCAGCTGTCCCGTCCAGTACGCACACGGTTGCCCCCTGGCATCTGGACCAGTGCACTGGAACCTGGGCAACCAGTAGCCGGTGAGCTGTATCAGGCCCAGGAAAGCACACAAGGTGCCTGTAAAAGTGCAGCTGCCGTTTCCATACCAGGCAGCTGACCCTTCCCATCCTTGCACTCCTGAGCACGTCAGCATTAGACACCTGGTCTTGCCAATGATACCCAAAGATGCTCCGAAAAGTTGTCACAAAGGAGCCCAGTCAGCGCTTTGGGCCATCAGTCAATATCCAGACCTCACAAGGGTATAATAAGACAGGAAGGACCAAAAGACTCTGAATTTAGTCCTCAAGATCAGATACCATGCAAACCACACTGTCTTGCTCAGCGAACCCATAGCCCCATGCGTGAGTCCAGGGCCTCACACTCAGCGGATCAATGGATTATGCTGCCAAGATATTTGAACTGCTCTAAAACTTCCACGTATTCACCAATCATAAAGATTTGATGGCAGCATCCAAGGCATTCCCAAATGCCTGGACCTTTGTTTTGGCCCAGGAGACATGCATTCCCATTGCTTCAGCCTCCTCACTCAGCAAGTTAAGAGACAATTATCTACATTCTCTGCAAGCATCATCAGCAAAGTCCAGATCAGTGACCTGGAAATCGCCAAATGACACTCCACAGTTGGCTGCCCCTGTTACCCACCCCATTACTGGTCCATACAGGTATTGAAGAGCATAGGGGCTTTACCATACTGTAAAAAGAAATGGATAAAACCTGTGTGACATCAGCTGTCTCTTTACAAAGGGTGGTCTCAACAGCTTTTGAAGCCAATCTGTGTCAGCTTCCATATTGAAATCGCTGTCTGAACCAAACTTTGGATCAACCTAATGGCCCGCCCACTAACTTGACTTCCTGTCAGCTAACTAGCTAGCATTCTGGCTGACAGAAAGGTAGCCTCTGCCTGTCAAGCTATCTGCCAATCAAATGAGCCAATCAGTGCGGATTGAGGTTTTACTGAAATATGATCAAAATGATTGTGGTGCAACAAAATTCACCCCCATACAGTGAGAGGACATAAAGACATTAGCTAATGAGACACGTTTGGTTTTTTGAACCAGACTGTAAACTGGATTATTTCTAGTGTAAAAAAAAACGTCTTTTTAGGATGTATGTGTATGGGACTTAAAAGGGCATAATATAATAGATTTTGAAAATTATGATTCACCTGTGCCATTATTGTTAATGTCTGTAAGTTACACCTTTACTTTAGACATTTAGGTGTGTTTTGTAGCTAAACATTTCTGTGGTTTATTAACAGAAAGGAAATATTATAAACTTGCTACAGTTGCTGTTAACCTTGCAAAGCAGATGGATTTGCTAGACTCCATGTCTGTCATCAGTCAAATTCATCTTTAAAAGCTCCAATCCACAACGATGGTGCCGAACTGAACACTGAGGAGAGCAAGGTGGTATTCAAAGCCATTTGAAAAGGCTGCCTCTGTGCGATAATTAGCTCAGATATAGCTTTAGCATAGCATCAGTTTTACTAGAACTGGACCACATTTCTGTATGAAAAAAAGAATGTTTTCGCTTTTCTGTCATCCTGCTTTGGCATGAATTTGTGAGTGTTATAAGGGGAAAGGGTTGGCTGTAATGTGATTGGTTGTATACAATTGCTGCTAGTGGAGTGATTAGCCTGGACATAGCCACAGCGGCAGTTTTGTCTGAACTGGACAACAATTCTTTTTTTAAAAAAAAGGACAGAGAACAACACTGAAAGCTTTTCATGACAAAAATAGATTTTTTTGCTCTTCTTCTGGTCTGTTTCAGCATGAGTTTGTTCATTATGGTTGGGGTTTGCCTGTGTATCCAGGGGCTGCTGCCGCAGTAGCTATTAGTGGGATGTAGCTGTAGGAAAGCGGCAGTTTAATTGGAACTGGACCACATTTCTTTTTAAAGCAGGTGAAAGAGCCACGCTGAAAGCTTGTCTTGGCAGAGTAGATGTTTTTGCACGTCCCCTGATCGGCCTTGGCATCAATTTTATTACAGAGAAGCTTCACCATCAACAGTCTAAGGCAGCGAGAGCCTGTCAGAGTAGCACATGCGCACATCATCATTTTGTCTTGTTGCTCTAGTTATGAATGCACCAGACCAAACGTTCCTCCAATTACCTCTCAGTATTTAAAAAAAAAAAAAAAAGCCAGTCCTTCCCAAACGCTTCCTATGGGATCTTTCCAAAACGACTGTGAAATATACACACACAGTGGATATATGAAATAGTCTATCTAGCGTGTCAGGTTAGCAGTTTACTGCCAACAGGGCTTTATGTTTTAAACTTTTGGGATCCTTCAATTCTCAACCTACAGACATAAAAGACAGCAGAATTGTAAACCCTGTGAACCAATCACTCTGCCAGAACACACAGTTCACTCATTTCAACAGGATCCCCAGATAGTTGCAGTCAGTCATATACTAGGTGTTAACCTGTCTTGTTTGTAGTTAAAAATAAAAAAGAAATATCACATTGACATAAGTATTCAGACCTTTTGCAAAAACCCTTGAAATTTAGCTCAGATGCTTACCATTTCTTTCAATCTTTGCTGAGATGTTTTAACACCTTGATTGGAGTTCATCTGTGGTAATTTAAATTGATTGGACATGATTTGAAAAGGCACACATCTCTCTATCGAGGACCTCACAGCTGACAATGCATATCAGAGCAAAAATAAATCACGAGGTCAAAAAAAAAAAACTGCCTGCAGAGCTCAGAGACAGTGTGGTTGGAAGGCACAGATCTGGGAAAGGCTACAAAATAGTTCTGTTGCACTGAAACTTCCCAAGAGCACAGTGGCACAACCAGGACTCTTCCAAGAGCTGATCGCCTGGCCAAACTTAGCAATCAGGGGAGAAGGTCCTTAGATAGAGAGGTGACAAAGAACCTGATGGTAACTCTGACTGAGCTCCGGAGATCCTGTGTGGAGATGGGACAAAGTCCCAGAAGGACAAACTGCGGCCTTCCATAAATCTGGGCTTTATGGCAGAGTGGCTAGATGGAGGCCCTCCTCGGTGCAGAACACATTCATGCCTGCTTGGAGTTTGTAGATAAATGAGAATAAAACTAATTTTTTTAGACTGTAGCTTCAGACTGCAACATCACAGAATTGGTAAAGGTGAAGGTGGTATTTTCTGAATGCACTGTTAAGTATGCTTGGTATCCCAGTAGAAGGGTCAGAAAACGCAGGACTTTAGGGATCTGTTACTTTGGTACCTTTCCCAACCTTAGACTTTCCTAGTGGAAACACAAATGAATGCATACTGTACCAAACCAATCTGAATCACATCACTGTGGAAATATCACATTAAAGAGAGAGGCTTTAAACACAAATTTAGAAATGGGAACATGCTTAGCATGACCTCTTCTGTTTCTTAATTTCAGTGTGACATAAAATACATTTTACAACTTTTGTTTTAATCCTGGTAATTGAAGTTTTACTTCAATTAACAGACAGAAGCTGTTTAAGAGGTGGGACTGTTCGGTATGTTTCAAGAACACAATAACCACTAAAATTTCTCTACAGAAAAACTCAGAGAGGTGCTGATAACTTACTGCTTTTCAGAAGTATTTGTTGAATTTTTAAACCAGTTGCTATCTTTTTTAAAAAGTTTTATTAATACAACTCTTAACAGTCTTAATGTAATAAACTGGTGTTTCTCTGTCTGGTAAATGTTTATGAATAAATATCAGCTCATACTTACTTGACAATGCCCTGCCTCCAGGGGAATGCAAGTTAAAACACAACACAGATATTAAGAGTTTCTATAGACAAAGCTAGAGAACAACAGCAGCAGCACTCAGGAATTAAGGGTACCGCAAAGGGACAAAAACATGAAAGGGCCCTGAGTGTACAGAAACATGTTAAGGCCCTTTAGAAGAGCAGGAATTTAACAAACCAAATAACTTTTGACATTTTAGTTTTAATGTTTAATTTTGTTTCTTGGGATATTTTACTATCGCAGTTTTAAAGGACTTTATTGGGTTAATTTTGGAAAATATCGATTTAAGTGTTAATTTTGGATTTGACATCCACTATAAGACTTTTACAAATGTACTCTGCATTAAATTTGTACCTTTAAGGTTCCCTTTGTTATCACATGATTTAAACACAGAAACTCACTGACACTGAGGTAACACTGAGACGTTACTGAGAGAAAACACACGCCAACCTGAGACAAGTCCATACCATGTTGAATACAACACGCTACAATAACCATGCAGAAAACTGTGCATGCACCAAAGGAAACTGTTTTTATCTCAACACACAGGAATGCAAACACGCACACTGGTCCACTTCATCTAATATAAAGACACACAACACACAAAAACACACACTGATGCCACTGATCACACATAAAAGCACCCAGTGAAATGTTCATAAAAACTTTGATAAAAGTTTGAGTTCAGTTACATCACAAGTTGTGTCAAAGTCAAAGGCTAATCAACATTTCCAACGTTAAGGAGTTAACAACCTTTAAAAATGCACGAGGAGTTAGAAAGAAAAGGAAAGAATAACACAAACACCTAGAAAAAGAGTCATCACGTTTGACCTGACGGTCCAGTCAGTGTGTTTGTTCATGTGTCTGAGTGTTGTTTGTGAACATACCTCTCCTCAGCTGACAGCTCCTTCACCTGCTGGTGAGGTTTGGTTCCTCTCATCTCTCTGAGGCTCACAGTGTACATCTTGGTAGTGTACTCCACTGCCTTCTCTCGAGCAACGTCACTGTCGTAGCCTTTGGACACACGCAGACAGACACAGCAACAAACGAACACACAAAGAGTCAAATTATATTTCATTCACCACTGCAGGATCATTTAGGTTCATTTTATTGACTAAAGCCCAGGTTTTGGTTAAGAGGGGATTAATACCAATAAGGTGAATGTTTTTTACCTTGTAGAAAGCTTTAGTTTTACATACATTTCACTGATTACAGCATATTTACTGGCACTAAACTGTTCACTTGTGTGAAGTAACCTTTTTTTGTTCCTGTGCAAAGCTTTAAAATGGCATCAAGTCACAAAAATGTAATATTGATATACTGTATATTAATTTGTCTAGTTCTACTTCCAAATTTACAAACAACACTTAAAATTATAAGTCAGCAAAATTCTTTTATGTAGTGCTCTTTACAATTCATGTAGCACTTTAAACAGACATGAAATGTCCTTGGCAAAGTCATTTAGGTAAGTTTTTTTGAGTTTTCTTCCCTCCCTTTCTGTCCTCAAAGGGAAATCTTTCTGATTTCCTCTTCTTGAACCCCCCCCCCCAACTTTTAACTTTTTTTCTAACCCAACTTTCTTAGGTCATTGAAAAGTAGTGGGCACACTTAAGTATCAACATGAGACATTTAAGAGTCGCTGCTGAACAGGCTGATGAGCACTGTTGCTCTGTGTCTTTGTTTCATTGCAGACTTTAACCCCTCGAAGCCTATTGTATCATATTTGATACATACTTTTATGATACCTCTTTCTAATCAAAATGATCATAAATGACTGAAAAAATAACTTTTGAAAACAATCTAAAAAATGATAAAAATGCCCTCAAGTGGATTATCAGTTATCCAAAAACACCTAATGTATCAAATGATAAAAAATATATATAAGTTAAATTTTATGGAAATTTAGAATTTTTTGGATTTCATTAGAAAGTGAAATAAACATTTCAGTTCCAAAAAATGAGAATTTTCTGGCTATAATTTGTGTTTTCAGGCTTTAAAGGGTTAAACATAAAGTTGTGCTGGGATTGTAAAACCCACCTCCATCCTCCTCGATGTCGTCGTCTGACTCCTCACTGTCCACAGGCGGTCTGTTGTCACGGAACAAAGGCCCCTCTCCATCTCCACTAACACCACCTCCTCTCTCCCTCGACCAGATCATCAGGGCGGTGTCAGCCCCGCCCACCGTCAGCAGGGTGGTGTCGTCCTGAGCCCAGCGGACATTTGTCACCTGAGCGCTGTGGCCAACATAACGCTTAAATCGCGCATACTGACCCTGGAGGTATAGAAAAAAAAACATGATACATAACAATGAATGAAAGACTGAAGTACAGGTGATGTAGAGGAAAAAACAAATAACCTGCAATGTTAGTATTTTTCTTAACTGATTGTATTTTTATTGTATGGTTGTCTATGTAATATTGATTTACCAATATTAATATAATGTTTAGCACATCACATCTTTACATCCTGTCTTTACTTTTAGCTCAAACCATCACCATGTTTATTTAACATAAACCATGTGTTTATCTCATATGTCTCCCATATTGTATGTGCACTCATTAAACCGTTGAGCTGTGTTGGTGTCGTACTCTAACAGGGTAGCTGAACAGTTTGAGAAAGCCAAAGTCATCCCCAGTGGCGAGCAGCGTTCTGTCTCTGGTGAGCGACGCAGCGTTGATGTCCGTGATGTCGCTGTACGTCGGCCAGATTCCCTCACAGCTTGAACCCAGAACACACGTCCAGCTTGACCAGCTGATCCGCTCCAGCTTAACAAATTCACGACATAGTACACAAAATACATGTGATTATAAAAAAGCAAAAAGGTAACTTTAGAAAGAAAAGATAAGAATCTTAAATAGGAAATATTTACTTAAAACAAGTGACTGTATAATATTCACCCACTTCAGAGTGACTGACCTAATTCAACTGAGGTCCAGCCAGTTGGTGCTAGTAGTCAGGATTCCTGGCTACCGTTATACCATAAAGACAAAAGAACACTCCACTCAGCTCAGAGAGCTTGAGAAGCTTTGGTGTACATATCTGATTGAGACCTATCCACACAGACTCAGTGCTGTGATTGAAGCCAAAGGTGCATCTACTAAATACTGGCTTGAAGGGGATGAACATTTATGTCATCACTTGTTTTACACTACATACTTTTATTTAATTGGTATTTGTTTGTAGAAATCTGTTATTACTTTAACATGAAAGAGTATTGTTGTAATTTATTTTTGTCAAAAAACCCTGATTATATTGGCCATGACTGATTTATAAAATCAATAAAAGGGTAAACCATCCAAGGAGATGAACACTTTTTATAGCCACTTTAGTTACAGTATTTCTTTTATGTATTTCTTGATCACATAAACACTAAAGCTGGAGGTGCCAAACTAGCTCTTTGAATCCTTCAAATTCAGCATGTGGTGAATATCATCGTTATTCAGCACACCAACTGTGTAAAAACTCTGGACCAGCTGAGTCATGATTTCTGCTGAAATGTGATCGCTGCAAGCAAACCCTGAAAACAGCAGCTAGGTGTTTTTTTTCCTGTTGTTAGACAGCAGATTACTCATGCTGAGACTCTAGTTGAGTCTCAGCACCCTGGAACCTTAAACTGGATTTGTGAAAGAAGTGCTACAATCTGCAGCTATATTCTGTTCAACTATCGGGCATTAGAGCATGTGTGGACGTCTGCTTTTAAATCCACCCACTGTTTGACATGCAGTACCAAAACACTATTATTTCTTGGCTGTTTCCATTTACAATTCAACCACTGACACTCAAAGATAACACACCTCAGAGTTCCTGATGGTTTGTCTTTTTCCTCGAGGGGCTTCAAAGAAAAGCTGTTCTTTGGCTCCTGTGTTCACCTGCAACAGTTTACCTGCAGCACACACAAACACACTCTTTTACAGTAAGACATTACACAATCAGATAAAGTAACAAACTAAAAAAACATTATCAGCTCCATTTAAAACACTAAGCTGTTGAACCTGTACTTTTTCTCACACAAATGAGTCCAATGGGTATTCAAGTGAGCTGACATGTCTGCCATTTCAATGAAACTTTCACATCACACTTTCTTTCACATCACACTTTCTTTCACATCACACTAGCTTTGCTTGCAAGGTGCATCTACTATTAATGATGTTTGGGATACAAGATGGCTGGCAAATAAATCAAGAAGTTCTCATGAAATGAGAATAGTGGCTACGTAAATAAAATAGAAGACCGTATTATCAATTTTATTATTTTACAAAGGTTTTCATTTTCTTATTATTATACATATATTTTTAATTGTCCCAATATGTAATTCTGCGGCAGATTAACTTAAACTGAAATACTTATTAGAAGCACTATTAATTGTTTTTAGTATCATTCTGATTTATATTTTTATCAGTACAGTACACGTCATAAATTTAGGCCTCAGCCTGTGTAGCTGGGTTCCTGCATTGCCTGGGTCCCAACTTGGTTCTATTGTTTTTATGGTACTTGATGTCTGTGTCTTGCCTGCATCCTGATGAGGTCCATGATGTCTTAGTTGTGTAGTATCGCATGATGTCTGCACTCTGATTGATGACCTGTGATCTCAAAGTTTGCATGGCATCACATGACATCTGGGTTTTTTAATGGATTTTGATGTTGTTTAATTATCTTGATCATATTTTTGGTCAGATTCTTTAAGTGTTTTGGATTCTGCTGATGTTGTCAGGTGTCATTTGTTCTGTCTTCTTTATCCTTATTTGGGTTTTGTTGCTTTGTTCTTCTGTTTGCTTCTACCTATGTCAAAGCACCATGTAAACCCATGTATTCAAAGGTGCTATAAAAATAAAATTATTACTATTTCTATTATTTATTTATTTATTATTAATATGTTTGTTTTTTCTTTAACCTGTCAAGATACCAGTTTAAAATATTTTTTGCAGCAGAGATGTTATGATCTACAGATCCTGCAATCATTCAACACAATATTTTGAGGCAATTGCCATGTTAATCTATAAATTGGTTCACTCTATAATGTAATACAATTTTTACACTATTAGGAGAAAAATATTCTGCTTGCTTCATAACGTAATAACAGATGCAAACATAATAAATTGTTACATTATGCACTAAAAGTTATGTTGTGGCAGCATTTTGGTACTTATCAACCAGTTATTATATTATGAGTTTTTATCACATTATTTTGATTGCATTATGCCTGACTGTTACATTATCACCTCTTACAGGGTGAAAACACATCTATAAGTGAAGTTTGGATTTGTTAGAGATAAAGGGAAGCAGAATTCTGATTTTACCTCGGTTGTCCCAGTCGATGTGAGTGATGTAACTGGACGCTCCTTTACAGATGCCCACCCTCTTACTGCTCAGCACATTGTAGATGTCCACAAAGCTATCATGGGATGCCACCGCCAAGAATTTCCCTGAGTCTGAGAACAAGTGTTTAAAAGAAAAAATAAGATTGAAGAGAAGATGAGTGGATTTATCTTCGGTGGCAGTAATTATGTTTATAAAGTTTATGTCTGTGTGTACCAGGGGTGAAGCGGACGTCAGAGATGGCATCACGGCGATGGTGGAAGCTCAGCAGATCCTCTAGCGTGTCAGCATTCACCACGAGCACACCGCCATCACTTAAACCAACCGCCAATGCTTTTCCATCAGGAGAGAAGGCACAGCAGCGACCACCTTTAAAAAAAGAACCTTTAGTTTAGCTAACATGATGGTGAATAATTCTAAGTGGGTTAATTCAAGAGGTGATGTGTTAAGTAGCTAGTTAAATATTACCTGATCTGTTATCAATCATACTATCTGATTACCCTTATTTCCTCTGTATTATTTACTATCTTAAGGTGTTTGGCCCTTATCTCTATTTTTGTTTGTTAGACAACATTCAGAGTCAACATGAAGATGCAAATACACAGCCACATGATGCAAAGTTTGCATACTTTCAGAAGTTCGGCAGGGAAACTTGATGGAAAAATGGATGTCATCAATTGACCATAATAGTGTTGGAACTGTCCAGAAATAGCAATAGAAGTGTTTTTTACTTTACTCAGAAAACAACTTCCGGAAAAGTTGCCTACTTGCATACAGACTTGTCAAACGTGCATAAAATGCATAGTAAAATGTTAGTCTGAGCACGAATGCAAACATTTCTGACAAGAATCAGTCAGCCTTGTAAATATTAAAACACCGTACAATCAAGCCAAGTAAATTTTCTCAAGATGTGCCATTTAGTACAAATTTGCCCTTTCTTCTTTTACTCAACATTAACTAAGAGGGAATATTTTATTGTACCATATTTATAAACACATTTGTATAAATAAAGACGTTAAGTTGTTACATCAAAATTAAAGTGTTAAAAGGTACTTCTATGGGAATAAAGGAAAAACTGTGCAGTTTGTGCTGTTTCAATCCTGCTTTTTACTTCTGTAATACAGTTAATTTCCCTGTTGTGAGAAAATGAAGGTTTATCTGATTTTCTCTTTTCTTATTTATCTCATAATCAGCAGATATAACACATAATTTGTTAGATCAGACAGAAACATTTAAAGTCGGTTCCTTTTTCTCACCTCTCTTCAGCTTGCGGACCGCAACCATTCGGTGATTGGCTGACGTCTCCCACAGTCTCAGAGTTTTATCGTCGCTGACAGTGGCACAGACAGGGAGAAGAGGGTGAGGGGCCAGACCCCAAACCTCACCCTCCATGTGACCCTGTACAATGAAATCACACAGGGGAATCAGGAGTGAGACATAATAACCTGCTTTAATTATCAGCCTACATCAGCCCTGGGCTTTGCCTCTCAGGCTCCACAGAGGCAGCACTATCTAAATCTAAAAGGGACTTGGTTTGACCCAGGAGCAGTGTTTCACATGATGTTTAATAATGAAGTCTGATATTTGCTATTATTTAAATAATAAATGTACAGTGTGTTTGCAAGTTAGATGGTATGCAGGAGTTAACCAGTCAGTTTTAAATACACATTAATCAACACAAAACATGCTAAGAATGCACAGGCACACCTCTCTATGCATGCATCACAGCATGCTAACAGCTAAAAGCACTCAGGGGGCTTTAGGGAGCATACCACACACTCCATACAAACACAAACACACACATTCTCTCTCTAAATGTGCATATCTAGTCTGGAAAGTGTCTTGATCTGTTCTTTTTTAGTGTGTGTAAATTCTCATCGATCTGCTGCAGACAGCTCTCCTCACCATGGCAACTCTTTTGAGACTCGACCTTTAGGTTATGGAACTATTTATTTATTTATATATTTATTTAACAGAGGCAGAAATAACATTGAACTCTTCAGTCCTCCAGACTCCACTGACAAAACATTGTTTTCTTGTCACTTTGGCAGATGAAAGTGTTAGACAAAACAGAGGTATTATACTGTGTTCAAAACAATGGAATCGTCATTATGTTAATTATGTATGTATTAAAAGAACAAAGACTTTGAAAAGCTACATCTACTTCATTAGACATGCTTTAAGGAGGGGAATAAATCCATCAAAAGCTGCTGGCAAACTTCTTCAAGGTTAAATTAGTGACATCAAGAAATAACCCAATATATGTTGCCTGGGACTCCTATTTCTGTTGCTGTAGTCTCAAAATAGTCATCAATAATATTTGATCTTGGAGCGTAAAATTCCAATATTGTGACAGCTTTGAGCAGAAAACTGGGCTAGTAACTGTCCCAACAAACCTGCACCAGCAGAGTCATGGGTCCGGTCTTGTCAATCTCGAGGACTTCTCCGTTTTTTGTTCCTACCAGGATGTGACCGTGACCCAGAGTGATTGCTCTGATGGACGGGTTATCCTCCAGGAGCAGACCTGCGCACACAGACAAACTCACAGCCATCTGAATGGTAGATTATCAGAGAGTCCATCCGTTCAAGATAACTTTCCTAAAATAAGTTCAGTGTCACAAACAGAGCTGCATTTCAGTATTTGTCCACCAGATGGCAGTGGTGAATTGTTAATAGCACCTTGAAATGGTAAAAGTTTCTGCTTTATTTGAGACATCAAAATTACGGCTTGAATCTCTCTGTGTCCTCTTCCTTTTGGTTCAGACTAGCTGCATACGTTACCCTTTCATTCTAAATTCATTAATACTATTTAAACATTTCAACACATTCATTGTTAAGGGTTGTATATCAAATTTCAAGTATAGATGTAGGTCGATATTAGTGGCTTACAATTATCCTTGCTTAAGTTGAACTTTCACTCATATTGATTCCTACTATGGTACCCTGACAGCATGCAGGCGATGAAGTGCAATATTTCTCATCAAAGCCTCGGACAAAGCATCAAAGCCACAAACCTATGAAAGGCATGCTCCACCCTTCTCTAGTGCCTTTGCTTTTATGGATTGAGAAATCTTTGTAAAACAATATGAAGTCCATGAAGTGTTTGTGCCGGTTTAGCTCACTTTGTAGTGCAGGTGCCCATAAACAGAGGCTATAATCCTTAACGCACTGGTTGCGGCATCGATTCCCCGTCTCAGTGCTGTTTGCTGCTTCGGTAAAGAATGCACCAGCTTGTGTTCTGGCCAGAGTGAGTATGAGCACATCACTCCGTGGTGGCTTCCGTTCAGTTGAGAGCAGACTCTAAGGTGCTGCTCTTGACTTATAAAATAGTGAATGGCATTGCACCATGCTACTTGTATGATTTGGTGAACCTGTATGCCTACACATGATTTGCGTCCCCAGGGGACTGGGCTCTTGAGTGTCCCAACGGTCTGCGTTAAGGCAGATGGTGAACAGATTTTTTGTTTCCATGCACCAAAGTTGTGAAACCATCTACCTGTAGATGTTAGGCAGGCTTGTTCTACTAATGTAATTAACCCTCTGAGCCCTCAGCTATTCTTTTTTTTTTTACCATTGTCTTGCCTGGACTTCTTGTCCTAAAAAGCTTATAAAACATCAACCCTGTGGTGTACAGTCAAACTCTAAACACCATTTTCAGGGCAACCTGGGCTTTAAGACTGTGCTGCAGTGATGTCACCAGAATTAAAAAAAAAAGTTATGAGGTTACAGAGACAAAAGAAAAAAATAAACAGAAATTAAAATTTCAAGACTTTTATGTATTACATACAGTTAACATTAATGACCAAAGTTTTCTTTTTTTAATCACAAACTTGTTCTCCGATTATTTTGCGACAAAAAAGTAGAAAAAAAATTCTGTGAGATAAAAATCTTCAGTAAGTTTTTACAAAAAAAGTCCTGGCACTTTCGGGAGTTTGAGTCATTATTTAAAGCAGTTCCTGTCCGCAGTGACTTTGAGGGACACATCACAGCCTCTCTGTGTCTCTTTCTCTCTATTATGAGTCATTTGCTCTCTTCTCCAGTTTCTTAGTGTTTACACATGTACTATTCAGAAAAGCATAACGTGACAATTGAACAACCTGCCATTGGTTGTCACAGCCCAGTCACAATGCATTCTTGGGTACAAGGGGCAATATGGTGGACGGCATAGCAGCTAGCTGCAGGAATGATCGAAACATGGATTTTGAATGGATAAAAAACATTCAATATTGGAGTTACTGGTGTGGATTTAATCTTTGAAGACAGAAAAAAAAGCTGCCAATTCCAGGCTTGCTAGAAAACATTCAGTAGGAGCTATGGAGGCATGGATAGCGTCATTAGAATGGCACAATGCAGGGCTTTCAGAGGTAAAAAAAAAAAAGTAAGATGCTTTGATTTATGGTTCAAAAGTCATTTAACTTTGAATAACACCTGTCTCTTCTTGTCATATATGAAAACGCCACAATCTCATACTCTTCCAGTGTCATGAGTGTGTCTAGATTATTTTTAGAATATGTGTTTGGTACTTCCTTGTGTTCCTGTTTTTATTTCATTTGTTCACCTATTCTTGCATTTCCTCTGTCTTTGTGTTTAATATTCCCTCATTTATTTTCTAGAATTTCCTGTTATATTTTTGTCTTTTACCCTCCATGTGTTCCTTGTGTTACTTTATACTATTCTTGAAGTTCAGTTTCTTTTGCTTACTGCTTTCTTGTCCCTGGTGTTTCATGTCTCTTTACTTCCTTGTAATTCCCTCCTAAGAGATTGTGTAATTCTTCTTTGGTGTGGACCGGCTAGACATGGCGCATTGCTAGATTGTGTAGTTTATAGTCTCACCTGTGTCTGATTATCTTGGTGAGTAAGCAGTCTCTGCACTTCTGCCATGCTGTGTGCCTTTATTTTGCACAACCCATAAAACTCATGTACTTTCTTGATTTCTAATATTTTGTGGCCATTATTGCCTCAGTTAAACAGAAGCAGAAGACTGACAGAAGATGCAGAGAAAAGAAGAGATGCTGTGATAAGACTACTGCCTAATCTCAGCAGGCAGAGCATCCCAGAGCTATGCCATGAAAAAGCATGTGGGTTTCAGAGTGATGTTTGATGTTTTAGATGTGATGGTCTCCAGTGGTGATTTTAAGGGACGGAGCTTTGTGTACCTTTGGACCCCGGGGACAGCGCTGCTCTCTTGATGGCATACGTCTTCAGACAGCGGTCAAACATGTCATCCCACAGCTCCACCACGCCGTCCTTCCCGCCTGTCACAAAGCCCTGGAAACAAATTGTTTTCACTGAGTTCCTGATATTTCAATAGGAGATGAGGACTGTGTTGTACTTAAACTAAACAGAAACATGTCAGATCCACCAGAGACATCCACCTCCCCCTCCTTCAACTCTGTGGGCTGTCAGCCTTCACTCTTGTCTTTTCCTCCTGACAGATTTTTTTCTTTCTCTCCTTCTCCCACTCAGCCTGAAATCTTTAGATCTGCTTCATTTTTAATCTGAAAACTCTCACCAGGTCGATGTATTAAAGAGTCTATTTTTACAGCAATTCAACTCAGAGAGTCATAAAACATTCACTGGCTCCCCGAGCACTGACATGATACAGATATTCAAGTTTCTTGTTCAAAGACACAGGCTGAGAAGAGGTAGCTGTGAGTATTTATTTTTTTTTTGTTTTTGATATTATTCCTTATAAATCATTCATCCTTAAACAAAAACTTTTCATTATGAACATGAAAGTGTTCATCACCAGGAAACTGAGTTACAGCTAACGTCCCCTGCTCAGTGTTTTACTGTAGGACACCATTCGTTTTCAAGTTGACAAGAGACAGACAAAAGCCACTGAAGCACAAACTAAAGCTTGCTTTACTTGAGTGAACTTAACTCTGCCTGAAGTTGATTATTGTTTAACTCTTATGGACCAGAGGAATAAAGCCCAATGTTAAGAAATAAGCATAGAAAAGGTCCTCTGTGACTTGTTACTGATGTTCTCTGTGAATACACAATACTTTCACTAAAGAGGATAAAAACTGTGCTGAATAAAAGGCTGTGGTTGATACACCACTAAGAGGGAGCTGTGAAAGTCTGATAAGTGTTCCCTCTGATGTCTCTTGGGTCAGTTTTTGTTGGGATTTAAGACTTGGTGCTCTGTTGCAGGCTGGATATTTGGCACTACTTTTGCTACTTCTAGCATTACATGCTTGACTCTTAAAACAAACTCTAGTGGCTGATTGCATTGCATTGTCGTAAACGTAGGGGCCAATGGTTTCTTTAAATTTCATAGACTGTACCTGCTGGATTCCTTTGCCTCCTTTAACAAGAGAGGATTTGAGCCAACAGGCGCTTGAGTTACTGCTGACCAACAGGTTGAAAGAGACTTAATAAAATGTGAGAGTTCATTACTAGTAGTTTCATCATGTCCATATAACCTTACCCTGCTCTACTGTACAAGAATAGGTCTTTAAAATCTCTAACATTCTTCTTTAAACTAATGCTTGCATCACATTACATGTTTTAATCAGGGTTATACTGCTGTGTAGTCTGTCAGGTCTGTTGGCGGAGTCAAAGCAGGATTTTTTTTTTTAAATCAACCTTTATCTAATCTTGAGAAGTCATTGAGGGCATGCACTCTTTTAATGACACCAAGAAACCAATTAAGACAAATAGACAAAAGATAGAAGAAGGAAAAACAAAACAAAACAAAAAAAAATGTGAGCATCACAAAATGAACATATTACAGTAAGAAACAGTCACATTCCTTTGTACAGTAGTTCATAATCCTGTTTTTGAATGTGCCAACACTGACTATTGTGTTGAGCTTTATTGTATATTATAAGGTTTCCAAGCTGTGTGCAACACAAAAGGTAAAGGAAGATTTTCCAATTTTAGTATGTATAGGTGGTACTGCAAGCGTTAGACAATAACTTGACTGAGTCCGGTATTGACTATCTGCCAGGGGTGGAAAGTAACTTATTCCATTTACTCAAGTTACTGTAATTGAGTAGCTTTTTTGTGTATTTGTACTTTTCTGAGTATTTTTTAAATCACTACTTTTACTTAAGTATATTTTGGGGTAAGTATTGTACTTCACTATGTTTTAAAAAGCATCAAGTACCGAGTAAAAGAAAAAAAACATTAAAAGCCAAAATGAGGAGGTTCTAGCTTTCTGTCAAAAACAAGACAATGGGCAGAAGTTTTACTTTCACCACACATTATGCTCAGTAGCAAGAGAATTTCCACCTAAAACAGCTGTTGCATTTGGCTACAGGTAAGTCTCACCTTATAAAAAAAACCTGGTTTTAATTTCATATTCTCTTCTAGTTGTTTCATATATAGGAAAGATCATATTTTAGTGTATAACCTCCTCAGGAGTCAAAAGTAGCTACTCACAACTTTGAGTACATTTGAAATGACTTACATTTTACTTGAGTAGTAACATAAACCAGTACTTTTACTTCTACTTATGTATTTTTTTTAGCCAAAGTCACTTTACTTTTACCTGACTACAATAGTCTAGTACTTTTTTTCACTTCCGCTATCTGCCTAGTTTAACAAAAGTTTTTTAGGAAGGCAGATTTCCAGTGAGAGCTTTAGAGATACACTATATTACCAAAAGTATTCACTCACCCATCCAAATAATTGAAATCAGGTGTTCCAATCACTTCCATGTCCACATGTGTATAAAATCAAGCACCTAGGCATGCAGACTGTTTCTACAAACATTTGTGAAAGAATGGGTCGCTCTCAGGAGCTCAGTGAATTCCAGCGTGGTACTGTGATAGGATGCCATCTGTGCAACAAGTCCAGTCATGAAATTTTCTCGTTCCTAAATATTCCACAGTCAACTGTCAGTGGTATTATAACAAAGTGGAAGCGATTGGGAACGACAACAACTCAGCCATAAAGTGGTGGGCCACGTAAAATGATGGAGCAGGGTCAGTGGATGCTGAGGCACATAGTGCGCAGAGGTCGCCAACTTTCTGCAGAGTCAATCACTGCAGACCTCCAAACTTCATGTGGCCCTCAGATTAGCTCAAGAACAGTGCATAGAGAGCTTCATGGAATAGGTTTCAATTGCCGAGCAGCTGCATCCAAGCCACACATCACCAAGTGCAATGCAAAGCGTCAGATGCAGTGGTGTAAAGCACGCCGCCACTGGACTCTGGAGTCCAAGTTTGGTGCAGGGGGGATTATGGTGTGGGGTTGTTTTTCAGGAGCTGGGCTTGGCCCTTTTGTTCAAGTGAAAGGAACTCTGAATGCTTCAGCATACCAAGAGATTTTGGACAATTCGATGCTCCCAACTTTGTGGGAACAGTTTGGGGATGGCCCCTTCCTGTTCCAACATGACTGTGCACCAGTGCACAAAGCAAGGTCCATAGAGACATGGATGAGAGAGTGTGGTGTGGATGAACTTGACTGGCCTGCACAGAGTCCTGACCTCAACCTGATAGAACACCTTTGGGATGAATTAGAGCGGAGACTGAGAGCCAGGACTTCTTGTCCAACATCAGTGTGTGACCTCACAAATGCGCTTCTGGAAGAATGCTCAAAAATTTCCATAAACACACTCCTAGACCTTGTGGAAAACCTTCCCAGGAGAGTTGAAGCTGTTATAGCTGCAAAGGGTGGATCAACGTTATATTAAACCCTATGGATTAAGAATGGGATATCACTTAAGTTCATATGCAAGTCAAGGCAGGTGAGCGAATACTTTTGGCAATATAGTGTAAATAGTAGCCAGTGTCTCTCACGTCTAACTGTTAATGAGGGCAAACCAACTTTGTCATACAGGCTGCAATGATAAGTGGAGAATCTGTCACCCATAATAAATCTAGGGGCCAGGGTTGCCAGGTCAGTGGTTCTGAGGCAGAACTTTTTACGCATTGCCACGGGTAGATATTTTTTTTGTCCGCAGGTTGAGTCGACCCATTTTTGATGTCTTGTGTACTAGTATATGTTCTTAATATCCAAAGCAGAATAAACTTCTTTATTTACCCTCAAATACAACTACATCAACCAGCAGAGAAGCAGGAACACATAGAGCATGGCACACAACCAAAGATGTTGTGTTTAGACATTTGAGAGCAGTAAAAATACCATGTATGTCATTCTTTTAGCTTGTAATTGGATGACTTTTTCTAAAATGAATCAAAATACACAAAAATGAAAATGTTATTCTTTTGAATAGGTACTACAAGTTTTTGTACACTGAGGCCATTTTGTGTCAAATTTGCCCCATATTTATTGAATTTATTTAAAATTAAACATTGATCTATGTGGATAATTTAAAACACATTTGGAGTCCTGGGCTCTCATTTATAAAAGCTGGGTATGCACAACAAAAGTCTGTGATCTATGCAAGCAGACCAGATGGTAACTGATTAATAAATAATTTAACTAAATACAAAACTTTATCACATTATCATTAGCAACAGTTTCATTTTGTTTCCTTACAATAAAATGTGTTAATGTTTATC
This sequence comes from Cheilinus undulatus, assembly GCF_018320785.1. Lineage (NCBI taxonomy): Eukaryota > Metazoa > Chordata > Actinopteri > Labriformes > Labridae > Cheilinus > Cheilinus undulatus. The sequence goes on along the minus strand of NC_054870.1, from coordinate 18,146,586 downwards.
TTTTATGGTTTTTCCTCAAGTAATCAGGGTAAATGAAGGTTAAACTTTGATAGTGAAATAATGGCAGCTTTTTAAAAGATAAATATTTTCATATTAGGGTGTAATATATGGCTCTTTAGGCATGTGTAAAAATAGAACTACCTGCTGATGATGATGTGATAAAGTTTTGCATTAAGTCAATTCACATATTCAATCTGGCTTCAACTCATGTGACTATCATGTCATGTGCCGAATGTTCTAATGATGGTGTATCAGGACTAGAAAAAGTATGTTTTTTAGAGAAGTCATCAAACCCAACGTCATTTAACCTCCACAGGAGTATATTGTGAGTTTGCAGCTCTTTGATTGCCCAATCAGACACCATGACTATCATGACAGACAAAAGATTGTCTGGGCATAAGAGGTACTGACAGTAAAGAGAGCTTTTTGTTAGATGTGACCTTGATTAACTCCAGTTCAGACACTATTTACATACAGATATTGTACTCATGAGACGGAGAGAAAGACTGAAAGTTCAAAGCAAACAGAATGTGATAACAACCTAACAAAGCAATGAGATTTTGTGAATTCAGGGGAGTGTTCTGGTGAAATCAAACCCCCCCCCCCCCCGTCAGCCTCTCTATTGGCTTGTCTGTCTGAAAATCCTGTTACATAAAGAGAGAGATTCATGGAGTGAATGTGTGAGAGAGAGATAAAACAATGAAAGGAGAAAAAGAGAGAGAAGAGGGGAAAGAAGGGAGGGGAAGCAGATGCATGACAGCGAAAAACATGTAAATAAAGTGCACGTCTGCTCACTCCTACATTGAGGTTTTTGGGCATTTAGCCGACAATCCTATTCAGCATGACTAACGCTGAGTGCAAGTGGGTTCAACCACACATAGACACACACAGCTCACAAAGACACACACTAAGCTGAAGAATGTAAACAGATCATTAGTAGGAGGAAAATCGTCTGGAGAACCGATCACACTGTTTCATGAAAATCTGGACCTGAAGACATTTTAATCTTTCAGATTTCTTGATTCATAAAGCAGATTAAAAGAAGCTCTCTCCCTCACAAACACAAACCTCACCTTGTCCAGAGAGAACATGGCGAACACTGGTCCATCATGAGCTTTGACTGTTTTTATCAGCAGCGGTTCCTTCCAGATGTAAACATCTCCTGTAGCAGCTCCCGTGAACACCAGCCCCTCGCTGCGTCCGTAACACACCGACATCATCGTCTCTGGCCGGCTGATGCTCCTGAATGCACCACGCTTGAATGTCAGACCACCACCTGGAGACAGATAGAGGCCACTATGGTAAGACAGAGCTTTACTTTGATTTGAATCTGATATTGAACCGCTAGGGATCTCTATATACCTAAAACAGCCAGCGGGTAAAATTGATCCATTTTTAGGGTGCAGTGATTTTTAGAAATGGCTCGGATCAGCTTAATAAATCACAGACACTGAATAGATGATTAAACAAACAGAAAACAGGATCACTATTTGAATAATGATTCATCACATCCAAAATAAGGACTTTCCATTCAAACATCTGCTTGTTTTGTGGGGTGAAGAAGAAAGGGAAATCGTTGATTTTTTTTTGCCCACATGGTAGTTCTGGATATAAATGGCCATTCAAAAAATTTTGATTTGTTTAATGTTAATTATTAATTCTGCACTGGTTTTGTCTGACATTCAGCTTTTTTAATGTGCATCACTTTGAGCTGCAGATAAAAAGACATCACTGTTACAGATAAATAATGTCTTAGCTCAAGTTTTAAAACTATAAATGGAAATGATCACATTTTAGATTTATTATTTTAAACATCATCCAAACTGCAGAAATTTCTCTTTAAAAGTGCACAGATTAAACTTTTTCCACAATAATCTTAAGTATCCAAGAATACAATAGCACCAAGGTAATAATGGTTTTGGCTTTTTCATTAGTTTCTGTTCTTATTTCGTTTTCACTTTCTGTGTTGGATTTCAGTTTAGTTTTTATTAGTTTTGACTGCTGGTTTGTCAGTTTAGTTTAGTTTTTATTTTGCAAAAATGCTTCGTTTTAGTTCAGTTTTTATTGGTTTTAGTGTTAGTTGTAGTATTTTTACAGATAGATGTCTGGGCTGGGTGAGTGTCATGCATTTTTAGAAAAATATTAAAACAGGCTTCTCTTCAGTTATCATTTTATTTATTTAATGATGATGTTTGAATACAATCCAGACATAAAACTACCACTATGTGAAGTCTTAATCAATCAGATGAGGCAATTTTTCACTCCCCAGACTCGGGTGTAGGTGTCAGTCAGCATGGCTGTGTCAAAGACTAAAACTAAAATATTTTGTCTCATATTTTTATTTCATTTTAGTTATTTTTTTGAGCACACATACAGTTTAAGTTTTTTTTTTTTTTTTGTAAAGCTTAGTTTTAATTCAGTTTCAGTTAACTAAAATGGTTTTAAAATTTTAGTTTTAGTTATTTAGTTAGTTTTAGTTAACTATAATAACCTTGATTGGCACTTATTCCATTTGAATTATTGACTGATTTTTAATTGGTGGTTGGGATACCATAAAAAAAAAGAAATGATTAAGTATTTCTGAGGGGATGTAGTTGTGACTTTTAAAACGGGCTATTCCTCTGCTCACCCTCCTCTCCACTAGTATTTATCCAACTGAGTGATGAGCACCACAGAAAAAAAATTGTATGAAGACGACATTGCTATAGTCACTCTTCTTGCTTGTTTTGAAGACAGATCGAGAGGTGCGTCACACTGAAATGAAAAATTAAAGAATGGGCTGTCTATTCTTCTTTCCTTTGGTAAAGGATGGCCCAGTGTTTCTTATTCTAAAAGAGATTGTAAATGAAGCATTAAATCTCCCTTCCTTAGAGAATTCAAACAGCTCCTACAACACTCAAATACTTTTAGGCCATTTCCTTCATTTAGGAACCCTCCTAACCAAAAAGACTATTGAACTGACCCTATCAGATTTTTGACGGTGTTAGGGTTTGGATGCCTGAAATAAGAGCAGTAGTGAGCGAAACCGGAAGAGATTTTATGACATGAAATACATTTAAAGATGCCAGTCATCATTTTTGAAGGTTTGTCACGTCTTACTTAAGGAAGCGGGTCAGAGTCCTCAGCCACAAGTCCACCCTACACTGCCTGAAGAGTTAAGAGTGCATAATTAAAGTTGAAGGTTTATTGGTGGTGACATCAAAGTCAGCTGAACATGGTGTTGTTCCTTTATAGGCTAGCATAAGTTTATTTCTTTCACTGACTGTGTTTAGACTCCAAAAATACATTTTTTTTTTTAAGTTCATTTTTGGAGAATATCTGGTTAAACAAAAAAGTAAATGTCAAACACTTTATTTTAATAATAAAAAACATTGAAGTAATCCACAAAACACAACCTGGGCTTTTGGCTGGTGGAAACATGTGCAGTGCTAACTTCTGGGCTGGCCAACAAAAGAATGACATCACTGCAACCTCTCTGTCTGCTACGCCACGGTTGGAACTGTTTTTCTTTATTCTGCGATATTCTTTCTTAGTGATTGTTATGCTTTGTGTTTTCTTGTAGTTTGGGAGGTTGCGTGTGTTTTCTTCTCCTTCGCTTCAGAGTGGGATAGCGGCTTGGAGGCGTAGTGGCTCTTCAGTTACTCAGCTGCAATGAATTGGAAGCAATCAGCACCAGCATATAAGCAATCGCTTGTATGCACCTGGCTGCAGTTCAGAAGGTGCCAGAGTATGCCAACATCCAGCGTGGTACCAGGCTCAAGCTCTAGCTCAATCTTTGAAGATTTTTGTGGTTTTCTTTAAAGATATTATCACCTTTGTTCTACTTTTTCCGGCACCTTCATCCAGACTCCCTGTGACTCTTTCACTTCAGCAGCTGTCCTTCTTCAGTTCAAAACACCAGCCTTTGTATTTGTGTTATCAATAAAACCAGTTTCTACCACCCTCATCTGTGTGCCGCTCCTGGGTCCAGTCCGAAGTAAATGTCACATGCTAACTTAATAAATCTTTGAATGATTATCTAAAGAAAAGAGTGAAGTCAAACTGCGCCTGGGTTTGTTGTTCTCAGCTATTTGTTCACCCTGACCCTTCCCTCTCCACTGAGGTAGGAGAGAGAAGGAGAGGAAGCAATGTGCTGAAGGGAAATGGTAAAAGATCTGTTTCACTTTGAGAGACTGGTTTTGGAAGTTTTATCTACTGAACATTCAAAAACTGTTAAAATAACTATTTTGGAAGGATTTTTGACCTTTCTTGGATTTATTAGCTTAATAAAATGGGATTTATATGGACTTTGATGAACAAAAATTGAGCCACAACACATAATTTAAGACATTTAGGGGGAAAAAAGGAGGCTGTTGTTGCTATGAAAGCATTTGATCGGCCTCCAACTTGAGGCCCTTTCGTGCCTGTATCTGCTTTGCTTTTGGAAAATATGTTCTGTTGAGGTATGCCAAGATAGCTAATACCATTTCCTTTTTTAGTACCAGTTTATACTGCACCCATTCATGTACAAATACAATCACGGGATTACTTGAATACTGATGTAAAATTAAAAAAATGTATTGTTCTGAATCTTATCCCAGTATCTTATCCCTCTTAGCCTAATCTCTCTAATAATAACCAAAGAAACGAAGATGACAATTATTCAGGAAGATTCTGTTTTTAAGTGTTTGTGTTCAGAATCGACTGAGCCAGGATGCCATAAAAGAACAGCCAATTTTAATGTGCATCTCATAAATGGGATGCTATGGTTTTAAATTACCTTGAACACCTTCTAAAGCTGTTACAGTGACTTGCTGAGACTGCTGAAAGTGTTCATAATCGGCCAAATCAGCAGCCAAACTAAACCTCATATAGTTTCTTTGGCTCACATCGTTCCCTCCTCATCACCCACTGACTAAACTCCCACCTACAGAGGCAAGTCACAGCCTGAGACCTACTAAGGTCACAAACTCTCACATGTAAAAGTCAGCATTTGATTCATTAAAGGATTTAATTGTCTCTTCTGGGACACTGGGAGTTGCAACAGCAAAAGGTCAGCAACAAAGGCCTAATGGTTGAAGACAAAGTGGGAATAAGATCGTACACGAACAACAACAGTAACAGCCTTATTACACATGCATGAAACTCCCGGAGACTCAGGCAGACTGAACAATAAAACTCACTTAACTTGACTTTATCCTGCAAACTCCCTTTTAAAATTTCTTTAAAAATTTAAGATGAGCAGCTAACAGTCAGGGAAATTCACCACGAGTGGGGGTTTCATGTCCTGCAACATGTATGCGACCAATGCAATCTTTGTGCTTGTAATAAAGCAGGTTGCAACTCTTTTCTGCCCACCATTATGTTCCTCCTCACTCTTTCATCCATACTGCGAGATGTCTTATCACACCTAGCACTGATATAAAGACAAACACTACCATTATAGCATCATACTCCTGCTGTGTCTGCACTGTGAAAAGCAGCCCCATGCAACAAGGGAAATCTCCTACTTATGTGTTTGTGAGAAAGAGCAACAAAGTCAGATTTAATGGGCAGCCCGCCCTGATATTTTTGTAGAAGTTCTCAGGAGTGCATGTGTGAAAAAGTCTTAATAGACAACAGTGTGAGCTGAATTAAGGGAAGTTTGGCTCATGAAAAAAAATCTTATGAAAGCTTCCATTTCTAACTGCTAGTAATTTCAGGTCAACTTGCAAATTTTCCTTGAAATAAAAACACATAAAAAAACTTTCCTTATGAAAAAAGTTCCTGTTTAACCCCACAGGTCTTCTGCTTTTTCTTTGTTAGATTATTTAAGATTTTTCTTGCAGGTCTTACCTGCATGTTGCCAGAAAAGAATGTGTTTGATTCCCACTGTGACCAGTTTGTCCATCAGCATGGGATTGCACTTCACCACAAATATCTTCTCTTTATGACCCCTGCAAAACCAAACAGTAATCATATATCAGCTGGGAATAAGCACTTCAGATATTACAAATAAAACAAGAAACATTAATGCTAATAGTTCTCTGAGGCACAAAACAGTTCTAATTATAAAGTGCCCTCTTTTCCTTCTTAACATTTAAGGCTGATGCTAGTATGCAGCACTTTGTTATGGTATTGAGGCTTTTGTTGTAGCAATAGGTGGTCAAATCAGCAGGTTCTACTTCTTACAAGTACAACATGGTATTACCTTGTGTGATTATTTTTAACATGCTTATCTTTGTAGTTGTATATTTACAGTACCGTGATGTAGCGAGTTTCTCTCCTCTCTTCCAGTCCCAAACTACGATTGTATGTCCATCATCAACTCCCACTGACACCAGACTCTTTCCATCAGCTGTATTAGGAACAGAAAAACAGAAAAAACTTCCTCAGACATGACAAAGGAAGTTCAAACACACAACAAACTAAAAGAAAATACCTGAGCCCCTGATCAGAGACATCTATTCTTTGTACTTTTGGCACCTGTATTTACTCTGTGTGGTGCTGTGAAAATTAGCAATCAAACCAAATACCTTTCTTTCCTAATCTTAGACATCAGACAGACAGTTTCATGTATCCATGTATGGAGTATATATTATATCCATCTGGGCAACAGCCCATAGTCTGTGTTTGGGAATGGCAGAACCTTTACAGAAATCATATGCAACAAGGCATTTGACACAGTGGACACATGCAGCCCTGAAAAGTAAACTACATATTGTGAGCTGGACAAGCAACTGTGATTGTTGTTCAGCTAGTGGTGGAATCAAGCTCATGCTGAAGCCTGTCAGGAGAAGAGCGGAAACATCTTTTACACCAAGAAAAAAGTTCAGTGTGGTTTGCTCATCTTTAAAAGACAACCAACTCTGATAAAACGGCTGCCATTGCAAAATCCAAGCTTATTGCTTCAGCTGCTGGCGGCTGACATTCTTAACCAGCTAACCAGAGCAACAAAACTGTATCTGTGGCTACTGCTGTTAAATAAAACTGACTGGTCTGTCCATTCTCAGAAGGTCAGACAAAGGTTTCAGATTTAATCCCTGCAACATAGATGGAGGTTATTTCTTTATAGTCCTTATTTCTAAGACAGTGTGGCTGCAGACTGTTATAGGTCAGAATGGAAGAGCTTTAATTTGCTGGTACAACATATAATTTCAAGTTTATTCATAAATAAAGTCTGGCAGTTACATTCATGAAATAACCACATTTCAAACATTACAGACTAAACAACATTCATCATAAAACAGAAAAAAAGATTAGGGGTCTAATCCAGGTAGTTAGCTTTAGCTGAAGCTAATGTACTGTAGATACACTGGATATATAATTAACATTCAACAGAAGCCAATGTAGCTAAATTAGCTTTAGCTACATGAGCATTAGCAAACAGAGCTAAAGCTAACTAAGCTACATAGATAACGTGGATACATAGCTTACGTAGCCACTGTGTAAGCTTAGCCTTAGCCACATTAGCTACATAGCTACAATAGCTACATAGCTACATTGTCTACATAGTTTACACAGCTAACTCAGCTACATAGCTACGCATGATGCATACAAATTTTTTTGATGGAGGATGAGCTTTTTTCCTGTAAACAGATTGTTTACTTGGCTTTATCAAACATTTTATAATCAGATTTTACAGGTCAGGTTTTGACTTTTAACTTTTGGTATCCTAATCGCTGCCTTAACCCTTACCCTAACTCTTAGGGCAGTGGTTCTGAACTGGTCGGACATCAGGACCAGTCACCATCTCCTTCAGAAATATCATGAACCAAAAAAAACAAAACAAAAACAAACAAACAAACAAACAAAAAAAAAAAACACCAAATTTTTTTAATGAAAATTTTTACAGTTTAGGCCCTAAATGGAAGAAAACATAACTGAACAAAGAGACGGGAACAAATATTAAGAACAAAAAAAGGACATGCATCTTATTTTACTAAATTGGAAAGCATGGGATTTCACAATTATTGGAGGATTTTCCTCATTGTCTTGGGAAAACAAGCTTTGTTATGCAAAGAAAATGAGATAAACAAGTAGAAATCTTGAGTCAAATACTGAAATCTACTTGTCTTTATGGGTAAACATCAAAAATCCATTAATTAATTTACATCATGTCAGCCTAGGGCTTCCATACAGACTTTTTGCCACATTTTTTCCCCTGGCACACATTCGCGACCTGCTGGAAAGAGCTTCATGACCCACTTTTGGGTCCTGACCCATCAGTTGAGACTGAATCTGATTTTAATTCAAAGTTTCAGCATGTATTGAGATATTCAGCCTCCCAGATGAGTGGTCTGTGAGAGTGGCTTTCAGAGATGTACGATCTGCAGCTGGACCCCTCTCCTTAATCAACATAATAATTACGATGGCAATATGCAGTGCAACACTACCTGGTGCATTCAAAAGATTCCTCTTTACATTCTTGGAGCAGAGAAATGGTATAATTTCCAAACTGTGAAAAATAGGTACAAACACAAGCACCTGCTCCTAGCAGCTAGCCCAAAGCTTCAAATTATCCCACTAAAGAAGCCATTTTATTACACACTGGCCTATTTGAATTAATACTTAACACAAGTTTACCCGAGAAATCCAGAGCACACACTCCTCTCTGGTGGAAACCTCTGAGCAAAGAGAGACACTTAAGAGTCTGGACGTCCCACACATGGATGGCTGGATCTCTCCCCACCTGTGCACACACAATAAATTATCATTTTAAATAAAGCATACACCTTAAAGTCTTTAATGCACTATTCAATTATAGCATTGATGCTGAAGTTAATTGATGTCAAAGATAAAACTGATGTCCATTTTAGCAGACCCTGGAAAAGCATGCACCTGTCCTGTAGCAGCGTAGTCCTTCAGCGGGTGGATGCTGAGGCTCAGGATGTCGTCGTCATGGCCGAGGTAAAAGCGTTGACTGTGCAGCTGTCGGTTGTAGACAACACCCACCGCCGCAACATGGTACAACACCTCACCTCCCTGAGTGTAGAATAGGTTGTTTCTGCAGTCGTAACCACGATATCTGTACAGACACCCAGAAAAACACACAACAGATGCACGTTACCGACCAGCTGGAGCTTACATGGCCAGCTAGATACCCCTTGCTTAACATACACTAACATGTGAAGGTCAAAGTTTGAGGTTTTACAATATTACAGGGAAAAATTAATGTCAGCCTTCTTCAGATTTTATTAATCTCTGATAATAATATATATTATTACATGGGATTTGTCATCTAGACTTGGTAGACTTACAATTTATCTTATGACAGGGCTTGATCCATCCTTTTTTTCTCACTCATTATATTTACCATTATGAGAGGAAGGGATTTCGTGCAGAAGCATGAAAGAAACACTTTTTGAAAAAAAAAAAAAAATGCAGAGTTAAGTACAAAGTAGAATTGTCCTAGTAGTAGCAGAGATAAAATTTAGACAACATAAAAATAAAAGCAAGAAACCCTAAAAAACATAAACAACTGCAAGAATAGTTTAATTATGTGGTTCATCTCTTACATTTCAAAAGTATGAGTCATTTCCAGAATTGCATTAATAAGCATTTATAAGTTGATATTTGTACCAAAAAAGGCACTGAGTTGGGATATATTAGAAGAAAACAGATGAACTGATGTAACGTTTGAAATTCAATATCCCTATTTACTTGAATGAAATGAACCCTGTCTCAAGTGTTGGACAGTGAGATTAGCAACCACGGGATTCTTTCAAACACATTGTGGAGTATTTGACTATTTTACCCCTACTATATACAGAATATCATAATAATTCAATCTGTTTTACCTACATTTTTTATGAGAATTTGCCTCAAAGAGGCCAACTCTGTTGTGATGTCATGAAAGTTTGCCTTGGGATGATAACAAAATCATCAAACATGTTTGCAGATGATAAAAGCATTTTTCTAGAGATCTGGTAACTTTATTTTAAAAATAAAAACATCAAATTTAGAAATTACTGAATAAGCCAGAGAATTATCAACAAGCCTGACTAAATGTGAAGCTGAACATCTGTCATATCATTAGGGGCACATTAAATCAGAATTTTGCTGCATATTATTAACAGAGATGAAGTATGAGTAACACACCAGAATTGTGCTAAACACTTAATATGTATCACATCAGGTTTAATCAGTCTGTCATGTTGTTTTGTTTTTCAAACTAAGAGTCATTTATGTAAATGTTCCTCAGAGCTTTATTCAAACACAAGTCTCTAAAGACAAATGAGGCTTCCAACATGCTGACAAATAGAAAAGACACTCATCATTCTCCCATATTGGCTTCTCTGTTTAGGCCTGTGTAAAACCTGAGAAAAAAATCCTTCAAGTCACTAACAAAGCTCTTAATGATTGGACACCATAAAATCTTAAAGAGCTAATAGTGCTCTATTACTTCTTAAGAAACTGCATTCCAAGAAAACAGACCTGATTAATGTACCCTGTGTCTTAAACCTTAAGACATAAGGTACCTGAAGCATGGCTATAACTCCAACTATTTTAAAAGCTACATTCACATTTACAGTGTCTATAAAAAGTACTACCCCCCTTGGATATTTTACCCTTTCATTGACTTATAAATCAATCATGGTCAATATAATTTGGCTTTTTTGACAAAAGAAGATTACAAAAAGGCCTCTTTAATGTCAGAGTGAAACAGATTTCTAAAAAAGCAATGTGGATTAAACAAAAACTTGTGAGGTAAAATAAATGATCGCATAAATACGAATCTCCTACCATGAAACATACAATGAAAGCCACACAGAAAAGGTTTAAAAACAACAAGGTGAATGTTCTGGAGTGGCTGAGTCCAAGCCCAGACCTAAATCCAATAGAGATTTTGTGGCTGGACTTGAAACAGGCTTTTCCTGCCTGATCCCCATTCACCCTGACAGAGCTTGAGCAGTTTTGCCAAAAAGAATGGAGGAAAATTGCAGTGTGCAGGACTAGAAATCTGTGAGCATTTTCTTTTAACAGAGAGCCAAATTATATTGGCAATGATTGATTTATAAAATCAATAACAGGGTAAAACATCCAAGGGGTTGCCTATTTATAGGCATTATAGATGGTAGTTTATGTGACAAATGGAAATATTACCCATGTACAAACTGCAGTCGGAGGCCTTGGTCTGGTCCTCTCTGTCTCTTCAGAGATCCGACCTGCTGTTTCTTCTCTCTGCTTTGCTGTCGCAACTGAGGCAGATCCTCCTTATACACCTGCACAAAGAAATTACAAGAGCACAGGTTTATTTTACACAAACACTTGTTTGTTCTTGTTTGAGATCTTAGAAGCACTGCAAAATGGTACAAGATTAGGGCATTGAGTCATTTAGATTATAGGATTTACTTATACCTTTAGGGCAGTGGTTCTCAAACTGGGGTCCGGGGACCCCTGGGGGTCCATGAGCCAAAGGCTTTAATGAATCATTAAAGTAATGCCATGTCATTAAAATGCAAATAAATACATGTAAGGGCCACAGAGCTATTAAACAGCCATACTAAATCAAAGACTCCCACATAAGTCAGCGTTGGGCCAATAAACACTCAGATATTATCAGATATCATGTAAATCTATCACTCTTTACACATCAGCAACGTTGCTCAGGACTTTGGTGTGCAGGTCCAGCTGGCAACGATGGATAAATATTTAAGCCTGTCCATTTTATCAAGTGATGCTCAGCTTAAATTAGCTTAACTGAGAAACTATGATGACAGCTATCCCAAGTTTGGTTTTATAGTGTTTGGTTTAAATGTTACATGGTTTAAGGAAGGTTGAAGTCTTTCTTAAAAAAATTAAGAATCTGCTCAGATATCAATAAAAAGAAAGCCATTACAATTCCATATCTCATCATACAAACTACTGCCTGGTGGTTGCATGCCTCAGTGATGTAAACAGTTGTTGGATTGAGTTGTTGGTAAAAGTGCAGTGGTAGCCAAAATGGTAGGACTGGAATGGTAGCGGGATTGTTAAAACCTTATAAGCAAAGGAGTTTTTGATGTTCAAAGTCCCAGTGTGGTGTAGAGGTGACCAGTGTGTTGGATATTATGGACAACATGTTTTTAAAGTTAAGCAGGCAGATCATGTTTCTTATTCACAGATTCTTCTCAATAATAATTAAAAAAACAACATGAAATCTATCACAGGCACATATTTTGGTTGGTTAGAGGACTAAACTAAACACCCTCTGCTGTGTTTTCCCCTGGGCACAAAATAAGCCTGCTCATCTTTCATGCAAATGATTCTGCTGAGGTTGAGTTGGAGTGTTTCTTTCACTTGTCTCAGTTTCACACTCAAAGACTTTGCTCCCAGGAGGTTTGGGACTGGCACCGCTCCACTTTCACAAACTGCATATTTCAGAACCGTCATGGTGGATCAGCGCTAAGAGTCACAAACCATTTTCCCATGAAGGAATGTATATCCCATTTTTTTCTCCTCAGCTGTTCACTTTCTCAATGATAAATAAATATCAAAAAGTGTAAAAATGTACATATGTATATTTTCTAACTCAGTAAAGGTGGATTTGGGTTAGACATTGATGGAAACATCAAATTTAATATTTTTTCTGTTACATTGTTTTACCAACTACTGACTCTGGGGAGGTGATCTAGATTGGTCATAGTTTTAAGACCACTTTTGGTGTGTCATGGTTTTGTCCCAGCGTAAAACCTATAACTCAGACTGGTTAAGACTACTGCTGCTTTATTTGTCCATATCATTACTGTGATAAGAAGGAAAATGTCCCTCTCTAAATTAAACCGATAGCTTTAATTACTTTAAGTTTAATTTGTTTCCTGCTGGAATGGCCTCCAACCATCAGTTTAAGAGCTTACAGATGGGGACAAAATCATTAGCCCTCCTATGAAAAATCTGAGTTTTTCAAAAGTATTTTCCAAATGCTATTATACAGAGCAAAGAACTTTTGACTCAGCTTTCATCATCCTAGCTTTATTTTGGATACATTATTATTCAAAACTGTTTTTTCACAAACAGGGTCTAAATTATCAACCTCTTTTGAAACCAACCGTTTTGTTGGCCAATGGCACAAACCGCTGTTGTGCAATGGTGTGCTTTAATTTGTAGAGCTCAAAGCTTGTAAATTTTATAAATATGAGACAAAAATCAGTAACACATGATAAAAAATATGTGATTAAAACTGCAAGGTACAAACTCATGTATGTGAGATTAAAATCAGCATGTAGAAATAAGATAACTATTATGAGACAAAGAGTCTGTTTTTTCTCATTATATTGGATTTTCTTATCCCATAATTGTGATTAACAAACATAATTTGACTGCTGCTTTATGTTTTAAGTTTTTTATTTCTTTTACTTTTATTATTACTATTATTATTATTTAGTAATGCTACTTTACGACAATGTGCAGTTCACATTACTACCCCTGAATAATATGTTGTAATGCAAAACGTTTTAATAAATTGCACAAAATGAAGTTACTCACTACTTGAGTATTTTTTTTTTACGAGGTACTTATTTACTCTTACTTAAGTACTTATTTTTGATCATCATTAAGTACTTTTACTTCTACTTGAGTACTTACTATTGTTAAGTAACAGTACTTTTACTTGAGTACTGTAACTGTGTACTCCACCCACCACTGGGTATGAAACAGCAGACGTTTTCTTCTCTGTAGAGCCTGTATCAGACAACACTTGTGCCACTTCAGCCATGACAAAGGGAGAGTGGTATTATATCTGTAAACAATCTCATAAGGAGGTTGTATACAGACAAAAAATGCAGACATAGTCAGCAAAATAAGGCGAGAGTCGTGTCCTACAGTAGTCTCTGTCTGATATATGTCCACAAAGCTGAGAGAGGAACGGCTGTTCTCTTTATCTTGGCTGTTGCTGCTACCGCTGGCTTCTTGAGGAACGCAGATAGGCGGAAACTGTCAACAGATAGGTGGGAGGAACTTCTAAATAAAAGCTTAGCTTAAAGGTGATGTGTGGATCAATGCTTAGACTTTCTGTCTAATCAATTGGATAATTAATCAACCAACTGATGACATACAGTGCTTAACAAATTTATTAGACCACCACCCAAAGTAAGGTTTATGCCACAGCTGCCCTATATTAACAACATTGGTAATTACCAAAACCATTTTTTTGTTTCTGCAATGGTTAATACACCAACATGTAGAAGCTCTTTAACTCAAATGATATTTTTAATGCTAAAATATAATTATTATTGTTATCCATGAATTTTCAAATTTACCGATTTACAAAAAAAACTGAAAAAACAGTAAAGCACATTATTATTTCTTGATTAATATGTCAAATTATAGTTATTTACTTGCATTCCTGAACAGAAAAATGAGTTTTAGTGGTTGAATGTTATGCTTGATTAATTTCTGACTTCTCATAGAAGCCCAGTGAGCCTGCTCAAATTTGAGTCTAAAAAGGTGAATTCAGTTTGAAATTCCTCATTCCTGTTCAAAATGGTAAAACGAGGAGAGCTCACTGAAAATGAAAGAGTCCATATTAAAGCATTTCATGATGCTGGATGGTCTCCGAGACAAATATGACAGGTGGTCTAATAAATTTGTTAAGCACTGTATCTCTAGGGATCATTACACCCCTATTGGAAATGCTACCATGTGCATATACTCTCTCCAGATATACAAGGCATATAGTAGGTTTTTTGATTGTACAAACTGCACACATGGCACATTCAGATGGAATTAAGATCTTGGATTGACTACCCAATTATAACAAATTACTTTCAAGTCCCAAAGTAATGCCTAGGAATAGGAATTAAGAGACTACAGCCATACTAGTATTCACCTAGACCCTACTTTTTTTTATCAAGGTGCCAACATACAATGAAAAATGTTACCATATTCATGTTTGCACTGTCATTAAAAATACATAAACAAGGTGTTGAATGTTGGCCTGAAGATAACTACTTATGACAAAGCCAAGGAAGTTATTAGACTCCTCTGGGTACAATAAGCCCCAGGCAACTGAACAAAAAGGTGCCAAGAGACGTTTTAAAATTCTTAAAGCAAGAAAAACATCAGGGGACCAGCATCTGATTCCAGTATGATTCAAAATATTGTAATCCATCAAAGTGATGTTAGAATATTTCATAGCCTAGTGAAGACGGTAGTGGTTAAATAAGGCATGCTGCTTTGAAAGCTAAAAGAGGAAACTCTGCAGGGTGAAAGAGGGAAGAAAGCAGGAATAAAAGGAAATGCAATGACAAAATAAGAGAAAGAGGAAACTGTGGATGGAAAGCAAAAAAAAGAGGATAAGAAAACAGGGAAAACGGAGAGAGTGGTTTGTATGAAACCATGGATAAGGCAGTAAAAAAATAATGCTAATCCATGTTTTCCTGCGCTGTCCAATTAAACTTTGGAGCTCCTGATAAATGAAGCACACATGTTCGCTCTGTTTTTATCCCTCACACACACTCACACACACACATACTCTGAGTCCTATCTCCAAACAGCACATTGTTGCAGGAACTGGTGGCAAACTGCAGACGGTAGTCATGGGGAAGTCTGCCAGGCAGCGGCTGGCATTGGAGATAAGGCGTTTTTTAGGATTGCCATGGCAACCGCACAGAGCCCTGCTGTGTCTGTGGCTGATGGGAATAAGAACGAGGAGCTGTGACAGTGCAGTCTCTATTTAAACACACTCATCAGTGTAAAACATACATGCACAGATCAGCTGTAATTAAACCCTTTAAAGCAAATGTGATGTCGGTATCTTACTCCAGGGCTGTGGATCGCCATGGAAACACCACTAAAAGTCTGGATGTACCTGTCTCTCATAGTTGATTTGAGTTTCCTGCTCTATGTCCGAGTCAAGCTCTGGGACATCAGACACGTCACTGTCTGACTCCTCACTGTTGGAGTCTCCATGGCTTTCTGTAAAGAGGACAGAGGCAGACGTGTTCTGATTAGTGCAATAACCTGAACCAAGACTTCAGAGAGTGGAGGAAAAACAGAAGTAAACAAGTGAATTAAAGGTAGAAATTCATATAGAGTGACTCTTCTTTACTGCCTCGAGCTTACTTCAGTGTCCTGCACAGATTTTAATGCAGTGAAATGAACAACAATGGTGGAGATACAATGCATTCATCTTCATTTTCTTTGTTAAACCCTCTTTACAGAGATATCATCAACAAAACCAGGAGCCACTGAAGAGCCTCCAAAGAGGATCTATTACCAACACAATAAAGGCCAGAACATATCTGTGTATCCCATATGACAGTGGTTCCAGACCTTTTTTTTTTTCCATAGACCTGTTTCATGAAAGAAGAAATCTTTCTGAAGAAGAAATCACCTGTCACAATAAACCTGCATTTTAAGTAGGACTCCTGATATTGTCTTTTAAAAGCAGCTTTCTTTTTCTTGTTGGCATAGGGTCTACTTCTATCTCCTCATTTACCCTTTGCAAAGAAACTCTCCAACAACGTTGGTCTTTAACTGATTTTAGCTAGCTTTTGGGCTGAATTTTTGGGTATTACATTACGGAGACCAAGAATGCTGCCACACGATATTCATGATCATTCTCAACAATGCAAGGCACCCTTTACAAAGTTTCACTCCAAATCCCTTTCTTCAGGTAGAGCCTTGCAAACTTTGGAAAAATGGGTGACTTTCAAAGTGTCTATTAAAACCAAGCTCAGAAAACCAATCAGCCATTTCTTTTTTTAAAGATTTATTTTTGGCATTTTTGTGCCTTTATCTGATAGAGGAGGACAGTGGATGGAGTTGGAAACAAGGACAAGAGCCGGGGGGTGCAGTAAAGGGCCTCAGGCTGGATTTGTACATGGGGTGCGCCTTAAACCACTAGGCCCCCTATGCCCCCACTACTCAGCCATTTCTGTTACCATTTAACTTAAAAATCTCTGCTCACTGCTCTTTAATATGACTCTCAAGACACTAAGGTACAGTGCTTTCATGTCTAACCTGTCTGGTTCAGCTTAAACAAACTCTGGTTTGTTTTCTAGTGAAAGCTATAAATTGAACTCTGGTGCATACCAAATAACTAGTCTGAGACTGCTTAAAAAGGTGGGTCTTTGTCTGCTTTTATTTAAACTCTGGTGTGGAGTGTTTGTAGCAGCAACCTGAGCTGACCTTGATCTGACTTAATTCAGGAAGGACTGTGCTGCAATTGAATATGTGTTAAAACTACAGGTAGACCTAAAGGAGCTTATATGGAGTCCAAATAAACCACAATGATTGGATTCTATTTTTAAGTGAAAAGCAGCTGCAGCTGAGTTCATCTGCTTATGGGGAACTGGACGGTAAGACTTCAGTTTGAAATGCTGAGTTTTAAAGTGGTGTCTAACATTAACCGACTGCTGGTTAGCTGTTGGTGTTTTCTCTGGAGGATGTTTTAAGGCTGCCATGTGTTAATGGCTAACGTGCTAAATAAGAGATAATGTAAAGCTAAGTGTTTTTTCATTCAAATGTGAAATGCAGCATGTATGTTGCTTATAAGAAGCAGCTGATCAAGTTTTTCTCAACTAACATAGATAAAAAAACTAATGACTTAATAGTTGTTTTTACAGCCTGATCATGTGTTGTCAAGTTTACTATCAGACTCGGTTTCTCCTGTCTTGGACACGGGTCAGGACCGTGACAGAACCATGGGACCCATTGGGACAAAGATAGCGAACATTAAATCTTCCACAGTCCACTTAAGACAACTTTGAAAAGTTTTTGACACCTTTGTCACAAAGTGTCCTTGAAAGCTTACAGAAGACAACCCTGAAGTCATCAACAGACCCTAAAGAAACCCTTAAAAACTCATTTAAACTCCACATAAGACTCCAATGATCTGCTAAAAGAGAAAGATTAAACCCCGAAAAAGCCTTGAATCTTTTCATAAAGATTTCCTAACACTGTTAACAATCGTGCTTCCATGTTAAGGACTGAAAAGATTTCCCAATAAACCCTAAAGCTAACTAAAGTGGAACCATTTCCTGTTCCATTTGAACTCAGAATAAGATCCCTGAAGCTTTAACAGGAAAATTCAAAACCACTTTTGCGACTCCACAAGCTCTCAGAAGGGTTTCTACAGCCTGATACTGATCTTTGAACAACTTCAGGGGCATTTGAACCCTCAGGAGGACATGCTTACTGTATTCAGTAAAGCTTGGATCAGCTTAAGAAAATTAACAGCCCAGTTAGTGAGCACTGACACTTTCTCTAGAGCCCCAAGAAAAAAGCAAAAGATAAAGTCTTAGTTTTCTTTAAGTGGTTTATTTTTACTGGATTGACTCAACATTCTTCAGACCTTAATCTCTGAAAAACTCAAAGATTTTCCTACAATGCTTTCCCTACCTTGTATGTTGACATCCAGTCCTCCATTCATGACCGACTCTGGTAGAAACCTCCACTGGAAAAGGGCATGGTCAGCTCCTCCTGTGGTCAGCACCCACTGCAGGTCATGCGACCAGCGGACGTTGGTCACATGGGCTGAGTGACCAATGTACTTTTTGAATTTGGCTCCTTGTGGAAAAAAACAAAAAACAAAAACAAAACAAATAGTCAGATTTAACAATCAAACAAAGAGTAAGGAGAAAAGGAGACTGATGGAGGAACAAAGATGGACACCTTTCTTCAGACAGGGGAATCTGTACAGCTTGACGAGGCCAAGGTCATCTCCAGAAACGAGAACGGCTGCAGCATGGTTGGCATCCACAGCGTTGATCTCTGTCAGGTTGGAGTATTTAGGCCAGATGCCACTGGCCTCTGAACCCAGGACGCAACTCCAGGATGCCCAGCACTGACCTTTGACCTCTTCCTTACTGACAATAGGTTTCCCCACTGCAGGGCAAAGAATAATGTCAGGTCTCTGTAGAGTATTTGTAAATGTCTTTGTAGAGGATGTTTTAGTCAGTTCACTGGCATCATAAAAATAAAACAGGAAAATGTCAAAAACCACTGGTCATCTTGCAGAACAGTGGTGATAATGTCATTGCTGTTGCATCAAAATGTGCAGGAACACCAGTTTTGTATCATTAAGACATAAAGGCATGGATTTTAGTGATAACTAATAATCCATTGGGTAGTAACCGCTGGTATAAATTAGGTGGTAGGGATCAGCAGTCCCTTTTGTATGGGAGAATTATGCTTCAAATAATTTAGCAGAGTTTTGGCTAAACCTCGAGTAGCAACTGAACCTCAGAGTGAAATGTGATTACTAAATGGGCCGTTTTTGCAACCCAAGCACTGTAGCCTCCTACTACATTCCCTTGTGTTGTGTAATGAGTGACAGGTGTCACAGCATGTCCCCTTTTTCTGCTGAGCAAGCCTCCAGCCCACGGGACACTGTCTTTTCAACAACAGCACAATGAAACTACCAGCAAAGTCTGTAGAGATGCTAAAACACAAACTTAGTAACTGTAAATCTAAGAAATCATCCATTAAACTTAACTTTTTTTAAGCAAAACAATGCCCATATAGTGAATTATGCAATATTTTAAACACACACACACACACACATATATATATATATTTAAAAAAAAAAAATATATATATATATATATATTTTTTTTTTTTCTTCTTCTTCTTCCTTTCTGGGATGCACCTGTATATAGGCATATCACTGGCCTCATATTTGATAAGGACAAACTAACTTTACAGTCAAAAATCTATCACTCTTTATTGGAACAACCTCAAGATTTAAGTTAAAATGCTATCAAATATGAAATCTTCTATGTTCTTGCTGATTGGGCTCCACAAAGTAATAAAACATGGTTTTACTCTTCACAAGCTTTGTCCCCAGGTGCTGGTTTAGCTCCATTGCCCATATACAGAGGCTACAGTCCTCCAATGAACATGGGGTTAAATCACAATCCCAGTGACGATGTTTGGTGCCTCCCTCCCCCCTTCCAATATCTCCTCCTCTCTTTAGCTGTCATTTCAAATGAAGGCAAAAAGGCCCAAAACTAATCTGAAAGCCCCTTAATGAATGATGGTATTTAATGCTTGGCTGGATGTACACTACTTTTTCACAATGCACTGTGTGACATAAATTCTCTCTCTGGGGGTAAATCAGTATATAGTGAACTACATAGTGAGTAGAGAGTGTTATCTGATACACCCCTTGTGGGTCTAAGTGACTTAATAAATGCTTGTTGTGATTTCTGCGGCTAATTTTGCATGTACTTGCATGCTCCAGTTTATCTCTCTGTAGATGTTAGCGATAACAATTAGTCCATTTGCACATCATTTGTCGCAGACAGAGGAGAGAAAAGGAAATGTGTGGATGGTGCAGATTTTAATCTTCCATGCTGAAATCTTTTCTGAATCAGGTCCCAGAGCTCAGATCTCTTTGTGTTGAAAATGAACAGCCTCTTACATCAGCAGTGCATGCACAGGCTCCTGCAGTCTTGTTTGTTTTTGGTTGACTTTGTCATAAAGAAAGGTGATGGTATGATCCTTCCTCTCCTCCCTCTTTCCTTCTCACCTTTCCCCCCTTTTTATGCCTACTGTTCATTTAAAGTTTACAAGAGATTTCATGATATAAGACCATTTTCTTTGCTCTTTGCAACACCCACTCACTTCTTCTCTGTCTGCTATTGGTACAAGCGTAATCACATAAATGATAAATTCACAAGAAATAATCCAGCATGTGGCCTCTTATTTTGTTCATTTTAACATTATTTATTACTCTCCGTCTGCTCATGAAAACAGATGACAGAGCATAAGGCGATGCTTTTATTGAGATGCAACCCCAGTAAACAAAAGTCTATCTGTTGCTGAGTGTAACAGAATGTCACAGACAAAGATCGATCTTCAAAAAATACATTAACAAAACACGACAACGCTCATTTAGTTGATGTTGTCAGTGGATGATTTGTGTCAGGGAGATGTGGACGAGTCAGCAGCAGCCACAGTGAGCTGTTAGATGAAGAGCTGCAGGCGACAGGCTTCACACCTTCAACTCCTCAGCAACATAACAAAATCCTTCTCCAGTATGGAAAACTACTGACACTGTGTGCAGCATGAATTCGGTCTGAGGTTGCTTTTTGCAAGAAAGAAAAATGACTGAAGGCTTATTTTAAATTAAAACAGCAAAGCTGGAGTATCTACTCAAGGACTGGGAGCTGCTCTCTGCCACCAGATAAGAGAATTTAAGTGTTTTAACTGATGTAACCATGGTAACTACAAATGTCAGCAAGTCAATAAGGACTGAATTATGTATGATATAAACTTTTAAAACATTTCCCTCGCTCAGTCTTGAGAAAGTTTATATATCCGTCAGCCCTCTGCCTCCCTGTCTCATTGTTTTCCAACTTGTCACATATTGTGTGTGTCCTACTTTCTCTGACAGGTTTACAGGAAACAAACATGCATAGGCTATTCATTCATGAATACATGCATGACTCACTCTGGGTGCACTTGTTGTGTGTCTTGGTGAAATGCACACTTTCACACAGGGAGCTTGGGAGAAACAAGGGAATATTTTTCAGGTTCTTCTGCTGAAATGACACGCATAAACCCTCTGCTGAAAATATATATTGTATTACCATAGGGAGAACTACAGGTGTGTAGGTGTTATACTGAAGACTCAGCCCTGAACCTCCAGGGTGGAACTGACAAGCCTAGCCTTTGGCTGCTAGGAGTTCCCAAGATGCTTTGCGTTTACTTAAGCCCATCAAAAGCCGGCACTTTTTAACAGATTTTCTCTCTTGATATGCAAAATTCAACCATGAAAATAAAATGTTGGTATGTTATTTGGAGTTTTTAAGAAAAGACACCTCAATTCAAGCAAACAATTTAGGCAACAGAGTTGGGCAGAGAAGAGCCCTCTATCAGATCACTACTATTTGTTCTGTATATGTCTCTCTGAAGTTATATAATCATTTTGCATTTTTCCTTTTTTAAATTTTCCATATTTTTGACATATTTACTGAAAACGTACATTTTTATACAGTGTTAATTGTAGGGATGGGTACTATTTCTTGTTGCTGACATTATTATTCCAAAAACATCACTACTCCCATGCCTGTGTATGCATTGTTTTATGCCATAATAGCTCAGCTAAGTCAGCATAACGTGCACTGTGTTAGGAAAACTAATGTCTTGAAGTTCTTTGGCAAAAAAGACAACAATGACATGCTGTGCAAGAAACAAGGAGACCAGAGGAGACAAACAGCAGGCAGTCTCAAAAAAACACATCCTTTCATAGCCTTGTTAGCACATGTTGTGATAATAACAGAAGGGAGGATAAGCCTGCTCATAACAAAAGGGGTGACTGTTTATAAGTTCCCATTAAATTTCATGGAAAGAGAAAGCTTCAGCAAGATGATGGTGTTTTGTCAAGTACAAGCCACCAGTGAGGCAAAAAAGCCAGAAGAGAAGTATAGTGTATGAGGAAATGCAGCAGAACTGAAGGCTGATTTGTAATGTGTCAACAAAGAGGCTGCTACTACACAGTTGTGGACAGCTCTCACCACAGAGTCATATGTTAGCATCACTTGTCATTTCATGCAGAACTGGGATTTGAGGCTACACACACAAAGTGCTGATGAGCGGCATGCTGCCAAAAACACAGCGGGCCACCTCAAAGCAGCTGCAGAGGAGTGGAGCTTGTTTGGACGATGGTTTGTAAGCGACTGATTACTCATTCATGATGTAATGAGGGAATCTGAATCCTGAAATGAATGAAAATGCACATCCCAAGTTACTTGGCAGCATTCTGGCATCTTTAGGTGTCATTAAAAAAAGGACGAGGTGTCTGTTAAAAGGGACAGAATAATCATAGTTTTTACTCTATAGTGTTAACAACCATTGCTTGATTCTACAAAAGTAAAATGCCAGCCAGAAGTCACCCATTTTCTCATGCTGGTTAGTCTGGAACCTTAATGGTCATTATTTTTTATTTCTAGTGGGCATTTCAAAAAATGTCACACTCCACTCTACAACCAATCAGAACAAGTAAATTTGTGATATACAGAAGGGAAAGCTGTCGGATTTGTTTGGTCTGAAGTTTTTAAAACTAGAGAGTGATGTAAGAGACTCACTGGGCATTCGGTAGAAGAGGCGCTCTCCTGCTCCGTCATTGGTTTGAAGGATTTTGCCATCCAGAGACCAGTCCATGTGTGTGATAAAACTGGTGGAGTTACTACATTCTCCCACCTGCGGTCAGACAAACAAAAAAACACATGAAATTCTTTTTGTTGAAAAAGTGTCTCTTAAAAAGAATTGACCCCATTGGATATTTTACCCTATTGTTGATTTTATGCATAAGTCATGGTCGATATAATATGGCTTTTTTGACAAAAAATATCAAAAAAGAGTCCTCTTTAATGTTAAAGTGAAACCCAATTTCTACAAAGTAATATCAATTAAATAAAAACATGTAAGGTTAAATAAGTGAGTGCACAAATATTCACCCCCTTCAAATCAGCATTTAGTAGATGCATCTTTGGCTGCAATCACAGCACTGAGTCTGCATGGATAGGTCCCAATCAGGCTTACAGATCTGGACACCACAATTTTACTTCATTCTTCTTTGCAAAATCGCTCAAGCTTTGTAGCTCTATAGGATTTTCCTATAGATTTACCAGTACTCCCAAACAATCACATACACAAGAGAGACTCTCATGGGATAACGATGGAGCTGCTTGGATGAGAATTTTTTCCAGTGGGCTCTCCTCTTCCAGTTGCTCTCTCCTCAAGGCTACCGCCTGCCACCCCTTCTCTGTATTTTGTACACTAATGAATGCTGTAGCAGCTTCAGTAACAGACACATTTTAAAACTAGCTGATGATATAGTTATCATTAGTCTTTGTCAGGGGGGTGAGCAGGACCATGG
This sequence comes from Cheilinus undulatus, assembly GCF_018320785.1. Classification (NCBI taxonomy): domain Eukaryota; kingdom Metazoa; phylum Chordata; class Actinopteri; order Labriformes; family Labridae; genus Cheilinus; species Cheilinus undulatus. The sequence goes on along the minus strand of NC_054870.1, from coordinate 18,122,819 downwards.
GCCTGTTGTAGATGAATCTGTGGCCTGGTGTGATGAATCTTCTCTTGAGTTGAACATGTCAAAAACTAAAACATGATTATTGATTTTAGGAAGTGTCTTTCTTTTCCACCTCCAAGTGTTATCAAAGGTGCTGATAGCGAGATCGTAAAGAGCTACAAGCATCTGGGTGTGGTCCTTTATAATAAACTTTGTTTTGAGCCCCATGTTGATGTTACCTCCAAAAAGGTGCAGCACAGACAGGTCCTGAAGAGGGCTAATGCTATTCTGGATTGTCCTGATTCTCCACTTTAGAACGAGTTTGAGCTTTTGCCCTCGGGCCACGGTTTAAGGGATCATATAAGAAAAACTAATAGACTATAGGTCTCATTTATCCCCATTACAATATATTTACTTAATGGCAATTAGCCTTAAGGTGGCTCTTGTTCTTCTTGCACTGTTCTTGCTCATTTGCACATCCTCACATTGCACTTTTGCATTACTTGGTTGTAATTCTTCCATTTTCGGTAAGGGCTCTGGACTGATTTTTATTAGTGATTTTTTGTATGGCGTTTCTTATATTGTATTATTTTTATTATGTCTGACTTTTAGGCTTTTAATTGAGCGCTGTTTCACTGCTGATGTTGTCATTGTGTACCTTGTCTTTTGTGCTCCTGCTGCAACACTAATTTCCCTTTGTGGGACAATAAAGAGAATCTAAATCTGAACCCAATTAGCTGGTCCACTGTTGAATTAGGTCAGTCACTTTAAAGGGGCTGATTATTTATGCACTTATTTTACATTACATATTTTTATTAAATTCTCATTACTCTGTAGAAATCTGTTTTCATATTGATGCAGCCACATCAATAGGAATCTCTGCAGCTGCACTGTAGCTTCAGTTTTTGTAGTTATTTTGAGGTCATTTTATTTTGTAGCCTGTGGATCTGCCAAAATTTCCACCTTTTTGAATCTCTGGGCAACAGCATAGATGTCAACAAGTCCATCATTGGAGCCGACAGCAAGGTATGCTCCGTCTGGAGAGAACTTCATCTCATGGATCACCTCCTTCCTGTCTTTGATGTGCACAACCTCCGTCATGTCTCTGAGACAGACAGAGAAAAACACCCTGTTAATGCCACATTATAAAAAAGCAACAAGATTTTAATTTAGCCCATGTTTATTTGTCTTTCTGTTCTCTCTTATATTGCATCCGTTGGTGTCTGTGTGTATTTATGTGTGTGGATGTGTTTGTGTGTGTGGATGCTACCTGACTCTCAGCACAGTGAAGGATCCGTCCTTCATGCCCAGAGCCAGCTGGTATCCATCCACGCTGAACGCCACGCTCCGCACTGCCTCCTCCATGTTACAGCGAGCGATGAGAGCGTGATCCACAAGACTCCACAACCTGACACACATGCATATAAACACACTGTTAGATAGTAGGATACATCCAGTACCATACACAGACCACATGACAAATCAAATAACTGAAAAATAATAGTTTTAGGTCAAATAAACTCCATCTGTTTCATCAGCATTCCTGATACCTATCCAAAAACCTGAGGCTATCAGCCAGATATCTAGGAGTAACACTGGACTACAACCTCACCTTCAAACTACACATGATAACAAGTGTACAATCATATTTCACCTCAAAGATTTGACCAATGCTCTCACAATCAGACATTTCAAAAAACATTACTGTAACTGTCTACTTGCTGGCATCAACCATAGATCCCTCTCTCACCTCCAGCTAGTAAAAAATGCAAAAGCTCAAGTTCTTACTGGTTTTGACACATGAAATCTCATCATCCTGATTTTAGTTTCTCTACACTCACTCCCTTTAGTTTTACAATTGATTTTTAGATTTTATTCATCTTTTTGAAAACCTGTATAGGCTGGGATCAAAATTACATATCACAAATAATGACAACCTGTGAGCCACTCAAAGTGGCCAAGTGTTTCACTGTGATGACCACCCATCAGTCACATAGTTACTCTGATGACCACTCAAAGTTAACAGAGTTACCCTGATGACCACTCAACAGTCACAGATTACTCTGATGTCCACTCAACAGTCACAGAGTTACCCTGAAGACCACTCAACAGTCACAGAGTCACTCTGATGTCCACTCAACAGTCACAAAGTCACTCTGATGTCCATTCAACAGTCACAGAGTCACTCTGATGTCCACTCAACAGTTACAAAGTCACTCTGATGTCCACTCAACAGTCACAGACACTCTGATGAACAGTCAACAGTCACACAGTCACTCTGATGTCCACTCAACAGTTACAAAGTCACTCTGATGTCCACTCAACAGTCACAGAGACACTCTGATGAACAGTCAACAGTCACAGAGTCACTCTGATAACCACTCAACAGTCACAGAGGTACTCAGATGTACACTCAACAGTCACAGAGTTACTCTGATCCGACTCACCAGTCACACAGTTATTCTGATGACCACTAAACAGTCACAGTCCCTCTGATGTCAACTGAACAGTCACAGAGTCACTCTGATGTCCACTCAACAGTCACAGAGTGAATCTGATTACCACTCAACAGTCAAGGAGTTACTCTGATGAACACTCAACAGTCACAGAGTTACCCTGATAACCACTCAACAGTCACAGAGTCACTCTGATGACTTCTTGACAGTAACTACTGTAACCTTGCCCTGTTTATGTATGTGTCCTCTTTCTAACAGGAGGAATAGTAACAACACGTCCAAGTATTTGCCTTCTCAATCTGACATCAGTTGCAAATGTCAGGTGGTGAAATGAATGAAGCCTTACATGTCATTAACATACATATATATATCTATGTACAATCTCCTTTTATTGTTTCAATTTCTAACTTGTATTTGTATGGTTGCATTTTAGTCATTTTGGTTTCTAATTAGAACTGCTCTGTTTCACTACCTTTAGTTCCACTACTTTAACTCTTTCATTGCTCTCCTACCATCTCATTGATTTCTCTTTTAGTTGCTTTGATGTGTTTTATTTGTTTTTATCTTTCTATTCCTCTCATTTCTTTAATTGCTATATTATCCTACTTCCCTGGTCCCCCTGGTCTCAATTTATGTTGACTGGTTCTTGAGTTGCCTGGATTCTTACAGTGAATTTTATGGTGACTCTTGAGGTGGGTTAATTATGTCAGTTGGGTGTTGTGTTGATGTTTTAGATTTGTCTCCTTGCTTGTGTGGGTTGGTTTCTTTTATGTTTGGATTCTTTGTTTTGTTCTTTGCTGTTGCTGAATGTTGAAGCACTTGGAAAATCTGTGATTTTATAAAGTATGATATACTATATATAAAGTCATTACCATTATTCGCTTCTCCACTCTAATGTTCTTTAAACTGGATTGAATTTTGATAGATAGTTAAGGTTTGCTTTCTAACAGTTAAATGAATATTTCACTAACATAGCCTGAAGCAGAAACTTCGGGTCACATTTGAGCAACTTTCAGTGGAATGATTAGCTATCTTAGGAGACTTGTTTGTCAAAAATTATTTTGTGAATATTGACTCCGAACCTTTTTTGATAATTAATTGGAGTAACAGCACCAGTATTTTTTTCTTCATTTTCTAACACTGATAATGGTTACTCAATGACTGTAGAAAATAGTACAGATAGTTCTGGGATCTCATCCCTGTTACTCATTCCTAAACTGCTCCCATCTTTTTGCCATCCTCTTCTCCTTCCCTGGTCTGTTGTTCTGTAACCATCTGTGTCTGTGTGTGTTTAGCTGACTGTGTTGGTTATTATAATTATATAATATATATAATTGGTCTCTGAGGAACCTCCTGCAATGCTGGAAGAAGGCAGTAAGCAGATGCTGCTGATCAGCACAAACTGTCTCACTGGAAAACAAATAAACCTGTGAGGCCTCCAGTGGAGCAGGTAACCCCAAACAGAAGTTCCCCTGTAGTGGCTAATTCCCAGCATGTGTGAATGTGACACGACACAAACTGTAGATCCTGTACTGACCTGACGGAGCGGTCATCACTGCCAGTGACAGCCAGAGGTTTTTTAGGGTGAACGTCCAATGCCCAGAGCTCGCCCTCGCTGTGTCCCTGCATGATGAGCAGTGGTTTGTCCCGATCTCTCACCATCACCTAAGCACAAACATAAACACCTTAAACAACGTAGAACTGCCTAAACTTTGAAGTTAGCAATGAAAGAGTCTGTATTTGACTAAACTTGAGTTCTTTTGAGTGAAAAGCTCTTTATAGTTCAAGGTTTCTATTTAGCTTTGCTCAGTATTAAGAAGGAGGAAACTGTATGCCTGGCTTTCTCAAAGGGTAAAATCTCAACACCTCTTCATTCTGTGCTTTAAATGTAGCATCCATTTGGTGCAATAAATAAAAATGCAAAATGTTAACTGTGTAGGCCAGTGGATAGCCATTTGACCCAAATAAAACTCTTATTTAAAAGTCTCTGCAGGCATTAACAGCATGAGGCCAGGATTTCTTTCACACCTCAAAGATCTCGCTGTCCTGCGTCCCTGCCAGGATTCGGTCAGCTCGCCAGCAGACGCTGCGAATAGACAGACCTATAGGAGGAGAGAGGAGGACTGAATCAGATCTTAGAAAAGAAAAGAAAATCATAAATATGTAGAGTCGAAGTCAAGACAAGTCAAGTGTATGAATATAGCACATTTAAAAATAGCAGGAGCTCACCTAAAAGCTGCAAATGCGTACATTAAATTCACAGGCTAAGGAACAAAGATGAACTTTAAACTGAGATCTGAAAAATATCTAAGCAAGTCAGCACTTAGGAAACAAAACAGAAAATGCAACCAATATCATCCATAATAATAATAACAAACATACTTTAGAATAATAGAAGGAATAGACAATAAAAGATGACATGGGAGAAAGAAGAGTCATAAGAAAAATAAAAGTGTTAAAGGAAAGGAAGAAGGAATTTGTGGAAGAAAGAAGATCAAACATTTAGGAGAATGACACTGAAAAAGGTATAAAATATTCAGTAAAGCAGAGGATAAATGAATAAAGGTGGTGGGATGACTAAATTAAACAGAACAAAACAAAGCAGCGGGAACTGAAGAAACAGACAGACGGTGTTAGATCAATGGTTATTGATGAGGAGGTGTTTTTAATTAGACCTCTAACATTAACTCTAGATAATGAGTATCAGTAGAGAGGTTATAAAACCTTTATAAAAAATGCTAATCCCATTTGTCTGAGACAACTAAAGCCTTAAATTAATCTTCTTCTAAGCTTCTATTTTTTTATGTTAACTGTGAACTTTTTTTTATTTCAACAGTATGCAAAGCAAACCTGAAAATGTAGTAGCATCCTTAGAAAATGCCAATGATGCATGAGGTATGCATAAGTATCACATTACATACTAAATAAAGGTAAACACATTTATTTATTTTAGATTAAATAAATATGTCTGGCAGTATTTTTTGTTATAACCACAGATAATAATTGACAAAATTACTGTCTCTGTTAGCAGTGACCAATAAGAGCACACTCAGAGTTGTCTACATAGCTGATGCCTAAATGATGCATAGTTTAACCGACTTGCATCTTGCTGATGATAAAGTGATTAATATTATAGCACACTGTATCATTATTCATGCAAACAAAAGCCAAAAATAGCTCCCAAGATAGTCCTTTTTTTCTTTTTAGCCAGCTATATTGTTAACAATTCTAAGCTTGTCAGCCAACTGTAGCTCAGCTATAATGCATCGACATGTACTGCCCTAAAACTCATACAACCATGAATATTCGTGAAAATGTGGACAGGAAAGTCTTGGCCTTCAAGTGGTAACTGTATGGAAACAACATGGCTCCCAAAAAATTGGTAGTTCTTAATTAAAATGTTAACAGTCATTTTCCACCATTAGACAAAGGTCAAGAGCCAGATGAACTCTCTTCATAGATCCTCTTGATCCATGTAGAAGATCCCAAACATGAAAAGAAAAGAATCTACCTGAATACCATCAAGAGGGACGTTCTTTTTGTCTTTTCTTGTGAACACAGAAAATACAAGCCAATCTGAAGACACCACTGAAACTGTATCTTTATCTTAAGTCCATAAAGCAGAGTTTTTTCTGGTTAGGTTAACACCATGTCTTTATGTGATAGCTAGCAGCTAGTGTATTTTTAGCTAACAATCCTTCAGAAAGATACCTTTTTGGGAAAGTGGGGTAAGATGAGCCTGTGGGTTAGTTGAGCCTCTCTTTGTTTCTAGAAAGTCATAGTCGAAACTGATGATGTGGCAAACATTCTTAAAGAGATATCTGCTATACTCTGCCAGTGAAGAGAGGGAGCTCATGGAGTAAGATGTACTCACATTTTAGTTTACTAAACTTTTCTTTAAATGTTTATGGTTTTTCATATGTATGTGTCTGAACAATTATTTAGACATTTATATAAAAAAAAAACATGTTAGTGCATTATTAAGCAACAATGAGAGGCTACACTGTTAGCATGACGTTAGCTGTAACCTGCCTGGATGATCCTCTGTTAAAGTGGTGACAGTGGGGGTAACTTTTCCAGAAGACCACTGGCTCAACCCCTTATATTCCCCTGCAGTGTGGTTCAACGTTATCTTGAATAGTTGGTTGGTTTTAGAATTGCAGTTGATTTGGACTTTTTATCTTGACTTTGCTTTGGTTTTTGAAAATATGCCTGTGTGCAGCAATGACAAGTATTACATCCTGTACTAACCCAGTTCTGTAAGAATTGCAGTCAATTTTATTCTTTACTAACTTGATTTTGGTGTTGTTAACTTCGTTGTTTTTCTTGATGTTTAGCAGTAGCAACAGATTGTTAAGATTAGCAGAGTTTCCACTGGAGGGATACCAATGACATGTGAGGATTCAGTGCATGCTAACATTTTACCAGACAAACAGTGACTACTGTTGCAAAAGCAAAGCAAAATTAGAAATCTGAAAAAAATGGGTAAAATCCCTATCTTTAAATTATATCATAATTAGTCCATACATAAGGTAAATGGGGATACTAAAGCTAAGCCAAGAATCTGACCTGCAAAAACACTGAGCACCATTTAAACCACCCAGAAAAGTTATCAGATACTTGTTTATAGTAAATATGAAAAAGTATTGATCAAGTTGATGTAACTCCTCTGCCTACCTGTGCGAGACTTAACCCAAGCTTGGTTTTATGAAAATGTTTAATTCAAATGTTCACTTCAATAAAAGTTTAGGTGGGATGTGTTAAAGATACAGGGTTTCTTGAGGGTATATTCATTTGCATAAAAAAGAACAAAGTTATAGTAAGAGATGTAACTCCATGGTTCTTAGGCTTTTCTTTTCTCTTCTAAGCATTAGCTAATTTGTCGATCAAAACTTCAATATAACACCCACTGGTCTATTTGTTAAAGACTTTAAACTTAAACTTTTATAAAGACAAGTGGATGCTACACACAAGCACACACAAACTTTTCTCCTTCATCAGAACCGTCCAACTGCACGGTCACACTCTTGTTCTCCACCATCTAAAATCTAATTAGCAAACCGTTCAGCTCTGCAGCTCCCACCATTTAGAGCGGCTGCTGTCGCTGACGGCATGAATCACAGTGTGATGTTTCCTGTAACTTTGTTAGAGACTCTTCCCTGGAGGTTCACATGCTGGAGAAGACTGAAACCAGAGGAGTTACAAGGGAAAATTGGAGATAATTTGGAAAGAGGTATGGCACTGTAAAAACAGTGAAGCAAAGATTTTTGATATGTGATCTCAGAAATGTCAAAAGCAGCCGCAGGGCAGCAGAGAGGAAAACTTAACAAGCTGCATCTTAACACCCTAAAGCAAAAAATAAAAACTGGATGATATGTGTGGCTCATAGCAGTATTATTGTTATGCCATCCTTCTTTTGGCTTTCCTCTTCCTCCCGTATGACTATACTTTAATCCATTTCTTAGAGGCTTGGCATCTCAGCTGCTGGTATCTTGATTTACACATTTTCTTATGATGCCACCCCATGCAGTGAAATATGCTTCATACACTGCTTTCATCTGTGATTGTTAGCTAAAAGTGTTAGATTTGGCATGACAGTTCTGCCAGTCAGAACTTTGAAAATTCATAAAAAATTAGTGCTCAACAACAACAAAGCATTTATGGTCAAAGAAGTGCTGATCAGTGTTTTCTCTTTTTGCACCATTCATTGTAAATCCTAGAGATGGTTGTGCAAAAAATCCCAGTAAATTTGTAGTTTGTGACATAATCAAACCAAGCCAACTGGCAACAACCACAGCGCATTTAAAGCCACTTAAATCCCCTGTTTTCTGCATTCTGATACGCGGTTTGGCCTTTGACAGACTGTCTTGAGCACATCTACACACCAAAATGCAGTGACTTGCTGACATTGGATTGGCTAATCAGATATTTGTATTAATAAGCGGCTGAACAGGTGTACCTAATAATGTGGTCAGTGAGCATATCAAGTCCTGTTTTCATTAAATATAAAGCAAACTTTCGTTAAACTTCTCAAATGTTGCAAAATTCAAATCAGACAAGTATAGAATCTCATTAAAAACTATTGCGATTTCTCTGTTGGAAAACAGGTTGTTGACCTTTTACTCCGTGTGTCACACAGGTTCTGACTTCCTTCGCTTCTGATAAAGATGAATCCATCTATTCATTCTCTGAACTTTCTGAAAATCTCTCTTTGAGAGGTGAAGGAGTTAACCTCCCATCTCCTCCAACTTCTTCAAAATGAGGCAGCTTCCATCCGTGACATGATAAAACCCCTCAGCCTCCTCCCTTAAGTCTTTCCCTCAGTAACTTTCTCCTCAGACATCTTCAGAGAGGAGACATTTAACAGAAAAGGAGGCCAGGGGCTTAATGGCTCTCCCCTGCAGCTTTTTCTAAAGAAATACATCATTTCCACCTCCAGCTGGGGAGCAGCATTTAGGAGAGAAAAATGAGGAGTGGGGTTCAAACATTCACCACTTCTGGGTTCTTCCAAAATCAGGTCATTTCTGCTCTCCTGCTAAATATTTTACTCCCCTGCTCTCTTTGTTACTTGGAAACTTTTCCTCAAACACCTTCAGACAAGAAAGAGGACAAATCGGGTCATCCAACTGAAGACAGAAGATAACAATTACAATCTTTGAAAAAGAAAGTGTCTGAAAGAAAGGTGAAGGGTTGAAATATTCACCTCCTCTGCATGAACTCAAAAGAAGACAGATACATTACAACCTTCAGCTAACAAAAGAGACTTTGATTTAAGAAAAATAATTTTTCACTCCTTTCTTTTCAGACTAGATGAAAGTTGGATTTAGATAAAGAAATACATTAGTATTTCAGCTCACAGGATTTCAATAAAGTTTGTAGAAAGGTTTAAATACAGAGACAGGGTGTTTTTAGACCAGCTAGAGTTTTTGTTAAAGTGGAGATTCAGACAGATTAGAAGGTCACAAACACAGAGAGGATCGTTAGTTGAGCACCTGTCTTTTATAACTGGAGTCATCTTTTGTTCAGTAGAAGTATACCTGTGCCTTGAAATGTAATGCAGAGTCTGTAAGCCAGGGACAAGACTTTTGGTGTTTGGTCCCTTTTTGTAGTCTGCTTTATTTAAGCAAACACTGAGTGTACACTCAGTGTCTGGGAAAAGTCTGGAAAAGTCGGTGTGGAGTCAGAGAGGTGGGAAAAACAGCATTTATGAGATGCCATTGGCTTAAAACAGAATATATATATATATATATATATATATATATATATATATATATATATATATATATATATATATATATATATATATACAACACTTAATAAATTTATTAGACCACCACCCAAAGTAAGGTTTATGCCACAGCTGCCCTAAATTAACAGCATTGGTAATTACCAAAATATTTTTTTATGTTTCTGCAATGGTTAATACACCAATATGTAGAAGCACTTTAACCCAAATGATATTTCTAATGCTAAAATATAATTATTATAGTTATCCATGAATTTTCAAATTTTCTGATTTACAAAAAAACTGAAAAAAATAAAAAATAAATAGTAAAGCACATTATTATTTCTTGATTATATGTCAAATTATAGTTATTTGCCTGCATTCCTGAACAGAAAAAAATAGTTTTCTGGTTGAATGTTATGCTTGATTAATTTTTGACTTTTCAGGGAAGCCTAGTGAGCCAGCTCAAATTTGGGTATAAAAAGGTGAATTCAGTTTGAAATTCCTCATTCCTGTTCAAAATGGTAAAACGTGGAGAGCTGACTGAAAATGAAAGAGTCCGCATTAAAGCACTTGATGATGCTGGATGGTTCCTGAGACAAATATGACAGGTGGTCTAATAAATTTGTTAAGCACTGTATATACAGTGCACTACTGGCACCACTGTTGCCTTCACACCCCACAATTTCTCTAGCTCTTCGTTTTAGCTCCTTTTCTCAAGCTTATCGCTTTCCTTTTTCCTGATGTTGCTCTCGCTCAGTACCGCTACATTCATCACTACCGTTGTCTTCTGATGTTTATCGACCAGTGTGACGTAAGGCTCATTAGCCAACACCATCTTGTCAGTCTGGATCTGGAAGTCCCACAGGATCTTTTCTCTCTTGTTCTCCAGGTGTCGTCCATCTTGACCCCTCAATTTGGCAGAATGACCAGCTCGTCAAAGACTCAAAGTTGCACCAAACTTCTTCCATTTGAGAATTACAGAGGCCACTGTGCTCTTGGGAGCATTAAGTACAGCAATACTTTTTGTAGCATTCCCCAGATCTGTGCCTTGCAATAATCCTGTCTCTGAGCTCTGCAGGCAGTTCCTTTGACCTCATGGCTTGGTTTTTGCTCTGATATTCATTGTCAGCTGTGAGGCCTTCTATAGAGAGGTGTGTGCCTTTCAGAATCACGTCCGATCAATTTAATTTACCACAGGTAGACTTCAATCAAGGTGTAGAATCATCTCAGCAAAGACCCAGAGAAATGGGAGGAACCCTAAATTTCACATGTTTTCACAAAGGGTCTGAATACTTATGTCAATGTGATATTACAGTTTTTTAACCATTAATATATCTGCAAAAATTAAGAGGTATTGACTGCAGATTAATGAATGAAAGTTAATTTGTTCCACTGTAGCATCAGTCTGACCTGAACAAAACTGACACAAGTAAAAGGGGTCAGACTACTTTCCGAATGCACTGTACATCCTTGTTTTTTTTTTTCTTTTTACCTTTATATCCCTGCTCAGCTTCTCGCAGGTCGATTTTTGTGATTGGTTTGAAGTCAACATCCCACAGCCGGACACAGCCATCTCTGCCTCCTGTGGCGAAACCCTCCTCACAGGAATACATGCTGAAGATACCAGCCTGTGTACACACAAACATGAATAAATACACCGTTTACAGAAAACTGCAGATTAGAATCTCTAACATTCTCTGTCATTAGACAGTTTAAGTATTTTATGCTTTCTGCCAGCCAAGGCTAAAGGCATAATGCTTTCCGTCCATCTGGGCTATTCTTGTGATTGCGTTATCTCAAGAATGAGATTCTTGAGATCTTTGTCAAACTTTGCAGCAATGTCCACTCTGACTCAAGAATAAATAGATTAGACTTTGGAGGTCAAAGATCAAGGTAGTTAGACCTTAATTTCGTCCCTTAGTTGTGAATGCTCTCAAGAATGCTCTGAGGGTCCAGTATGACTATGAATTTTTAACTTAGGCCACATTTTGTGAAACTTTGTGCATTTATTAAAAAGAAAATAGTATTTATGAGACTCACTCCATGTGCTGCTTGGACCGTTCGTATCAGGTTGAGTCCTTTCCAGATGTAAATGTCCCCGTTGAGTGCTCCCGAGTATGTGATGTCATCTTTTGCTGACGCCACACACAGGATTGTCTGCAGGTCACCTGTCTTCCCAAAAATCCCTCGCTTTGGAGTGAGAGCGTTCCCACACAGAGACCAAAACTACAGAACGAGAGAGAAGATACTCATGATAAATTGTCAGACAGTGTGTAACATTTTAGTGATTTTTGAAACTCTTATAGTGATGGGTTTTGATTTTAAGAGAAAGAGAATTTTTTTTTACTTTTGATCCTTCACAGCTATTACATTTGAACAATAATTTCAAAACTCTGTGTATTTTTTTATTCCCAGTATGTACAATAATTGGATAAATGTAGGTTGGGACTACTAGGGTAAGTGGGAAGTTTTAACATCTCTGATATCACAAGATCGGTCTACTTCAAAACGCTGGTTTATATTGTGTTCATTTGATGACATAAAGCTGTGTATTTAAAGAGTAACTAAACCTAAAGCTAAAGGTTTAGCAGAGGTGCATCCACCCTGGAAAAACTGCTACTGAAAGACTGAAACTACAGTCAGCAAGGTACAGTTGTTTCTTAGCTCTTTCTTCTTTAGATTACAATTTTTCCTACACTTTCATCTAATATGTAATTTTTGATATTTGTGATGAACTAAAGAATGAAATAAGTCCTAGTGGGATGACAAACTCCTCATACTTGTTATGTTAAATAAGCTATTAAACTCCCTTTACAACCACATCTTATCTTGAGTAAGTCATGAAACAGCCAGTGTTTTTTTAAGACACGAAAACTCAAAGGCTGAAAAATTATCAGTGTTAAAATCAGTCCAGAACACTCTCATCATACATTTTACCATTTTATTGAAAAATGGATATACAGTTTTACTCAGCAGGGAAGGCTCTGCTGTAAAGATGCTCCCTGGGTTAGTCAAGCAGCATGCTTTGACTTTCCAGGGAGCACATTGCTAGTAACTCCTGTATGGGTGGCTACATTAATGACAATGTGTACTGAATACAATAAAATTAGTTCAAAAGCAATTAATCGATAGTAGCACATATGCTCATATAGCATATGAGGGTGCAACAAGCTTTATGTGATAGAGGAGGAGGCTGGGGTGGAGGAGGTTAAGCTTTCCAGCGCTATGGTGCATCAGCATTAATGCCACAGGGATTAGTGAAAAGTATGTCATATTTAAATACACAGCTGTTAGAGAGAAAGAGCTGGGATTGGCATTGGGAGCCAATAATTGGGATGAGCTTGTCGTCAGCTGAAGACAGCTGGGCATATGACTTCCATGTCCTGCATGAACTAACACTGAGCTTCACTTCTTATGTAAGAAATGCTTTGTGACATGAGTGCAGTTTTTCCACGGTTTATGAGTAAACTGCATTTGACATTTGACTGCACTGTCAATACTTTAACAAATACCATATTTTACTACATAAGACTTTGACATAATTGGTCTTAAGTGAAGTTTTAATCAGGATTTTGACCTTTATCGGAGTGAAATTTGGATTTAAATTTTACCTTTTACTCTGCACACTTCACCACATGCTACACAAATGTACACTGAGCCTGTAAGGTGAAAAGTAAATGTTTTGCTTTTTTATTCCAAAGGTGTAATAGCTATAACAAACCATTTCATTCTTACAAAGCACTTTAAACCATTTCACCATAAATTTATCATGAGAATCAGTATTAGCTGCTGTTTGTTAGTGTGTGTTACCTTGATGTGTTTGACTCCACAGCTCACCAGGTGGCTTTGCTGAAATGGATCCCAGCAGATGTCAAATATCTGGAAAGAAGGAGAAATGTTAACAAATGTAGACCATTAAGATGCACAAACAAACACACACACGCATTTATCACTCTCTCACCCGGTCTGAGTGTCCGGTGGCTGTGGCCAGGATCTTCCCCCTCTTCCACTCCCAGATACACACGGTGTTCTTGGCATCAAGGCCGACCGAGGCTAAACGCTACAGAGAGAGAGAGAGAGAGAGAGAGAGAGAGAGAGAGAGAGAGAGAGAGAGAGAGAGAGAGAGAGAGCCCTTACCTCATTTGGTAATTGTGAGAACATAAAACAGCACTTTTCTGCAGTTAAACAAAAATATTATCCCATGATTCTGATAAAAAACAATTTTTCACAATCCTAACTTAGGCATTTATTTTCTCAATACTACTTGTTTCCAGCATATTGAAAATTTAATTTTCCTTTACATTATGTCATAGATGTATATGTAATATTTAGATAGAAAACATGGTCCAGTGTGTTTTTCCCATTCTTTTTTAATTAAGGTTCTTAAGTTCTTACAATAATGGGCTTCATGTTCAACCTCTGTCTGCCTGTAACATCTCAATAACTCTGAGAGATTTTTTAAACTTTGCACAAATGTCCACTCTGACTCCAGGATGAAGATTTTGGAGGCAAATGGTCAGGGTCAACAACCCTCCAAGACTAACTCCTTGACCAACCAATATAAATTCACTCTCCAGATTGTACATCTCATGCAGGCATATATCAGGCAGTCAGTATTTCTAGTTTCTCCCATGAATCAAAAGTTCAACCAGACAGAATTTTTGCAGCTGGAGCTCTGAGTGTGAATAATCTGAGCCACAGCTCTGCAGCATAAATAAAACGTGCTCAGGGATCAGAGGAAAACTCTGACTCTGTGCTCTGGCTTCATAATAAATCAGAGGCACCTAAAGTCTGAGCTCTTGATTTATTATTAAGGTGGATTTATGATTATTTTATTGATTCTGTGTTTACTCTGATTTACTCTGAGATGTTAAATTATTGTGACTGAGGCCTCAGCTCCAGGCAAAAAGTGCTGAAACAACAGTTTGGATCTTTATAGTCACTGCACAGCACAGACTCATTTCAGTCATTTATTTTTCTTACATTTGGGCAAAAAGAATATGACTTTAGAAAAGGAGAAACCAAACTCAATGCAGTTCACTGCTGATTCTAGACTTAATGTCAAAGTTTGCATGTCAGTGATGATGCAAACAGTTGTTACAGTATAAATCTGGTTTACAGGATCATATTTGTGTGCGTTTTAATAGAATAAGTCATGTCTAATCTCTAAGATATCACAGCTCTTTAAATACTGATTTCTAGATTTGCTTATACACCACTTTTCTAAAGCTTACATGATTTGATAAGATTTGAACAAATTGATGTTTGCTCATTCCTCTGCTAACAGCTGACAGATAAGCTGCTGAGGCAAGTAATGACATGCAGACAAATGCAAAATGCTTCTCCTCAATTTTAACGTGCTGGTCATATTTAAAATAAAGTAACACTGACAGTCTGGAAATATGAGCAGTACTGTATTTAAACAGAAAGAACAGCATGGGCTTCACAGGATGAGCAGGACATTGTGAGGATGTAGCTGACAAAGCAAACTACAATAACAGGACATCATATTTCTTTGTGGAACAGTGTTTACAAGGGCTACACAGTTAGGACTGTTGCTCACAGCTTGAAGATTGCTGCTTTATATTCCTGATGGTCTGGATCTCTCTGTCTGGAGTTTGCACGTTCTCTAGTAGACCCTGTGACCACTCAGAATAAGCAGCACAGACAGTAGATAGATGGACAATATTGTTTCAAATCGTCTTGTTTCAAATATTGATATGAACTTTTTTATTTAGAACATGATTAAAATATTTCCATTTTCTTTCCAGTCTGTTCCGGTTTATCAGGGAAGGGAGCCATATCGTCCTGCTAACCTTGACTGCAAATCTTAAATGAAGCCTATCCAGAGCAGTCAAACGGGGCATGCTGATTGTAAGAGCAGACACCTGCTGACCACTGCAGGGCCCATGCTCACAGGTGCTGACAACCAGGTGCCAGGCATCTGGCTGTCAGCACCTGGAGGTACCAGACACTCAAAACAAGAGCAACAGTAGAATCAGCTGTTTGGCATCGGCAGAGGAGATTTGGCAAGTTTTCAACCCACATACTCAGCTCTGCTGCTCATCCCAAAAATGATGATCCTTACAAATGAGGCACCATTTAAAAGGGAATTAAATATCCTTCCCACAGTACAAGACTTATTGCTGAGAAGCATTCTTACAATAAAGAAATAATTCACCAAACACAATTTGCCTTACTTTTTGTGCTAAGTTAAGCTATTGTTTGTTTTGAATAACTTTACCATTGTCATCTCAATCATGAAAAAGCATGTCATTTTTTCTTCTTGTCAAAATGTTTGTTTACAGAATTAACACAGCAGCACCGCTTAGTGTCAAAAATAAAAGGTACAGTCATCGCTTCCTGTCGAAATGTAATGTGATGTTCTAGTTAATTTGTTTTTTTATTGAATTTCCTATGGCTGCCCTCCAATGCCGCAAGCTGATAATATTTCTTGTAGCTCCACAGTGGACTTGGACTTCCACTGAAAAGCACTGGTAATTTGGATTTTCCACTGTTTCATTGAAATTTATCTCATTATAACTCATACAAATGGTCAAATGTGGTGAAGGCAACTCTGTATGATTTATTCTGAGAGGCTAAAGATTTAGATGTATTTTATCCCATTCCCTAAATGTCACAAAAACACAGCAAAGTGTCTGCTTTTGATTAAGCTGTGAGGCTGACAACACAGCTCAATGTAAAGATGGAAGAATGTCTATATTTTTTCTAAGTTAAGATGACAGTGTGAGCAAAATTAGCTGCTAAATCACCAGCATACACAACCCCTCACCAGCAGTGTTCCAAATGTGCGGGCTTGGTGATAGGTCAATTAGGGTTCTTCAGGATTTTAACAGAGATGACTGTACTCAATAATTTATTAACTCAGCACATATTCTTTCTAAAACTTTTAAATCAAACCTCTGAATTCTAGTTTTGGGATTTTGATCTTAGTTTCTTTCCATAACTGTGTTTTGCAAACTGAACAGTGAGACTTTTCTTTATGGTTTTATCTTTGTTCATGTTGTGAATAGATTGATGGATATCTATTGTCATCACAGTCATTGTACTTTGTCCTTTCCCATCATTCTTTCCTCTTTCTTTCCCTGTCTTTGTGTGTTAGTGTGTGCATGTGAAGCATTATTCTTCTCTGACCTTTACGTTGATACATGAGTGTCCTTTAATGACAAAAACCATCTGGTGGGCTCAAACACACCCACTGAGGTCTGCTGAATGAATCACATTATACATCATCAATCAAACCCTCTTTGTGTGTGTGTGTGTGTGTGGGAGTGTGTGTTTGTGTGTGTCACCTGTCCGTCAGAGCTGAATGCGAGGCAGGCAATGCCATGTGTGTGTCCGTCGCGGAGCAGAGAGACGGTCTGTACAGTGAAGGAGTCCCACACGCATACGTAGGGATCCTTCCCCACCTGACCTGTCGCCACCAGGGAGCGCTCTGGGTGCAGCGCCAGACTGAAGGGTAAAAGAAGGTGACGATTAAACAAAATAAACAGGATCAACATTTCTTCTTCTGATTGGTAAAAATTTCTGATCAATCGTGGAATAAGTTCAGTAAATCAAAAGTCAGATCCTTTTCTTAATATTAAATACAGGCAACATGTGGAAAAAAAAACTGTACAAAGAAAGAGTCCTGCATTCATCATCCTTGTTCAGTTAAGAGCACTGAGGTACAACCCAAATTCAGAAAAAGTTGGGGCACTGTGTATAATCTATATAAAAACAGAATTCAATGATTTGCAAACCACAGAAACCCAAATATTTTATTCATTATAGAACATAAACGACATATAAGATGTTGAAACTGAGACATTTTACCATTTTATGAAAAATTTTAGCCTATTTTGAATTTGATGACAGCAACACATCTCAAAAAAGTAGGGACGGGGCAACAAAAGGCTGGAAAAGCAGGGAGGAGCATTTTGCAACTACTAAGGTTAATTGACAACAGGTCTGTTACATGACTGCATGTAAGAGACGAGGAGTTGGGCAGAGGTTCCCCAGTATGTGAAAAACTGCTTTTAAAATTGTTTCTCAACTAAAATTGTTAAGACTTTGAATGTACCACCATCTACAGTAGGTAATATAAAAAGATTCAGAGAATCTGGAGTTCTGGAAATCACTGCATGGGCTTAGAAACACTTCCAGAAATCAGTGTTTGTCAAACACAGTTCACAGTGCTGTAAATGAAAGTCAAAGTTGTATCATGCAAAGAAGAATCCACACAGAAACACAGTCCAGAAATGCTGCTGTCTTCTCTGTGCCAACGCTCATTTAAAATGGACTGAGGCAAAATGGAAAACTGTTCTTTGGTCAGATGGTTAAAAATGTGTAATTCCTTGGAAACTACAGGCACTGTGTCCTTTGGACTAAAGAAGCCAGTTTAACAGCCTGCATCTCTGTGGTATGGGGGGAACATTAAAGCATCAGACATCATCTGGATAGGAGCTGGTTTTTGAACAGGAGGCACTCAAATTCAGTGTTGGGGGTAACGCGTTACAAAGTAATCCATTTGAGTACTCAGATTACTTTTTTGATGTAACAAGTAACGTAACGCGTTAGTTTTACAATTCAAGTAATTCCGTTATTAGTTACATTTTCATAAAAGTACTGAAAGAACAATCCCAAATTTCCTCTCTCTTCCGTGGCTTCAAAAAGAGAGAAAGAAAAAAAGGAAGTGCCTTGAAGCATCTGCTCTGTTTGTCCTTCTCTCTTCCTGTAGTCATGCTGGCACGTGCCAGCAGAAGGTAAACATTCTGTGTCATTACGCCGCATTGTTAGCTTGTTGAGCCAGCGAGATGACAGAGAGGACAGCAGGCACCTGTGGAATTATCCCCATTATGATGGATTTTTGGATAAAAGGGACAAGAACAGCATCATGGTGAAATGTAAGTTTAAAAGCTCTGTTTGCTTTCATTGACTCAGCTTTGCAGCCGTTCCAATTACATGCTGTTATTACTCACAGCATTGGAGTGATTCTGTCTGCCTCTGCTCAACTTGTTGTCAGATTGTGAGCATGTTAAAGACCTGTAAAGGTTTTCCTGTCTGTTAGCGGTGTTCCCAGGCTGCAGAGACACAGATTATGGGCTGTAAATTAGGCTGTACATTGGCATTAGAGTCTGCATGTTCAAATGCAGATGTGCGGTTGTTATCTGTTGTTTTTACAACCGCCGAGTGGAACGAGTGGCTAAAGGGTTTTAATATTTAGTAACGCAAAAGTACTCTAACACATTAGTTTTAGAAGTAGGTAATGCAGTAACGTAACAAGTTACTTTTCTCAGTATGTAACACAGTAATCTAACGAGTTAGTTTCAAAAGTAACGCTACCCAACGCCGCTCATATTCAATGCAAAACCAATACAGTCCTGGGCACAAAAACATCCTAGGTGTCAGCTGTTTTTTGTTGCCATGTTTTCAATACTCTAGGCCAGTGATCATCAACTGGCAGCCCAGGGGCCACATCAGGCCCGCCACAGCTTCCCATCCGCCCCCCAGAAGAAATTTAAAATCAGAAAATGTGTAGAGGAAAAATATGTTGTGGTATTTAGGGTATGTTATTCAAAAAATCTCAATAGGCTTTAAATTCTAGGTACTTTGAAAGTTCATTTTTTCCTGCCAGAGAACCACCACAATAGACTGGTTTCCTGACCATTTCCCCACCAATTACAACACAGCATTTTAGCATCAAACCCAGTGATGACAAATACCAGCCCCAGAAATATATAGCCAAAATATCACAATCGCCCCCTAGTGGCAGCTGCACTTTAGGGGATTGGCACTGGGACCCTTGGCCCTTGTACAAATGTAGCTGATGACCAATGTTTGAGGCTTGAACAGTTCAGCTTTTGAAACAGTGCCACATTCACTGTGCTCCTGTCTACCGTTGCGTCTGTTAACCCATTTTTGCCTCTCTTTACCCCTTTTCACCCCTTTTGATACACCATTTTTCGATTCAGAACCAGTTATATCAATTGCAATCCATCTTCAGCACTTTTTTGCCTGATATTGATACTTTTGACTCGTCTTTGCCACTTGCCACTCATTTTCTGCCTCTGTTAACCTATTTTAACCCTTTTTTAACCTCATGTTTTTTTTAACCACTTTGACACAATTTTTTGACAATGTTTAATCAGTTTTTTTTTCTTTTAAATAAAAGGGTTTACATTTTTAAGAGGGATATAAACTCCAGCATAAAAAAAACTATATATATGATATGAATAAAAAAGAATATATATGTATATATATACACACACATTGGTTTTCACAGCTTTATTCTAAAATAGACTGTGATTTTGCAGACCTCCAGATGATATATGCAATATAGTTCAACATATATATATATATACAGTACCGACAACAGAAAACATGCTGGTGAATCAAATACATAACAAAGCAGGATATAACTGTCATCAGCCCACTTGCCACTCCAATATTTTCTGCTGTGATCACATCAACGCCCCCTGACCTTCATGTAGAGACCTGAACAGGGTAAAGTTGGGCCAGGTTGTTTTTGTTTCCATGTGTAATGTGAAGTTTTCAGGTGTGCTGTACCCGAGTAAACAGGACTATATACAGTCCATGGGTTCAACAAAACCTCACTGCCAGAGTACCTTTCTACTAAACTTTCTTTGATTGGTTTCATGCTTCATCACAGCCAGAGGGCCATCACAGTACATCCAAGGATTAATTTTAGGATTTAACTTTTTTTCTAACCTTCAAATCATTTAATGGACAACCTCCCACATCATCATTTTTGACCATTTACGACCTCAAAGCTTTTCAGGTTCACAGACTACAGCTTTCTGGCTGTCCAAAGATCAAGCTTGATGCCCAGACCATGTCCTACTAATGCAAATGAAGCCCTAAGAGCTGAGTGTCAGACTGGATGCTTAAATATCATGCTATAAAACATGTCTGCTCTCATGTCTTGTGCAGTCTTGTGTCTGTGTCATTTTCTTTCTGTTTTTATTGTGTAATTTCAAGGTTTTAATAGAAAAAGTGTCAGAGTGGCTGTTGTTATTTTTAAAACACATTAAAAATAACAACAGCCACACATAGATTAGGATTAGCACTATTGCAATAGCTGTTGCCCTTTTCTCTTTCTTTTCTTTCAGTGTGTCTTTAAGGGGGCATCTATAAATAGACACAGATGTTTGGATTATTTTTTCTGACACTGCAATATGTTTATTTCATATCTGCATTAGTATTGCAGGATGAAAATGACATGCGTCTATAAATAAATGAAGTAAAGTAAGAGCCCTCTTAACTCATCTATTACATCCCAAAATAATTTTTTTTATAAATCTGTCTGCTCTCTCTCCCCGCTTCATCTCTCTGAGGGTCAGCGTGTGTTCTCCTTTACAAAGAGCCTGCTATAAATACACCCACTGCTTAATGGCATTATTATCAACACACAGTCTCGCTTTGTTGATGGTGTAATGATCCCTGATGCTTCTCTGTGTGTGTCTGACCTTGTCTCCTCTCTCTATTAAGAACCAGATGTGGCATAAGCAGATGTTAAAAATCTGCTCTATGACTTTATTCAGCAGTTAAAGAGCAACAAGGGTGGGAAGCTAAATAAAAAAGTCACAGGTAGCTATACTTTCTGTGCATTTTTGTGTGTTTGTGTGTGAGTGTGGAGTCAGGAAAGGTTATGGCTGTTGGCGGCGCTGTAAAACACTGGGAGTCTGTTTGAAATAAAAGGAAAAAATCGAACAGAAATAGAGCAGGTGTGTCAGCCACTAAGCAACCATTGATCTCAGGGATGCCTGTCTGCGCTGGGAACGCACACACAGACCCTTCGACATCCACTCTCCTCCCCAACCTGCCAGCCAATGAGCCTTCTAGCTGCCGTGGTTGCCATGACTACCACATTGCCAAGGGCACGAGAGCTGAGGATTGAGCCTGACAACTGTGGAGTCAAGGTCAAACATTGCAACACACAAACACACACCTGAACACATATCTTCTTATGATCTTATTTACTCTCTGAATCTTTAACCTCTTTTTTTTTGACAGCATAGCTAGGGCTTTTATTTTGAAAAACCAAGATTAATTCATTTAAGTCCATTTCTATCTCCATCCCCTAAAAACACATGACTGGCAAGTTCAACTGATACAACCACACCAAATGACACTCTCTGGTAACTTTATTTTCTTCACAAATGCAGTCCTGAAATTGAAAAAAAAAAACAAAAAAACAAAAAACAAAAACAAAAAAAAACATTAAGGACAGGCTGGCCCTGAAATCTCACTTGCTTTTTGTCCACATGCATCTCACAGTTGGAGACTCCCTGCTACACAGGAAGAACCTCAGGAAAAAGGACAGGGTGGAAAACCTTTCTTACTCAGGTCAGTCTCCCCCGGTTGCTCAGTTTTCTAGGGAGATCAGCTCTTGGAAAAGTCCTGGTTGTGCCAAACTTCTTCCATTTGAGAATTATGGAGGCCTCTGTGCTCTTGGGAACCTTCACTGAAACAGATTTTTTGTAGCCTTGCCCAGATCTATGCCTTGCAACAATCCTGTCTCTGAGCTCTGCAGCAATTCCTTTGACCTCATGGCTTGGTTTTTGCTCTGATATGCATTGTCAGCTGTGATGCTTTCTATATAGAGGTGTGTGCATTTCAAAATTATGCCTAAGCCTTTTAATTTACAACAGATGGACTCTAATTAAGGTGTAGAAACATCTCAGGAAAGACTGAGAGATCCTGAGCTACAAGTGTTTTTGCAAAAGGCTCTAGGTATTTACAGTGTGCCCATGTGATATTTCAGCTTTTTATTTATTTTCCAAAAATCCTGGAATTCTGTTTTAACTTTGTCGTGATGGGGTAGTTTGTGTAGATTAATGAGAATAAAACTGAATTTAAACAATTGTAGCATCAGGCTGCAACATAACACATCTTCTTTGAAGTGAAGGTGGTCTGAGTACTTTCTGAATGTGCTGTAAGATAAAATAGTAGATAAAAAAGAAGTGAAGCAGGTATTTCCAGCAGGTGTATGGAGGGAACACAAAGCAATACTTTAAGTGTAGAGAACAACTTAATAAGACCAACATTGGTCTAAACTACTATAGTAGCAGCAGTCATAGTCTAAACTATGACTAAACATGTTTGTCGACAGCCTTTTTTCCATGGGTAGACTAGCCAAAGATAGATCTTTGATGACTAAAACTAAACTATAAGTAAGTTTAGTTTATGTCACGATGGCTAAAGCTAGACTTAAATGCAAATGTGTTTTTGTCTGACTTTCAAAATCCATGACATTTCTCCACTGTGGGTAAATCTGCAAAATGCTATGCATCTGCAGCGATTCTTCCCCTCAGCTGTAGAGAGCAGGGACCCCAGGTTTGGCAGGGTGCACACTCTGTGATGGATTGGTACCAGATTCATGCAAGAGGGCAAATGCTTGGACTAAAAGTTAAGACTAAAATAAAGTGAGGACTTTTTATGGAAAAAAAAATAGACTAAAATGTTTTTGAGCTTTCATCCACTAAAACTAGCCTAAAACTGTAAAGGGTAGAAATGACTAAAACTAGACTAAAACTAACAGGCATTTAATCTAAAGACTAAGACTAAGACTAAAAAATCAACACTGCATACCATTTAAGGGAGAAGTGGTTTACATTTTGAAACAATTAATAAAAAGTTGATTTGAAAATTGAGTAAGTAGCTAATTGCTTGAATATAAGATAAGCCATGTTTTACTGACCTCCATGGAACCCTACATTCTGCCAGACCACAACTCACTGTCACACTGTCACACTGTCCTGGCAACCACACAACCACAGCAAACAACAGCAACAGCCTGAATATTCCCAGATAAAAGCATCCTGTTTAGGAACACTTTGTTTTCCAGTAAAATACAACAGTGGACAAAGACAACAACAGTAGCACTGACATTATTCAGCAGCTGTGTCGCTGACAGCATTGGTCCAGTGGATCTATCAAAGCATTTCAAAAAAGGTACCACTCAAACAAGAACATCACTGTAATGAAGAGAAACAACAAAAGTCTCACCAGCCGGTTATGAATTTCCCATGATTTAAGATCTTTTAATTATAATAATGGTGCTCTGGCTTTGTGAATCAAATTAATTGTAATGTGGTACTTTCATACCCGTGCAAAGCAGATGGATTCGCCGGTTTCCGTGTTCCTCACTGGCAAATCCATTTTGTAAAGCTCCCATCTGAACAGTTTGGGCCAGGTTAGAAAGTGACAGGACCAATCAGTGTCAAGGGGCAGTACAATGCACTGTACATTAGCGTGGATGCTGCTATAGCGCCAGTTTTATCAGAACTTGACAACATCTCTGCAATAAGAGAAGAAACAAAGAAAAGCTGAAAGTTGTTTTCTTTTCAAAAACAACAGTAGTCGTGTACTGACGTCTCGACAGTCACCATGGTTTGCGTTATGCAGCTCTCTATGGAGTTTACTCCTCAGTAGTGACGCACCTCGGCAGGGGCTACGATGTCAATGTGTTTTGTTGCTCTGATTGGCTCGTGAAGATGTGACAGACAGAACATTCATCCAATCACCCTCTGAGTTTTTTTTTTTTCAAAGGCTCTTCCCTTTGATAAAACGCTGTCTATGCAAGATTTTCCAGATGGACCATCTGGCGTGTCAGGTTAGTACTTTCAACTGTCAGCCTCGGAGGAGGGGGGGGCTCCATCATGTCTGCAGCTGCGTCATATGTAAAGTTATCATCAGATTTCACACAGCTCTAAACTCTTTATCCGCCAAGATGAGCTGTAAAAAGTTCTCCCAAACTTTGTAGTAGGTGCCATTGGTTAAAAAAGTCATCCAGTGCTGAAGTCTGTATTGAAATCAGCAGGATAGATGCTAATTAGCATACTTAACAAGCTAACTTACTTATGATGATGTGTTCAAGTTGGCTGGGAATTTGTAGTGTTTAAGGAATTGGTATAAATATGTCAATATATCAATTAAAATAACTTAGTAATTCAAAAATTCATGTATTAATTTTTTTCATTGAAGACCATTTGGAAGGAGATTACAGCAGTATCAATAATTTAAATGTAAGTTATTCAGCCTATTTATTTTGATACAATTTAATTTCCAAAAGAAAAAGTCTGTTTATTCACTTTGATTATAGTACCGAAATGTACCAAAATGTACCGAACCATGACTTCAAAACCGAGCTACGAACCGAAATTTTTCCGACCTGTTACACCTCTAATGTATTGTTTAAGGGTGCAGATAGCCATGTGGTTTTGGTTGCGCCTCATGTACGCTGGCAGCTCAGGTTCATGACAGGCCCATGGCCCTTTTACCCATGTCATTCCCACTGTCTCATCACTGTTATATTCACTGTCTTATCTCTCTATTAAAGGCAAGAAATCCCCAAAATATTGATCAGGTTACACTAGAAACCAGCCAGGCAGGAGTGAAGTATGAGCAGTCAGGGACGAGAGTCAGGGTGAATAAAACACAGTTTAAGAAGGATTTCGTAATGAAAAACAAAAATCTTATTGAAGTTTTTAATGTAGCTAAAATGTACACATTAGATATCCTGAAATTGTTGAAAAAGCTCAAAGAAATGAATTTTTCTTCTTTGAGATGTTACAAAACAACAAAAATGATAAATAATAACTTTGTTAAATACAATTATATTGGTGTTAGTCTGTGAGCTAACCTGTATAATCATATCAAACAGTTAATGTTAGCAGCTTCCACAACAAAGTCAGTAAAAATTACAGAGTAGAAAACCATGAACCATGAAGCCAGACCTTGTTCAATAACTTTTCCAGCCAATGCGGATACAAGATGTAAGGCTAGATAGGAGGTGACTTCAGGTCTCTGACTCACTCTGCCTGTCTGACTTTTGACGTAAATCAAAATCCTGCTTACACAACCTTCAAACCAAACACAAGCAGGAAACCTGTGAAGGTCTTCAGTGGTCTAAAGGTAAAATATGTGCAGAAACAGATTCAGTGTGGAGATAAGATCACGTCTGTGTGGGAGGGAGAGTGAAAGAGATGAGAATAAAAGGAGACGCTGAATGGAAACCATTCGAGTGAAGGACACACACACGTACCAAATCTTCTTTCAACACCCACGGATATTACTTTAAATGAAAAGGCTTTATCTTATAGTTCACAGCTTGTCACACAGACCAATCACAGGGCCACCATGCAAAGCAAAAGGCGAGTGTGTGTTGTGTGTCTCCATGAATCACGATTATACAGTAGATACGAGGTTGACACATCAGATGGGATCTTCTTTTCTTTGCTTCATTTGTCGTGATTTTAAATTAGAAGTGTTTCGCCTGAAGTCATTGCACTGAATCTTCACACATTTACAACTACATTTCTGCCAAAACTCATGGTTGTAAGTTAAAAGAAGTCCAATTCCATCCTGAATGCTGAAGGGTTTGAATTATGATAAGAAGCACAAAGCTACATTTTTCTCATGTTATACAAGATTATAAGCCATAAAAATGTTATCATCTTAATGTCAGGTATATTTAGGGAATGGCTCACTTATTTCATGTTAAACAGGACATAATTAATATCAATTAAAATTAAAATCAATGACAATATGCTACAGAGTAGACTTCACTATCTTCATAGATTGGATAAATAAATGATGTTTTATCTTTCTAAATTATGTTGATGATGAACTATGGTGTAAAGCTCTCTTGTAGAGAGACCAGATTTTCAGTTTCTGTCCCAATATACCCCTTGCCCTTACAACTAAGCCCTACCTCATCGTTTTCTGCATACATGTCTAGGGGCAGGGTGTCGTGATTCTTGTTGGAACTGAGGGATAGGGTTAAGTTTTCAAATGTGTGTCTTCCAGAGGCACACTGCAAACTGAGTGGAATGGGAATTTTGCATTGAAGATCATTGGCAAGATGGCTGCACGATTGTCAAAGGAAGATGTAGATGGTTTCCTTGTAAATAGAGTTTGATAACTACCACAGCTGTCTAATATCTAAATTTAATGCTGTTTCAATGAATGTTGGATCTTTTATCTCAAACAAGCATTTGAAACAAAATAGCTCGAAGTAGAAATGGTTATGTATATCCAGAGCTTGAAGGATCACCCCATTTTTTCAGAGGGGTCTGGCATGCATGCTATGAAATAAACGTTACTGGGAGCTAATGGAGCTAGGTTAGCTTTAGCAAATTATTCTAAGCTAAGTAAGCCATGCAGGTAACATATCTGTAGCTTACATAGCTGCTTTATGAGTTTAGCTTTACCTATGTTTGCTACGTAGCTATATCATATACAGCCAATTCACTTTAGCAATGTGAGCTTTAACACACATGGCTAAGGCTAACTAAGTTATGTAGACACATAGCTTATTTAGGTGTTTTGTGAGCTTAGCTTAAGCTACATTAGCTATGTAGCTAACCTTTTATCTACATGCTGAACCAATGCTATTTTCTCTTCATTCTATACGAAGAATGCAAAAAGAGGGCTGGATCTAGGGACTGCGCTGTGTCAGATCCACCCGCCCTGTTCAATGACTATGACTGACCCATGTATTCGAAACCCAAGAGCATCAAGAGGAAAGAAGTCACTTCAAATGAGAGATGGTGGTATCAAACTGCACAAAAGGCCTCTTTTTTACTGACAAATCTTTAAATGATGTTTACCATGCAAACGTGCTGAAGATAAGCTTCCTTTTCACTGTTTCTATAATTCTGTGTTAAAGCACTTTAATAAAGATAATGACTGATAACCTTGCAAAGCTGATGGGTTGGATGGATTCCATTGGGCAGATCCATTTTACAAAACTTAAATCTAAAACATCTGAGTCCGATCTGGGAATGAATGGATCAATCAGTGTCATTTTAAGAGAACAAGGCAATAGCTATATGGGTGGGGTTCAATTTTACTGCAAGCCTGCAAACAAAGGCTGTCAGTGAGTTGATCAGTTTAGATGAAGCTATAGTGGCTTTTTTATCTGAGCTAGACAACATTTCTCTATTGAAAGGAGAGCCAAGAAAGGACAGATGTTTTTACTTTTCTCTCGACTAGCTTTAGCATGAGTTTGATTCACTAACAGGCTCCATTGATAATAAACAAGAATAATGCCCACCTGTTAAGCTTGTGTTATGTAGTTTACTCACCAGGTCATCTGACTGGCCCATAACGAATGTGACTGACACGTTTGTCCAATCAACATTTTTTAAAGGTTATCCCCTTCCCAAACACAGACTATGAAAGGTTGCTCAGGTGGATGTAAAATATATCCCATGCAAGAGATAGATGAAGCACTCTTCCCTTATGGTTGTAATCAACAGTATTCCTCGTTCATGTCTTCCTTGTATGCACACTCACATTTTCTGCTATATGGAGGCTGTCATTGGGAAATCAACTCTCTCACCAACTAGCCTCATCTAACCAGTAGCATGGTGTCTCTCCCCCATTATAAGCCTATTACCACTCTGTTCCCATTTTTTATGATTCTTTCTCTGCCTTTAGTTCCTTCCCATCCACTTCCACATCACTGCCCTCTTCACAGAATCATCAGCTATCAATTCTCCACCTATCCAGTTTCAGCCAATCATCAGCCACCACCATCACCAGTGTCTGGACTCTATGGGGGATTTATTCTGCTGCAGAACAGACACTCTGCACTCACAAAAAAAATCCCCCACAGAGTTTAAGCGCCAGTAACCTTCTGTCAGGACACATGTCAATGTCTTTCGCTGATTTATTCTTATAGTATGTACTTGTCTCTGCTGAAGGAAATGTCCTTCTCTGTCAAGAACTGACAATAACAGTTGCAATGTTATTGAAAACCTGTAAGGGTATGGCTGCAGACCACAGATCCCAGATGCCCCCTCATGCAGACCACATTGTGTGACACCACATCTGTCAGAATGGAAGGGAAAAAAAATTGCCAGTACATTATAGTTCTTTAAAGTTTAACTTTATTCATAAAGTCTGGCAGGAACATCAATGAAACAAACAGCCTTATGAAAAAAAACAAAACAAAACAGGAAAGATCCAATGTTTAATCCAGAATTTATTTCTAAAGAGACCCATTTTAGAAGCTGTTATGCTGATGGTAGCTCACTGCAACTTCATTAGCCTTAGCTAAAGCTAACGTAGCTTTGTTAGCTATGTAGTTAAAATTACTACATAGGCCCAGCCCAATAGCTTCAGCTAAAGCTAACACAGCTACAGAAAGCTTCTGTTTTCTGCCTCTAAAATGGGTCTAGCTGAAGCAAACGTAGCATAATCTTTCATAGCTTTATTCGCTTCAGCCTGACTTTAGTTAAGTATGTTTGTTATGTCACTCATGTAGCTAACATAGCTTTGGTAGCTTTAGATTTTGCTACATAGCTCTGTAGACTATGTAGCTTATGACGCTAACACAGCTTTTTTATTTTTAGCTACAGAAACTTTGCTATGGTCTTAGCTTAATTAGTTGCATTACAATGGTTTAATGGAAGACAACCTTTTTTCCTGTCAGCAGACTGCTTAGTTGGCTTTATCAAACGTTTTGTAATCAGACTTTTTCAGGTCAGGTTTCTGACTTTTAACTTTTGGTAGCCCTATCCTCAACCCTACCCTAACCCTAACCAGAAGCTTAATCAGATTTTATTTAGAAAGTTTTAGAGTGTATTTCTGTTCTGACAGATGTCATATCTAACTACAAGGGGGGGCATCTGAGATCTTCGGTCTGCTGCCTGACTTTCTTGAAAACCCTTAGAGTCAATCGTTACGTTGTCCAAAACTTTAATCTCAAGCTTTTGAGCATACGAAATTCAGCTGCTTAGCCAAAAGTAAAGCTTCTGATGCCGCTGCTGTTGGGAATGTCTTTAGTTCTGAAGGTATTTTGGTCAAAAACAAACAACCATCAAAGAAATTAGAATCCACCCATAGGGGAGCATGAAGGTTTGAACCACATTTCATCATCATCCATGAAACAGTTGTACAGATATTTCTGTCAGAAGCACAATAGAGAATCTCACACTAGTGTTAACAGGAAAACTCAGGGGATCATCTCAGTCATTAGGAAACACTGTTTGGGAACAAAGAGCGTCTGTACTAAATTTAGGGACCATCCAGGCGTAACTCTCCAGAGGGGTGAGGAGGCTTGTAAAGGAGGAGGGAAAGATGGGAGGAAAAGATATCGTGGGATGTGAAAAGGGACAGATGCGTGCAGGGTTTATACAAACAAGGAGGCAGATATTGTGGTTTGGTTGCTGAGATGAGAGGAAAAAGATTGAGTTTTATTCCCTTAATGATATTATTTTTCCAAGTTTTTGATTAAAAAGCAACAAAATTAGATTCAAATAACAGAAGGAGGACCCAGCTTGTAACTGGAGGACTTGGAAAAAAGTCATCATGTTTTCAGATTTGTTCAGTGTCAAAGAAATCCACATCTTTTTGTCTGCATACCAACTGTAGGCACAAACACCTAATCCTGCTTGTATTGTAAACCAGCAGCTGCAAGAACAATAAATTAAATATGCAAAGACAATAGACAGTTTTAGAGAAGGCAAACACAACTATATTGACAAAGGATTTGGTCACATCTGTTGATTACTGAATTCAGGGGATGACAGTCTTTCAGACCAGATGCCACAGATGTGTAAAATCAAGCACCAATCCATGCAGTCACCACTTGCAAAGAGTGGAGGCTGCTGCAAGAAAAGGGGGGCCAACTTCACAACTTAATTTCCTTTTTATAATCGATTGTGCAAAAAGCTTAAAAGTAACACACTGCAGTGTCAACTCTTAAGCTAGAAATATCTAGCTTGTTTTGTGTTTGTTTTGCTCTGTAGTATTGACGCTGTTTAGTCACCTGCAGTCCTCCCCTGCCCCCCGTTGTTTCACAGTGCTCCCCTTTCTAATCATTCTCATCCTTTGCCATTGGCTGTACTTCCTCTCCTCTTCCTTCTCTCCTTTTGAAACTAAATTCCACCATCTTTATTCCCTAAATCCTCTAAATTATAGTTTCTCCTTGCTTTATTGAAAATGTTTAAATGTTTCCATTTTCCTTCCTCCTGGCTGCCTTTGCTCCCCATATCTCTCCTCTGTCTTTGCTCATGACCTTGGGACAAACGGCCATCTGTCTGTGTGGAAACAACACCGCAAACACACACACAGGATCTGGAGTTCCTCCTGGCTATTTATAGACACCAGGCTTACTTTAACAGCAGCTAATAATAGACTGTCTTGTGTTGTGTGTGTGTGTTTGTGTGTGTGCCAGCTCATGTGGAGTGGTGATAATGCGATTTATCAATGATTCACCTGGAGAGAGAGAGAGAGAGAGAGAGAGAGAGAGCAGCCTGTTATAACACTGATTTCAGATATAGCAGATGAGAAATTGTTTATTTTAGCAAGAAAATATAAAAGATATGTATTTCTTTACACATGTATTTTGAAAGTTGTGCAGAGAAGTGCTTTAAAGTGTAAGTGAGCTACACCCACAAGCATCAGAGTAGATTGCAAACATTTTCTCTCTTCAAAGATGTTCAAGTTTATATCCCATTAACAGCACTTCAAAGTAACTACACAAGATAAGGCCCATGCTCATTAATGGCTGTTTTTTGCGCTGGCAGCGTTCACAACCTCAATTTCAGAACGCTTCTCGCCAGCGCTTACTGTTGCTAGGTTACGAAAGTTGGTTCACGGCACTTCGGCGCCCCTGAAGGTCTCTTTTCAATTACTTGGCATGCTTAATACTTGCTTTTAATCAGGAAAAATTCACCAAAAAACATGAAAACACTGTAAGAAAGCCGTAGCAGAACGAGCAGCTTTAAGCCTGGAATGTATGACCTTGAAAAGTCAGATTAGTCTGTCCTCTGCTGCTGTTGGTATTGGTGGTGCCATCTCTGTCTGATTTTGTGGCTCAAAAAGTTGAACTATTTACAACTGACAACACAGAGACAAAAACAGCTGATGGTTAGTTGAGTTTTCACTTCAACATCAAAGAGGATTTTTTTTTGGTCTTTTGTGTCAAAAAAGAAAATTATATTGACCATGATTGATTTATTTAATCATTTAAAAGGGTAAAACATCCAACGGGGTGAATGCTTTTTAAAGGCACGTTATATGTTATCTTGCTGCTGCAGATAAAATTCTCTTTTTGCCACTAGAGGTCCTCCAGTAAACACACTGTCATCTAAATCACAGAAGTAACATCTCTTTGCTGATGACAGCCTGCTTATAATTTATGAGATGATAAAATATACAAGAGAGTTTTACTAAAGGGATGTTAATTTTTTTTTTTTAGGTTCAATAACTTTTCCTAAATTACAGCCTGATTTGTCTGCTGCTCTGACACAGTCAGTTCATAGACAGGACAAGTGACGAACTGTCTGAATAAAAACTGTTTTAAATTAGCAGCAGCAGCAGCAGCGGCAGCGGCGGTTTCCTGCAGATCAAAGCCGTGTCTGAGAGAAACGAGGCACAGAGAGGCCGATGGTGCCAGCGGGGAGATCTGACTGAGAGCAGCAATCTGGAAACATTCATCATAAGAACCCCTCTGTAATGAAGACGGACACACACACATATACACACTTTCTTTAATAGTGCCAATTAAACTGAAATGAGCCCACATCCTCCGATTAATATTGTAAATGCCTTCTGAATAATAAATTAACTAGCTCTATCTGCTGTGTGTGTATTTTAATTTACTGAAATCTTCCACTGCTGCAATACAACATCCTCTTCTTCTCCCTTTTCCTTTTCTTCTCGATGAGCATCCCAGTGCTGGCTGACAGTTGATAAGGATGACAGTCCTTCTTAAAGACAGCTTTACAAACAGCAGACACACCGCTCTGAATAAATTCAGTGTAGGTGAGTTTATTTATAGCAGGTGGGGAAATCAGGGCAGCTTCTATAAATAGCCTAGAGGAAACTCCTCTGTGTGAGTCTGTGTTTGTGTCTATGCATAAAACAACATCAGCTTGTTTTCCTCAGTCTTCCTTGTGGGGATGATGAAGCACACCAGGGAGATTCTTATCATAATATTTTCACATCAGACAACATCCAAACTTCTCTGTTCTGCTCCAGCTTTTGATTAAATGACTCCACAGATTACAGAGCCCCAGATAGGCCAAAAAGTAAAAAATAAGCAGACGAAAGATCAAGTTTTTTGACCATCATAAAGTTATTTTACATGTAAAAAAGATTCAATCTGTTTCGAATTTTCAAAATGTATATGTATCACTGTATAAAAACATAAAGGAATAGCCAAAAGCATTAAGCTCAGTGCTCCTGCTTCAGATATCACTGTATTTAACTGACCATTAATGGCATCATAACGGGTTGCTAAAGCACATTTTGGTTCAAACACTCAGTTCATGATATTATCAAAAGGTTTATATTATAGCTATGTTATATTGAGGGCAGGGTCTGTTCAAGGTGGTGGCACTGTTTGAGCTGTGAAGACCATGTGGTTGGGGAGATAAAGAAGGTCTTCATGTTGGTAGTGAGTGTGGTTGTTGCTAGCATGGAAGTGGGGATTCAGTGGCACCTATGCCTCCTGTCAAGTCTCCGTGGGGAGTCTTAAGATCATCTGGCTCAAGCTGCATCATATGAGAATCTTAAATTTAAAAAAAAAGTGTGAAATATATAGCATTATATGATGCACATCTGTTTGACTCTATTTTGACATCATTCCACACCACAGATGTAAACCTGGATTGTTTAGGTTAACAGCTTATTTAACAGGTTTATTTTTGGGCTTTTTATGCCCAGTTTCATAGAGGAGGGCAGTGGATAGAGTCAGATATGGAGGCAAGAGAGTGGGGAATGACATGCAGGAAAGAAATCTGGATTTAAACCTGGGCCAACTGCATATGGGCACAGCCTAACCATTATGCCATTTGTGCCCCTCCTGGAGGCATTCCTGCTGTTGACTATGTGGACACAGACACTTCATGGCTTCCATGCCCCCCCTCAAAAATTACTGCAAGCAGGCACAAAATGCAGTATGCATATGACTGCTAGAGCTAATGAAGAGGCTGGAGAGACGTGACAGTCAACACAGTAGCAGAAACGATAGCTACAAGTTTTAAAGACAAACTGATAAATCAAGCACATGGTTCTCCACATCTTAACAAGGTTGTATTGTCATTGCAAAAGTGTGCTGGCAACAGATAATTCTGTTAAAAAAAACCATGCTTAAGCCTGTAAAAACTGGTGTTGCAGTTCAAAAAGTGGCCATGCATATTGGTGATTTTTTGTCAAGTGTGTGTGGCTATTTGTGTAAGTTTAGTTTTTCATGAAATGTATCTGATGAGTTCATCTTTGGCTGAAAGTTAACAAGGTCTCAAATAAAACCAATACACTGGTAGCTGTACATCAATGCTTGGATAAAAAAGTTGAAGAAACAAAGGGCAGAAGTCTGAGCTGATCTGACTTAAACCTTCTTAAGTGGCTTGTATATGGCCTGAGCGCTCTTGAGTGCCCTCTTAAAGTTCAGCAATAAGTTATCATTTTGCTAAATGACCCGTTGCAGGATGCTGTCAGGAGAGGGCCACTTTTATTGTTTTGGTTGTTCATGACATCCTTTGCTTTTTGCATTGATGATTGATCAACTTAAAGCATTCCAGCTTGTTTGTGTTACCTTAGGCCATGTTCACACTGCAGGCCTTGATGTTCAATTCTGATCTTTTTCATATCAGAGATTTTGTTTGCCTGTTCACACTGCAGTCAACTTCCAAAAGATCAGATACATATCTGATTTAGAAACACATACCAAAGTGGCCTGAATCTGATTTGAAAAGATCACATTCAATGTTTCTTGTGCTGTTAACACTGTCAGAAAAAAATCAGATACAAGTCACATGTGGGCAAAAAAAATCAGATTCAGGTCACTTCTAACTGCAGTGTGAACTGTAGAACCAGTAACACTTTATGTAGAGCAAATCAAATGTGTGAATCCAGTCTCCATTTAAAGAATGCTCTACTCTACTTTAAGGAATGATCATACTGCACTAAACCGACCCTTCATGAAAGCAGAGTTTTGATGCCCTGCATGCATCAAGGTAGCACAGTTATCAGTATTGAGAGGTTGGAGCTCTCCAGGGTGCTGATCAGGCTTCTGAGAGCAGCTTGGGAGCTATTCTTACTTAATCCAAGAAATATCCAAACTAGGGCTGTCAATAGATTAAAATTTTTAATTGCAATTAATCTCACAAATTTCATAGTTGACTTGAAATTAATCACAAATTAACCAAACTTCTTTCTATCTGTTCTGAATGTACCATACAGGTCTTTTTCTGAAACTTGAAATACCCTTATGAACACAAGTGGACAAAAATGCTTCCTTTATGCAAATGTTTGTCAACAACCGGAAAACAACAACAGATAATGTCCAAAAATTCTCTAGACTAAGCTCAAACATACTGAATGCTCCAAAAAATCTGCTGAGTGCATAACATGGTAAACTCAAGCCCAACAAGGACAACAGCTGGAGATACTGACCTTAATGTAACATTACTTAATAATACCACAATGTAGTGTCTAACTTCTATAAGTTAACTCCTCTATTGTTCTCAGCAGCTGAACACAGAACAACAGATCTCATCATTAAACATGGACATAAAGAACATGGTCAGTGAAGTTTAAATCCCTCAAAGATCATTTCTGATCCTTCACACAAAAGCAGAGAATTTCAGCCTCACATGGGGGAAATAAAGGCTCACAATCATCCCTTTACACCAAGAGGACTCGCAACAGGATGATACAAAAAAGAGAGACTAAACACAGTTAGAGAATTACACTAGAGGGAGAAGTCAAGTCTCCTCTGAGAGCTCAGCAGTAAGGCACAGACACATCTAATGGTGTTTCACTGTTCTGATGTGGTCAGAGGTGAGTAAGGTGGACATGTCCTACTCAAGAGAAAAAGCAAGTAATTACTTAAAAATTTCTGCTATTATTTATCATCTTATTTTCAAATTTAAAAAATGCAAAATGTAAAATAAATGATGACAGTAAGAAACTACTGTCACCAGTCCAGTAGATTTACTGGAATAATAATAAACACAAATTTGAAGCTGCTTTTCAAAACTCATGAACACACAAAGTAAAAGAAGTCTCAGTGGAGAACGTTTAAGGTGCAGTAAGAGGACTTAACCATCTTTTTATTCTTCAGATCATAGAAGAGCTACAGATTTAATCTCAAGCCATTTTTTCTTCATAAATAAAGGGGAGCCACAGTCTAATAATGCTTTTTAGCTTATATTATGATACTCTACAGAGCTTCTTCACTCTCAGGCTCACCTGAAACTCCTCTGCTCCTCTGTCACACATCAGCCTCTGCTGCTCTGACCTCTCCTTCTCCTCCTCCTCACGATGCAGCTGTATATTCACCAGAGTCAGACCATCTCCTATAGGGACTGCAGGGTCTTTGGAACTTTTGCAGCATCTTGATTTTTTTTTTTTTTTTTTAATTTGGCTTTTATTTACAGTCCCAGTCGATCATTTTAGCGGGTTCGGTTCGTTTTTTCCGAATACTTTCACTTTCAAGCAGGAGTTGAGTGTGGATGGGAGAGGGGGTAAACGGAATCTTAGGAGACGTGATCAGACCAGTCAAAAGTCAATATAAAGGGGCAGCACCACTATGAAGCCGGTTCATAACAAAAATTAATAAGTGAATAAATCATACTGGCCCAAAAGTGCGTCGAACCACCGGAAAATGCCCGGTATGCCAGACAGCGAGTCCATCCCTGCTTGCAGAGTTATCTGAGCGTCTCCGTTGCACAGCATGGCTAGGGGGGCGGCTCTCTGCATTGGTAGTGTGCTCGACCAGTGAGTGGTACGGGCTGTTTAAGACTCTACGAACTCCTGGTAACTCAGTTCGTGTCGACAGCAGGAGAAAAAAAAAAACTTATCTTGTCTGATCTGAAAGCTGAACCTGCCATTCAAAAGTCTCTGTCCTGTATCCATTTCTGCTCGCTTGCACTGCGTCACGACTGCGCCGCTTCCTGATCTGGCAAACTACGGGATGGGTCGAGGGTCATGCAGAACGCGCATGCATTAATCTTGCGACAAAATAATTTGTGGCATTAAAAGAAATTTGAGTAAATGCGATATTAATGCATTAGCTTTAACAGCCCTAATTCAAACATTATCTTCAAAGATATATTTTTTTGCCTTTTAGCCTTTGACCCTTGAGAGAGATGCAGTGAAGAAGCAGGAGGGATGGCATGCACCAGGCTGAGAGTCAAACTGTCCACCAGTGCATTGAACATTTATGCACCTGCTCAGCTGAATGAGCTAGAATCCCCTCTGTGAATCATTAGACTTTAAACAGCCACGCCAGGTTTGCATTCAATGATACTTATTTCTGTGAGTACTGAAATGACTTGACTCTCATTCTCCTGGAGGAAGATGTATAAAGGCTGCTGTAAGCCTGATCTGATGATAAAAAACAGTGTTTGAGGCACCAACACTGGATGTACTGGTCAGTGATTATCACTTTAAAGGCTGCTCTGTACTTTGCTCTGATGATGATCATACACTGTTTTGTCAGTCATACTGTAATCTCTAATAATATCTTTTCAGCTCCAGTTTAGCAGAAGTAAATCTAATCATTGCTTTAAGCTGTTCAGTCGTGCAATCTAAATACAATATTCTGTTCAAACAAATCAATGAAACATGAAATCGTAATGTTTTCTGGCTCTAAGGCAGAAACACTGATTCGAAGCTGCCTTGTTGGAGAAATTCTTGTGGAAATATTGCTTTTTCACAGTTGCTCAAAAATGTTGCTTCTGGGTATCAGCTGCCTGCAGAGAGAGAGGAATAATAAGTGGATGGATAAGAAGTCTAATAAGTGCCTCTGAGGAAGGAACATTTTCCTAAAATAAAGTCTACATCTTCTCTTCTTTTAAAGGCTTGATAAGGAGTTCACTCTCTCTCACACTTCATGTCTATCTCTCTCTCACTCTCCCCACAATAAGTAGCTTAAATTCAGTTTCCAGACCTTTGAGAATTGCACTGAAGAGTGACATAACCCCCTGAGGGGTTTGTGTGTCTTTGAGAAAATCTGTGTGTAGTCAAATTGTGTTTGCCTCAGTGTGTTTGAGTGCCAGCAGATCGTGGGAACAGTGGCGGCTGTGGGGCAGATTGGCAGTGGGATGCTGGACGGATAATTTCTTAGTCATCATCTTAATGAAGACCACTGAGCTGTGAATCCACAGAGCCACCAGGTCCTATGCTGCACGCTGCTGCTGCTAGTAACAAACTCTTGAATAAAAAAGCACGTCAAGATAAGCCAGGCTTTGAGGAATCTTTTCTGCTTTTCTCTCAGATCTTTATTGGAGCTTAAACAGTGCTGTTAAGTCAACGAAACTTAAAGACTTAACTCTAAATTAGAGCTACTTTTGTTGTGAGCCTTGTATTCAAGAAAACTATGTGGATAATCCATTACTGCATGCAGACATTATGGAGTTAGAGGAGTCAAGATAGTATGGAAAAAGTGGCAGAAAGAGTTGATTGTGACGACCCCATAGGGAGAACCAAATAAAATTGAGCAACCCAAGCAATCACGAGCACAGCCGGGGACATACTCGGTGTAGCCTGTGGCAATTTCAGCGAGGCAACCTGGCTCAAAGATGGATCAATGGTTTTTCAGAAATAGGAAGACAGGATGAACCATGTTCACTGAACTAGGAGGAGTCATTCACAGCATAAAAAGTATTGTTATAGCTATTGTTCAAAGGGGGCAGGTAAATACTGTACTTAGTTTTCTAGTGTAAAAAGTGCTTGCTGTGTCTGACATCACAGTCCCTCCCTGTCTGTGTTAAGCATTACCTCTCTAACTCAGATCCATTCAGGCAATTTGAAGTTCAGGGATGATTGTTGATTGTTCCTGCATCACCATAAAGGCCTGAGTCCACAGCCAGCACTTTTTCTGATGGCAGCACTTATTTACAATTCAAAACCAATGTAGCTGTTTCTGTCACCACTCAGCGCTCTCAGCTGGAAACCTTTCAACTTTTGGAACCACGCTGCACAAAATCAGGTTGGAGTGGGACTCCTCACAACAGCGGTGAGAAATTAATCGGACTCGTCTTTTTTGGAAGGCAAAATTCTCAGGGCTACAGCTGGTGTCCATGTCAGGAGAGGATTCTGTTACCTTATCTTCATGTTTTCTGTGTGATATTTACTTGAAATAGGGAAATATGAAGCACATGGCTACTTTTCAAACAATGTTGTGGATCTGACCAAGGAAAGAGAAAGTAATTTTTTGTTATGTAGCAACAAGGAATACTGATAAGAAGCAAAAAGAAAAAAAAAAAAAAAGATTATTGATAGAAACAGTGTAACGTCACTTCCCACTCTCCAGAGTGGCATAGCCCCCGGGTTGGGGAAAAACAAGCTCCGTATTTGAATGGCAGAAGATCGATAGCAAAGTGGTTAAAACATGTTGCATTGTGTTTGGACATCAGATGATTAAAAATCCATAATTACCTTATGTTGTTTTTTTTTTTTTTTATCCTAAACAGACGAAGGAAAGTAAAACTGGAGAAAATAACTGACCAAATGTCGGACTGTTACTGTGTTTCTACTGACTTTAAGTTAGTGAACGCTCTGTAACAGCAGGAGCTGTAGTCTGCTTACCTATAAAGAGATTTTTCCCACGTTCACCAGCGTAATAATATTGTTTTAAAGCTGGGAATCATTAAACATGGTTCATATACACACATAACGTATGTGATGATGGTTCATGGCATCTCTGGTAATATGATGGGGTAGTTTGTCCAAAACAGCCCACCTGGGCTCTCAATAACCATTAAACCATTTGGTTTTAGTATTTTAAGCTTTTAAATCACTAGTGATTAGCACGCTAACATGTAGCTCATTGCTAGGAGTTAGCATGCTAGCTAACACATCAACAATCTACAATAGACTTTATTGCTAATTTCTTTCCTTATTAATGCTAATGTTCGTACATGCTAGCTTAAGATAATAGTTTATTATCTGCAACAGCATAGCAAAGCTTTATTTGTCACTGGTAGTGCTCATTTCCAATAACAACCGACGAAGTCCAGTTTTTGTATAGCAAGCATAAAAGTGCCCTCGCTGTCAGCTGTTTTTCTTCTTTTTTTCTCAAAAATGTCAGCATTTAGAACAGCACTACACTCATCACTGTCACCTCTCCCTAACTTGCTGATCAGAGTCAGGGAATGGGTGGGACTTATGATGCCAATCTTGTCAACAACAATGATGGAGGGGGAAACAGATATGGTTCGTCTATTTGGGGGTACAGTTTCTAATTCTATTGCAGCTGCAGACACATGATTCCTTTACAGTGTTTTATTACTATTTCCTTGAATAACAGAAAAAATTAAGCTCATAGAACTACCTATAAACGGCCTTACAGATGCTGCCTTTAAACAGAAGTCAACTTTGGTGACCTGGTAACAACAAGCACTGGTGAAAAGTGCTCTTAAACTAAGGTTTTTGCACTTCCAGCACAAAAAATTGCTGTGTGTATAGACTTATTTTGGTTAAAAGAATCTGTTTTCTTATTATTTCGGCCCTGAATTGGATTTCAACCTGGCACGCCGGATGGATTTGTTTTACACATCCATCTGGAAAACCTCTCATATGCAGTGTTTAGGGAAGGGCAGAGGCTTTGAAAAAAACTTGGTGGGGAACTGGATGAACGTTCTGTTTGTCACATCTTTACGGGCCAATCGGAGCAACAAAACACATGACATAGCCGCAACTCCAAACCATGGCAACTGTAGACATGTCTGTACACGACTTTTGTCGTTTTGGAAAGAAACCAACTCAGTGCTGTTCTTTGTTCTTCTTTTAACGAAGAAACGACACCAAGTTCTGATAAAACTGGTGATTTAGCAGCATCCCCGCTAATGTCTTCCACCATAATTGCACTGGCCTCTTGTTGCTGCTTGCATACATCACAACTCCGCTGCCCCCAAAAGTACTGCCCCTTGATGCTGATTGGTCTTGTCACTTTCTAATCGGGCCCAAACGGTTCAGACGGGAGCTTTGCAAGATGAATTCGCCAGTGAGAAACACGGAAACGGGCGTATTCATCTGCTTTGCAAGGCTAGGATTTCATAGAGTCACAACAGTTTTCTTGGCTCATTTTGTAATCCTCTTCATTGTTAGCACAGATTTGGGAATTTGTTTCTCAGAATAAATTGATTTGTTAATGCTGACATTTGTCTGTTTAAACCTAAGCCAGTTATTGTCTGTTATTTGGAATGTAATACCAGAATTAATTTTGCTTCACTGAAAAAAAATAGTGAGTTCTTGGACTTAGATAAGAGAGGGCTTGGATGATAAGATGCGTAGTTGGTTTGATGTGGTAAATTGAACTGACATCCTCTCTACTGGGAAACAGCACAGCCACTTCCTTTAGCCTGTCAATAAAAGGAACTCGAGATGGTCATAAATGTTGATATCACACAAATGATTTGATTATTGTGATAAAGATTTGTACTTCCCCAAGGCGTGTACACTGAAAAACAAAACAGATGACTTAAATTGAGTTTTTATTTGGTTATGAAACAGACTTTACATTTTTATATCTATACCAATGCCACTATCAGACCTTTAAAAGAGAACAGGTTGTTGTGTTCAGTTTAATCTAGTTTCTACTCTATACCACTAGGTGGCACTGTTGCACATGAGACTATTGAATAATACAAGATAAGCATAAGATGGCGACTACCTTACTGTGCTAGCTTACTGTGTATCGTGGCATAAAAATGATGTAAATATTTGCTTCCAAGTCTGACATAGATTGTTCTTGCTCAGTACTGGGATTATCTTGTTTTATTCCAACACCAACATAACCTTGCAAAGCAGATGGATACACCCATTTCTCCTTGTTTTTCACTAGTGAATCAAACTTGCAAAGCTCCCATCTGAACCGTTTGTGCCCTTAAAAAGTGACAGGACCAATCAGCAACGAGGGGCAGTACTTTCAGGCACAGCAGAGTCGTGACGTAAACAAGCAGCAGCAAGAGCTGGTGCAGTTATGGAGGAAGAGATTAGCGTGAATGCTGCTAAAGCACCAGTTTTATCAGAACGTGACGACATTTCTTTGTTAAAAGAAGAACAAAGAACAGCAGTGAGTTGTTTTCTTTTCAAAAATGACAAAAGTCAAGTACTGACATGTCTACAGTCGCCATGTTTCGCGTTATTCCTCAGTAGCTGCGCATGCACAGCTCGATAGCGGCTATGTCACGTGTTTTGTTGCTCTGATTGGCCCATAGAGATGTGACAGACAGAATGTTCACCCAATCACACTCTGAGTTTTTTCAAAGCCTCTGTCTTTTCTCAAATGTTTCCTATTGAAGCTTTCCTAGATGCATGTGTGAAACAAATCCATCTAGCGTGTCAGGTTAACAGCAACACTACACGGGGGGATCAGAGAAAATCCTTTTTTATGTAGTTATTTTAAATGACTGTTGCTTCTATCACCAGGTTGATGTCTGACAATCCAATTTGCTGAATTCATACCAGAAGAGCTTTTGTTAACAATTTCCATGAAACTATTTCACATCAAGTGATGCATTTGAAATTAAAAAGACAGCACATTCTCTTTCCCAACAACGAAAATCATTCATGAATGCAAAGGACAGGATTACGGGGGTCCCAAAGATCAACACATAAAGAAAGTTTCCTACAGCAGCTTTTGATAAATTACTGTTATCTACTGACTGTAAAACATGAATGACATGTCTCCAGCTCCTTATAATGTACAAAATTGAAGCCAAAATACCCCCTTGTTTATAGGTACTGCCACTGGTAATGACATACAGAACTGGAGCTATACGTACATCACAGTCCTGATATCCCACCCCTTAACACTGATGTCTTATCTAATAACATGGAGGCAGGACTTATGACCATCACAGTATCCTGCAATGAGTAAAGAGAAGGGAGGGGAGTCCCACATGTTTGGCTTTTTTTCAATAGCTGCCATGTTGTTCATCTTTTTTTACAGTCAGTGGGCACAGTGGGCCTCATCATATGTAAAGAGACTTGAGGGTTTTTTTTTCTCTCCCTCTCTGCATATCAGGCTGGTGTTTGCATGATGAATATGATCATGGTAATGCTGATAAAGTGTTGGCCAAACATAAACTAGGGAATTAACAAATCAACCCTCAAGATATCTTTTTTTGGAGATTAGTGCCATAAATAATTAATTACATGCTTAATTTGAACAGAGGTGGCCCTGCATTAAAACAACAATACATTGGTTGAAAAAGATTTCTACCAAAATTTAAAAGAATGTCTGGGTGCAGACCACAGACACCCCTTCTTGCAGATCACTAATGTGAGACACCACCTCTGTCTGAAGGGAAATACATACTAAAACTTGCAGAAAAAAAAAAAAAAAAATATATATATATATACAGTGCTTAACAATTTTATTAGATCACCACCCAAAGTAAGGTTTATGCCACAGCTGCCCTAAATTAACAGCATTAGTAATTACCAAAATCATTTTT
The DNA here is from genome assembly GCF_018320785.1 of Cheilinus undulatus. Classification (NCBI taxonomy): domain Eukaryota; kingdom Metazoa; phylum Chordata; class Actinopteri; order Labriformes; family Labridae; genus Cheilinus; species Cheilinus undulatus. The sequence continues at coordinate 18,079,707 of NC_054870.1, read as the reverse complement.
TATGTTTCTGCAGTGGTTAATACACCAATATGTAGAAGCTCTTTAACCCAAATGATATTTTTAATGCTAAAATATAATTAATATTGTTATCCATGAATTTTCAAATTTACTGATTTACAAAAAAACCTGAAAAAATAGTAAAGCACATTATTATTTCTTGATTAATATGTCAAATTATAGTTATTTACTTGCATTCCTGAACAGAAAAATTTGTTTTAGTGGTTGAATGTTATGCTTGATTAATTTTTGACTTCTCAGAGAAGCCCAGTGAGCCGGCTCAAATTTGGGTATAAAAAGGTGAATTCAGTTTGAAATTCCTCATTCCTGTTCAAAATGGTAAAACGTGGAGAGCTGACTGAATACAAAAGAGCTCGCATTAAAGCACTTCATGATGCTGGATGGTCTCTGAGACAAATATGACAGGTGGTCTAATAAATTTGTTAAGCACTGTGTATTTATATATATTAAATATCAAACTGCTGTTTAGAGTTAGGGAAACGGTTAGGATACCAAAAGTTAGAAGTAAAAAACCTGACCTGCAAAACCTAATTACAAAACATTTAATAAAGCTGAGTACACAGTCTGCTGACAGTAAAAAAGCATTCTAACGCAGCAAGGTAGCCAAGGCAAAGCGAACTAAGCAGTGTTGGCTACAAACAATGTAGATAATGTAGCTTTATAGCAAATGTAACAGCTACATAAGATAATGTAGATAAGTGAGCTAAGTAGATAACATAGCTACATAGCCACAGCTAAGGTGTAAACTAAAAAGTTATGTCATCTTATGCTATGCTTGCTCAAGCTTACATAGCTACATAGTCAACCAAACTAACAAAGCTTTATTCATTTTAAAGCTAGATTAGCTTTAGCTTGAGCTATGTAGTTACATTACCTATATAGCTAATGTAGCTACTTGAGCTTTTGCTATGTATGCTAAAGCTCACACTGCTAAAGCTCATGTTGCTAAAGCTAACATTGCTAAAGCTAAAACTAACATAGCAGGTAATGTAAGAGGTAGCATTAACTACAAAGCTACCACAGCTACGCTAGCCTTAGTTAAACCTTACTGAGCCATAGCGAGCCACAGGTTGCATAACTACTCTAAAACAGGTCTATACATAATTTAATCCCAGATTAGACCTTTGACTGTTTTATTGTGAAATGTTGTTTAGGTCATCATATTTGCAATGTAGTCATTTCACAAAAATTAAAACTAGAAAAACATTGTAGCATCAATATTCAGTTTAGACAGATGCAGGAAGGAAGCACCACATCAACAATTACTCTTACCATTTGAATTAACACTCCAAGAAGCAAACTTTTGTAATGAAACAGGAAGTTTGCTTTTTTGTATAACCACAAAAGAAGAAATTATGAATTCAAAGTGACTAAACCCAACACAGCTAATGCTAACCTGACTTGATTTAGTGTAACATAACATCTTTTAACCTCTCAAGCACAGCCAGCAGCTTTTCTCTTCTGACCGTGAATTCATGCACTGATTGCTCCACAGCCTGGCTGCAAGCAGAGCTGCTAACAATGCTAATGATAAAACGAGACCTACTCTGCATCAGCTTAGCCAGTTAGCATAGCCTTTAACCCTAGTGAGAAGGAAATGAGCTACGGTACGCTTCAGAAGAAACACACGCTCGGAGCCCTGGGTGTTCCTGCTGGTTAGCCTTAGCTCTGTTTGAGCACTTCTGGCTGAATTGCTAGCTCGTATATTCATTGATGATGATAAGCCTTCAGGTCACTCTGACAGCCTGCCTGCTCTCTATGTTCAAGGATGCATGAAGTTGTACATGCCTACAACCAGCAGTGATGTCCATGACTTCATTTATATCACAGCAGGGAGGAGATCTGTTGGCATCATACTTATTCAGGGTTTTTATTTTTAGCTGAGCGTTACATTGTTGTTATTACTTCTATTTAAGACTTATCTAATCCTGTCGTCAAATGGAACTCTTAAATTTGTTAATTCATGTTGTAAATTCAAATAGGAGCGCAGTGACAAAAAACCAACTGATGCTGAGTGAGTTGTTGCGTTTAGAATGCTGAGCACTGAAATATTAGACTACCAGCACAAATAAATGGCAGCTTCAAACCCAGGTGTGTTCTGGTATGACTTTTATATCTCTATTTATAGATTGTATTTATTTATGGATTCTGTGGAATCTACAGGGTTGATTTTTACGAAGTTAAGTGTTCTAGTTTTTTTTTTTTTTTTTTTAGTAGTAGTAGATTTGTAGTCCGAGCTGTTTTAACAAACCATGCAATAGACTAATCATAAGGCTTGTTGTCCTGAACTATCGCCTCCACCTGGGTTGGTGTTAGTGACAGCTTTGAGGGGGTTCACTTCACATCTAACCAACAGAACCTTCTCGTCAATATTGGCACTTGCTCTTCCTTCATAGCTAATTTAACCTGTGGAGTACATCAAGGATCCATACTAGATCCTATTTTGTTCTCCATGAACATGCTACCTCTAGGCCAAATTATCCATATCACTGTTATGCTGATGACACTCAGCTTTATCTCTCAGTCAAACCAAAACAATCCATGTCTTTCTGACCTTCTCACTGACTACATAAAAGCAGCAAAAAAGGGTATAGAGTGACCAAAAATGGTTGAAAAGAGGGAATAATGGGTTACATCAGCAAAATGAAGTGGTGATAATTGTTGAAAAGTGGAATAAAAAGTGTCAAAGATGCGTGGAAATTGTCAAAAAATTGGCTAAAAGTGGCAAAAATGTGGTTAAAAGTGTAGACAGGCCTGTATATATGTATTTATACGTACATGTATTTATATACACATTTGTATTTGTTTGTGCATTTGTATGTGCATGTAGTTTTCTCTCTTTTTCAAATTTTTTTTGTCAGTGTACAGCACTTTGGCTACTGTTTTTAAATGTGCTGTATAAATGATTTGATGTGATGCATCAGCAGGTTTTGTTTTATAGACTTTCTGAAGTGTGACTTTGACGTTGCTCCCTGCAGTGAATGGTGCTGTGGTCACAAATGACCTTTGAGGTATATTTCAGAGCCATAAAAGTAACAGGAAGTACCATAAAAGAATCTAAACACAAATGTCAGTGAGTCACTGTCAAATGAGATGAGTCACCTCGAGGGTGCTCACAAAAACAGATTTTTGTGATGACTGGAATGAAAGAGGGGTGTCTCTATACACAGGCAGCAGGCTGAAAGCATAGAAACGCCTGCTTACCTAAGTAGCTGTCCATGCAAATAAGCTCTTTGTGTAGATTTCATTAAAATGTCAAAATAAGCTAGTCAAACTATGCAAAGAGCGCTTGTGAAGTACTCTTTATTTTCCACATCTTGTTTTAAATGTCACCTCTAAACAGGGTCATGGTCACTTTAAAATAGAATCAGCCCATTAAGTGTTGGTTATGAAAAAGAAGTTGATATAGAGAATGCTGTGTTTAAGGCTTTCTAAAATGATTAATTATCATTTCAAGCTTTCTAAACTTTCTGTGGATAAAGTGTGCACTACGAAAGAGTACTACAGGGGTTTTACAGGACAGAGTATTGTTTAGCACTGGCATCCAGTGAGTGACACTTGCGCCATCCAGGCAGGTGGGACCTGATGGGACAAACTGCATGACATCATATGTAAAAGTGAGGAACTTTATCTGCGCTGACAAATTAGTGCCCATCAGCGATATTCTTATGATGATTAATTTGGCTCTGTAAATAAACATCTGCTCTCAGTTCATTATGTATCAAACATGTGCCTGCGCCAAAAATGTGCATAATGCAAATTGAATAAATTGTGTACATTCTAAGAAAGGAGCAGTGTATGGCTGTATGTATAAGCTCAGAGGAGGCTTTGTTGTTGAATGTATCACTGAACCAAAGTCCAGTTTGGTTTTAAACAGCTCCAGCTGTGCGTGCGCACCGCTACTTACAGTAGTAAGATGTGTGCTTGACGAACATGGTTAAAAAAACATATCAGCCGTGATTTTGCTGTTGGTGGTGGGACGGCTTGCACTTTCTACATGCTCAAAAAACATTTTTTTGTACCGTTGTTTGCACAAAAAAGTTTCTGATGTGCAAGGGCCTTAATTGCTGGAGCTAAATATTGATTCACCTTTTTCCCAGAGGTATAAAGCATCTATCAGATGATGATAGACAGTGATTGTTGATGAGTGGTTCCACTTTTTGGCTGAGGATTGAGGAAAAATCATGGTCAGATATGAAACAGAAATGAAAAGAACAGATTTTGTGTGATCAGTGCTTTTCAAACTGTCCAAACAGCGGATATTTAACTTGTGTTTGAAGGAGATCTTAAACCCACACAGTCTCTCCCTTTTAAGACTCTCAAGGCTAAAACATGATTTACACATGAAAGACTATTTCAAATAAAATTACAAATATATATAGAGAGAGATATTATTATATAACAACAGCAAGTTGAAAAATAGTCCCAACTTTAGAGTTTGAATGTTGAATTCAGAGTAGTAAACACTGGACTTTCTTTGATCAGGGGAACAAACACTGTGAATGATGATAACTCAGCTAATAATCAACCTGTAACTAAAAATATTGACAGATTTATTAAATGCATTTAAACAGATGTTTTAATCCAAGCATAAGGACAAACATTGAATGATTCATTCAGGGTTCTGAATGACTCACTTGCTATTTCAGCTGGTAACAGTGAGATTGTGTTTGTTTTCAGTTTTAAGCCAAAGGACAGAAACAAGTGCAAAACGCTACCAGCAACATTATTATCTGTGTGAAAGAACACTTCCATTTAAAGATAAAATAGGACTTCCTTTCCCTCCTTCAGCTGCTGAGCTTTTAGACGACTGGTTAGTTTCATCCACTCAAGCAGAAATATCATCCACTACTCAACCAGCATAATGATGTCCTTTGCTGAAGTTCTTCCTCTCTCTCTTTCTCTCTTTCTGTATGTGTATGCGAGAGTTGGTCGGTCAGGTTCTGCCTGCAGGCGACCAACAGGAAGTGGGACAGGAAAGGAAAGAAAGGAGAATCAGAGGACGACAGAGAGAGAGAGAGAGAGAGAGAGAGAACTGAACACGAACAACCCAGATCCTTCATTCACAGTTCATCCTCATTTATTGCCTGAAATATTAAACGGGTAAAAAGAGCTTGGCATGGTTACATATAAGGTCTCTGACATTTTAGGAGCTGTATTCACAGTTTAAATAGCAGCAGTTTGAACTGTAAAAATCTGTTCAGCCTTTGTGGGAATATAAATGTCAGAATGCTGACCCAGAGAAATAAAGAACTGAACATCTGACTAAAAAACTAGGCAAGAATTTTAAATCCCAAAAGGTCATCATAAAAGTGTTCTATCGAGTTTTAATAGACTCAATTGCTTCAAGGGATAGCTTTGATGTCTCTTTATTGCTGATTTAGGAAAGCTCTTTAATATGTAAATTAACATCCTCAATTTGAGATTTCTAACAGCACGTGGGCTGAAATTCTGCGAAAATCTGAGAATGTGACGTTGATATGTGCTTCAGAGTCTCATCTCTCATCAGCTTCTATAAGCCGAGCAGACTTATTGAAGCAAAAGACCAGTACCCAGCACAGCTCAGAGTCGAACACAAAGCAAAAGGCAGCCCCATCAGTTTATTCATCTGCACTCTCAGAATGGCTGGTATATTTACTTGCAAACCCCTGAGTGCAAACAAAATAACCAGTTAACGAAGAGAAATGCAACCAAAACCAAATCAGAGCCTTAAAACCATGCGCTGTATTAAACATGGGCATAGTCTCACTGCCCTTTAGTTTAAACAGCAGAGGTCTGAAGTAGAATGATGACATTTGCTATATCGGAAATGCCAACCTAACTCTAACCCTTAATTTTACACCAGATACGTGTTTGGTCTATTTTTTTGTCCAACAAACTCCATAGGTTTTGCTGAAAGTCAACAAGGATGCTTCCTCTGGCTCCGCTGCATTGCTTCTACACATGGCTCCAGCAGCACAGAGCCATACGCAGATACACAGGACTTCTATTTTTGACAGATGCCAGACCACTGCACATTAAATCAGCATGGACAAGATTGAGTGAAGCAGGAAGTTTTGACAAAACTTAATTGATATATTTGGATCAATTTTGAGATAAAATACTCTGTGTTGACTCGAGACAAAAACCAGATCAAATTTCATTTTACTTCATTAACATATGTCCTAATAGGGTGTAGCCAAGCCCAGAGTCAGCAGATCAGAGAAATGGTCAGCTGTTTACTTCTTGATTTGGACTGAAGACTCTTTTCATTAAAAGCTTCATAGATGTTTATGCTAGACAGCAAAGCAACATAATGAAGGGGAAAAGTTGTTTATAGCGGCCCTCCTGGTTCCCACTGCAAAGCATTCTGGGATCACTCACACAAACCAGAAAGTGCACTTATAACAGCTTTTTTTAGACAAGATTCTGTATGGAGTGCCAGTTTTAATGAACAGAGTCAAGTCAAAGAATGAAGTAAACTCCAGAGGTGGGAGTGCTGAGCAGCCGGTCTCTAATCAAACTGGCGATGCTTCTTGGGGCCGCAGTTCAGCGTAACAGTGGTGAGTGCATAAGTGTTCAGACAAACAAGTATACTCAGATGCAGTGTAGTACTGGTGCACTCAAAACTATCCGAGAATGGAGTGTGGAACGATGGACACTTCACACCTTAAATGAACGCCATCAGGTATACTGTTAGCAAGGTAGTGTTTTAGCTAATGTTAGCATCCGCTAATTGGCTAATGTGTTACCAGCAACGTAAGCGCATTTTAGCGAGAAAAGGGCATTTAAGGCAAAATAAGTAAAATAATAATTGAATCACTTTGACATAAAATACATGAATCTAAAAACTAGAGAAAATAGCCATCAAATTTCAGGTTATAACGGCCTAATGTCTGTTTACATCTTGCTGTTAAAAAAAGTAGAAAAACAGGAGGTTAAAGTGTCATGTAGTGCACAGTATGGGACAATACTAGCCTGTGATCACGTGAACTGGAGTAGGAACAGAAGTATGTGGTTAGGGACGTGGAGAGTATCTTTTGTTGGCGCTTACGCTTGCATAAATGATATCAAAATCAACAAGGACCCATGCTATGTTACATGATTAAAACTAGCTAGCTACCCTTAGTTTCTCTTGTTGTGAGTTTATTCTTGAAAAGGACTTTGGCCAAATCACTAATCAAAGTAATGATTGTCAATCAGATACTGATCTTTTTATGTACACCCACATTTTCATCGATCCATGCTAGTGGTGTAGTGCTAGCAAAGGCAACATGATATTGACTGCAGCCCACATAACATCCAATTATGAATATGAAAATTAATATGATAAAAATGGCACATCATATTGTTATTCTGTTGATTTCAGCACATGTTCAGAATGTCTAATGAAATGAAACAGTTTATAACATCAGAGTGTATAAGTTTTTGGATTGGATCAGCTATTTAGTAGTTTTACACTTCAGAATCCTTCTAAATTAAGATTTAACTGTCATTATGGCATAACTATCAGGAACTTAAAAGTGTGACTATCATCTGAACTACAGCAGCAATTATGCAAAGAATAAATAAATAATGAAGTTCTGGTTTTATTCCCACTGTTATTCTATGAACATAAATAGGATGTTATGATCTAATCATTATTCAGTGTAGATCTCAAGTTTTTACTTTTTTATTCCAAAGTCTTGATGTAGTGTTCCTTTGCAAAGTGAGGATTTATTGAACTTCACTGAGCTCAGAGATCTGAAAAGTTCAATCATGTAACAGTGATAAAAATATCGAAAATATAAACGCTCAAACTGCAGATAGTATATGAACGATGAACAGACATGATCTGAGCTGGAAATGTGAGCTCTTTACAGCAGCATCCAGTTCTGAGATAATAATTGCTGCTATTCAGCAGCAGGCTGATGCTTCTTTGCAGAGGAGCATAAAGGCTGATCGCCCCCCGGGAGGCCTTGGCCATGAAAGAGCCAGTGAAAGAAAAAGAGAGTCCCACTCTCTGCCTTTCAGAGAAACTCAACATGGATTTAATGCGTCAACATCGAGCCTGCAATTACTGAAGCAATCCATCAGGCAGGCAGCGAGAGAGAAACCAGTGCAGATATGAATCAGAGCTTTCAGCACAGAGAGCTACACAAAGAAAGGACAAATGGGCATCCAATACGGACAAATGTTTAATTTCTGACTTAAAAATGGCATTTTCAGAGGATCAATCTAATGGTTTTTAATACCAAGCCTGCTAACAGAGACCAGGTTGCTATTTGATATTGAAAAACTGGTAACTGTGCTAAAAAAGTTTCTGAATAAATTGGCATGTTTTTTTTTGTCCAGTAACTAAGTACAAATACTTCATTACCTTACTTAAGTAGAAATTTTGGGTATCTATACTTTACTGGAGTAATTATTTTTCAGCCTACTTTTTACTTCTACTCCTTACATTTTCAAGCAATTATCTGTACTTTCTACTCCTTACATTTTAAAAATAGCCTCGTTACTGCTATTTCCATTTCATCTTGTTTTCATTCCGGCTTGTCATCATTCAAAAAAACACATATAAAAAACCCCAAAACCTATCCAGATAAATCGTGCCATCTGGATAGAGTGAGTTTGATTGTGGTTGGATGAGAAGTATAAACATAATACCATTCTGACACCCTATTGGTTTGTACGCAATCCATTGCACCTTTGGGCATGACACAAATCACGTCACACTCCAGCAAGGAAATAGCAGACGTATGTAGCCTAGTACGAAGATGTCCGTGGCAGAGACTCAAGAGAACTGGAGCGAAATGTCCCAACCAAGCACCAGCGAGGAGGTTGGTAGTACACATACTGTATATGGTTCTTGAATGTATTTGCACTGTACTAAAATGTTTTCATTTTAAATTGGGCAGAAATACAGCTGAAACAGGTGCATCCCAAATTTATCACATTAACATTTTAATATAACATTATAGTCATTATGACCTTTAGAAAAATGTTGTTTTTTGGGGGGGGGTAGTGCACTATGGTAGAATGGAATGCAATGGAATGGAATGGTAGAATGGAATGGTAGAATGGAATGGAATGGTAGAATGGAAGGGAATGGTAGAATGGAATGGAATGGAATTGTAGAATAGAATGGAATGGTAGAATGGAAGGGAATGGTAGAATGGAATGGTGGAATAGAATGGAATGGAATGGTAGAATAGAATGGTAGAATGGAAGGCAATAGTAGAATGGAATGGAAAGGTAGAATGGAATGGAAAGTATAATGGATTGGAATGTGGAATGGAATGGAATTGGCCCCTGTGGCACGGCCTAAGCTTTTGTCCTTAATGGAATTTTTCCCCTTTACATTACTTTTACTTTTATACTCTGAGTAGTTTTGAAACCAGTACTTTTATACTTTTACTTGAGTAAAAAGCTTGAGTTGATATTTCAACTTCTACAGAAGTCTTTTCAAACCCTAGTTTCTATACTTCTACCTGAGTAATGAATGTGAATACTTTTGACACCTCTGGATATAGCACAATACAATATGATAGGAGATGATGAGATATTATGATACAATACGATACAATATGATATGATGAGATATGATACCATAACATACTGTATGAGACGAAACAATACAAGATTGCATGCTACAATACGATTTAATGCAATGTGATACATAAGATATGATAGGGAACCATACCATCCCATAGCATTCTATACAGTACCATACCATGCAATACAAAACAAGATCTAGGAGTGTTTCTTTAAAAATTCGTGCCTATTCATTTTGTAGAGCATTTATAAGGTCACTGATGTTGGACAGGAAGGCCTGTCTCATAATCTCCATTCCAGTTCATCCCAAAGGTGATTGATTGGGTTGATTGAGTCAGGGTTTTGTGTGGGCCACACATAAAGCCCAAACTCATCAAACCATGTCTTTATAGTCCTTGCTTTGTGCACTGGGGCACAGTTTTGTTGAAATAGAAAAGGGCCTTCCCCAAACTGTTGCCACAAAGTTGAAAGCATGGCATTGTCCAAAATGTCTTGGTATGCTGAAGCATTAAAATTGCCCTTCACTTAAGATAAGGGTCCAAATACTTTGCTCTATATAGTGTATAATTCCTTGAGGGAGCTCTGGGTCTACCTGTAGTCTCCTCCCCCTGTGGACATGCCTGGAAGACCTCCACAGGGAGGCACCCAGGAGGCATCCTTACCTAATGCCAACTCAACTGGCTCCATTAGATGTGAAGGAGCAGAGACTCTCTTCCTAGCTCCCTCAAGATGTCTAAACTCTTCACCCTATCTCCTGAGCCCAGCCACCGTCTCGCTTAAACTCATGTCAGCAGCTTGTAGCCATGATCTCATTTCGGTCATTTCCCTCAGCTCAGAATCACAGATGAGGATCATGAGTCAAAGATAAATAAATGCTGTGCTTGTGTTTTTAACCACTTGAAGGTCGGAGTATTCATAAATAAAGACGTCTTCAACTCATTTGTTATTTCTGGTTTGATTTTTTGTTTCATTAGTCATTGTGAGTTTGTGATCTCTGACCTGACTACCTTTGGTTGTTCAAATAGATTTACTAACACAGGAACTGATGTAATTTTCCCTTTCCTGTCACTCTCACTGTAAGGTGGCCTGGATCACAGAGCTGGCAAAGTGACTAAAATGCAAATGTAATTACTACCTCAGTCGTCTGCAGATTTGTCCACATCAGTTCCAGTTTGCTTTGGAGCAGAAGCAGAGTAACCGCAGTGCAGCACACATCCACCCACCGACGTTAACCATCAAGTCAAGCACGCACATTCATCTTCAACATCATATACAGAAGTCACATGATTAGGTTTAATGCCACTGGTTGGAGAATTAAAATTACAAGGAGGAAAATAAAGTTCAAAAGGTTTCATAAACTCAGCTCACCTTTTGGTAACTAACCTCTACGCTACTATGTTTAATTCATCTTGTCAGCACATATGTGGCAATTCACTGAATGTTCATCAGTCGTAAATGTTCAGATGTTCGGTGCAGCATGTAGGACTCTAAGCCCTTATACGCATGATAGTTTGGACCCTTCTCTTTGAGTTTGACGACTATGATGATATGTTCAGTGACCATTAGATCACAGAGTCAACTTCAATAGTAAACATTTAGATTATGTCACCATTTAATTTTAATGGCCAAGCCATCATGTGACTCTCACCCTCAGATCAGGATCATCAGACTAAATGAACCCCATCTGTAGGTGTGATGTCACAGACTTAGTCTGTGTGTCTGTCTGTGTTGATTTGCACACTACACCATTTCTCCAGTTGTCCTTCATACTTCTCTGAAGACTTCTTTGGTGTACTGGTTTGTAACTGGTGCCATGAAAATCATAAATCTGTCTCCATGCTGCCAGCATCACACTGCAGGTGGGCCGTGTGATGCTTTATTAAAGCTCCACAAAAAGAGCATGGGCTGAAACTTTGTAAGTATGTAAAAAAGTACAGCTTTAATGCTCAGTGAGTAGCCCAGCTCCTCAACTTTCCAATGTAATCACATTGGTCTGCATGACTGTGCGGTACCACAGTGTAGTCTGTCAAGTCTGCAGTAAAGTCAGGACACAAAAGCTTGTGGGACTGGTGTAGTTCAGTGGGTAGAAAAGGTGCTCATAGGCATAAGCTACAGTGCTTAATACACTGGTCACAGGGTCAATTCCAGTCTCAGCTGAGTTTGGTGTTTCCCCACTCTCTCCCTGTATTTCCTTCTTCAGCTGTCCTACCAAATAAAGGCAAAAATGCCCAAAAATAATCTTCAAAAAAAGTTATGGCCTAATCTGAGACAGTGTCCGTCATCCATCGTCTTTGCTTTGATAAACACAGCCAACCATCAGTTTATGATGAGATAGTCTGCTTTATTCAAAGGCTTGTTTAAACTGAATGCATTTATTCAGATTCACACTGAAATTAAATCGTAAGACCAGACATTTTCTATAAAATATCAAAGAAGATGCAACATGGCTCTTCCCTCTACTCTGTCAAACTCCGGTAGCTACAAAACCTTGAGTGCAACTCACTGCCTTCAGTTAGTCACAGCTAACAAAGTTTAGAGCCGGCAGCAGCGATAAGCAGAGAGCTACAAAGGTCACCTAAGCCCAGCTATTTCTAACTCCACACCAAACCTGTAGTTTTCAGTGCTGACCTATGCTGACATCACTTGAGGACATATATCAGACTGCACACAGCTCCTTCTAGTACACGAAAGCTGTATTCAACACTGAACAAGCTCTACAGAACCTGGAAAATGATCCCAGCATATTGGTGTAATGTTCCTTTACATTTTTTGTTTATTTATTAAATACACCCCATTTTTATCTTGATCAAGGTACCAAAGTGGCTACAGGAAAACTTCCTCCTAGTTATTTAGGTCAATGCAGAACCAAAATGTACTAGATAAATAAACCCAGGGATGTAAAACTAGATGTGTAGGTGTCCTGGCTGAACCCTGGGAGGGTTTTTGAGCCTAAGCTGAAACCAGAGCCCCTCTCCATTCATTCACAGTGTACTGGTACATTGGCAGGTTTCCATTGTAACAGCAGTGGTGCCAGTAGTAATGAAAATGCCAATGCATCAGGCTGGGCCAGTGACAGCGACAGTGACATTTCCTGCAGCCAGGGCTAACCCAAATACTTCTCCCACTGGGTCTGCTCATACTTAAGTCTTAAGTACTGAAAACCTGGAGGTCTGAAGTCTGTCACGAGAGACGGCTCCATTGAGGAGAGAAAATAACATCTGACTGTTTGAGCATTGTGCTCAGGAGGGCTTATTTTCTACTGTGTGTCACCAACCCCTCTAATCTTGTTAGATCTCCTCTGTGTGACCTAAACACAAACAGACAGAACAAACAGCAAAGTGGGATTTATAATCAGTAAACCTTTGGTACTTCATTGATGATAACTCCCTAAAACATTTTAAAACATTTAATCTTTAAAGAGACAAGTTACATGCTTTTCAGTCAAAGCTGTGGAGCCCAGTGTGTGGTTCTAAAAATATAGATTTTATTCTGTAGTATCAAACATTTCAATAAAGACATTATTTTTATTTAGACAGCACCAATTTATGTCAAAAGTTATTTCAGTTAGTTAAAAAAAAAGGAGATCTACTGTGTAATCTAAGTTATATTTCCAGAGACAAAAATGGATTCACCAGGAAAGAACTTTGAAACATTTGGCAAGAAAGTGAGAAAGTGGTTCAACTAAAGAAGATGCATGCACAAGCTCAAACAGGATCCTGTGGCAATGCTGCCCATAAGGGAGGATAAAGGGGAGAGCTTTCTGGGGCCCAGCCAAACTGGGGGCCCATGGAGGTCAGGAAAATGATGGTCCATTGTAAAGTTAAGCTGTGATAATGATATTTAATTTTTAACCTGAAAAAATAACCACTCCTACCAAAGCAACAAAAATTAATCTAATTTATTTATGCTGTACTACAATAAAGCCTTTTTCAAAATGTAAATCCCTTTTCTTGAAACAGATTATCTGTTTTTGGTGATGTTAACAATGTAGATGGGCACACTGAACTAAACTACTAGGAAAGTGATGTCGGACTTAAGAAATAGGCTATAATGTGCACAGAAAGTTAAATAGAAGAAACTGAGACAACTTTAATGGAAAAAGACATATTAATTGTGAAAAAGAAAAAAATGGGTGAAAAGCAGATAAGGGTAAAAATAGTGAAAAAAAATGGGCATAAATGGATTAAAAGTGGTCAAAAGGCTTAGAAAAGTGGCAAAACTGGACTGAAAGTGGCAAAAAGGCAAAAACAGTTTTGAAAGTGGCAAAAACTGTAAAAATCAGTTGCAGAAACTGGCCAAAAGGGGAAAAACCAGTTGAACAAAAAATGGGCAAAAAGCATCCAAATGGGGTAGGGTGGCATACAAGAAGTAGCAAAAATTGGGGGAAAGTGGAAAAAATCTGCTAAAGGTGGCAAAAGGGGCTTAAATGGGAAAAAAGTCACAAAAACGGGTAAGAAAGGGGTAAAAATCTGCATAAAAAGGGCACAAGGAGGCTAACATAGGGAAAAGGTTGCAAAAACATGTTGCAGAAATTGGTAAAAAAGTAGCAAAATGCTGAAAAAAGAAATGACAAAAATGGGCTGGAAGTCACAAAAAGTAGCATGAAGATATTACCACAATGGAAAAAGAGCAGGGAGATGGGTTGAATAATACCACAAATGAATCAGAACCCAATAATAGTTTGACACGTTTCAGCTCAAACATGACTTAACTGTTAGCCAGCAAAACTGCCTTCAATGGAAACACATTCAAAATGTTATTGTACCCAGTCAGAATTTAAGAAATATCGCTTTCTCTTGGTAGCTGATACCCAATGCTCTGGTAATGTAATCAGTTTCAGGAAAGAAAGAAATCATAATGGAACATCTATAGAAAACTGTACACTTTTCAATTTCTTTATCAGAATTGTTTTCTTTCCTATTTTTAGTATGAAGTTGGCCAATATCCTTTTAGCTCACCTTGGTTAAATTCGTGGTATGTAAATTCTGTAACCAGGGGACTCTCAACGAAAACAATATCAAAGGATGACAGTAGGGATGGCAATGGCAGAAACAACTTAAATTGGACAAAAAAGTCATAACTTCTGACCTGTTGCCAAATGTGAGTGAAAATTGGTGACAGCACTTTATTTCAGCGTTTTCTGGTATTTAAATTTTTGGTTCAAAATCCAGCCCTTCATTATTCATCCACTCATACTTTCATGCTCCCTAACCCCATAATTGTCACTAGACTGGTAACAACACAACAATGACCAAGCATAATATTGGACCTAAAATCATTTTATTGAATATATTTCATTTCAGGGGCTGCACAATGGCTAAGTGGTTAGGCAGAAGCCTCACAGTAAGAAGGTTCCTTTTCTAATCTTGCTCTGAAAGGGTCTTTCTGTGTGGTGTTTGCATGTTCTTCCTGTACATAGGTGGGTTCTCTCCAGGTGCTCTGGCTTCCTCCAACAGTCCAAACACATCCAGACCAGACATGAGCGTTAATGTAGATGTGATTGTAAGCATAAAGGCTCATTGGTCTCTTCCTGTAATCCCTGCAATTGTCTTGTGACAAGTCCAGGGCGTATTCTGCCTCCCATCCAATGTCAGCTATGATTGGATCCAGCCCCTATGACCTCAGATGGGATAACCATTATAGATAATCGATGGATGGATATTTAATTTCACTCTTCCTTGGGCATACAGCATCCATACAGCATCAAATGTTTCATCCACATGTTTTGTAACCCTCTAACCAACATTTTTCTTGTTTCTCTCTGTCTATATGGAGGTTTTTGTTGGTCTGCAGTTTGCCTGGATGCATATGGATGAAATATAAAAAAAACAAAACAACAACCCTCCCCCCATGGCTACAATGAAATCCAACAACTTGTCTGTCCCTGCTCCGAGGGGAAAATTGCCATCAGAAAATAGATTGCTTCTGAGATGGACAATCCCTTAACATTATTATTGGCCTTTTTGTGTGACAGGATCTTCTGGGCAGAAACTTTAATATTAAAAAGCAGTGCAGTGACCCATGCAGAACATTTAAATGTAACATCCTCTCATCCAGCTGTGAACCTTCAGTCAGCTGTGAGGGATCATTTGGCACAAACACAAATTTAACACTCAACATCAGAGAGCTGAGACAGCATCCAGCTTTCCAATTAGTGTGAGACACACACACTTAAATGTATATATATAAACACACACTCACAAGATTGCAGGCTGCAGCTGAATGGTCTGCTGTATTAACTGTCCAAACATGCCTGCTGTTCTGATGACTCATAGGCTGTTATGTGTCGGTGGATACACCAGGTGCGTGTGTATGAGCGTGTGCGTGTGTGACCATGTTGAGATGAATGAGCAACCTCAGTGAATCATCATCCTTCTCTCGCTCTAATTTGCTCTCATCACCAGAGAAAATCCCTTCTGCTGCCCTCCTGAACTCAGATATTTTTTATACCATTATACAAAATGTGAGTTCACTCTGAACCAAGAAACACTGCAGATATGAAAACACAACCAAGTAAAGGAGAAAGCCTTGTTAAAAAGACACAAAAAGACGAGCTTTACAACTTATTTACATTTATAAATATATTCCTATAGCTTCAACACCCTTGGCATGTCCAAAACATTTTTAAAATAATAACGCAATTTAATCATATGACTAAAATTGACCACAACTTCCTTCTGTAATCCTCCTGTGCAGATATTAACATCCCTGGGTTGAAAAGGTTAAAGGCAGGGTCAAACACAGCCAGCAGTGATGAGTGAGGAGACAGACCCAGGTCTGCTTCATGGCAAATTTTGATTTAAAAAGCTGCCTAATGGACGTCTGGATGAAACAAAAGTTATGTGTACATACTGTGGTGATGAACTGTCTTTACACCGAATCACAACGAGTCTGAAGTACCACCTCCAGACAAAACGCGTCTTCTTAATGTTAGCAAAGAAGCTAACAACAACACGGGATCAAGCTACGACAGTTAATGTTGCTAATGTTAGCAAAGATGCTAACAACAACACGGGATCAAGCTACGACAGTTAATGTTGCTAATGTTAGCAAAGATGTTAACAACAACATGGGCTCAAGCCATGACAGTAAACGTTGCTAATGTTAGCAAAGACGTTAACAAAAACACGGGATCAAGCCATTACAGCTAATGTTGCTACTGTTAGCAAAGAAGCTAACAACAACACGGGATCAAGCTACGACAGTTAATGTTGCTAATGTTAGCAAAGACGTTAACAAAAACACGGGATCAAGCCATTACAGCTAATGTTGCTACTGTTAGCAAAGACACTAACAACAACACGGGATCAACGCATGACAGTTAATGTTGCCAATGTTAGCAAAGATGCTAACAACAACACAGGATCAAGCTTTAACGTCAAGCTACGCTGGCGCAGTCCAGCAGACCTGGATTTGTCCTCAAAACAACAACATCTAAGCTAACTAGCATGATCGCTAATGGGTTGCCAGAGACTGCAGACCATCGACATTGTTGATGACAAAAGGCTTTAAGACATCATCCGGGTCGCCTCGGATTACCCATACCACAGAACGCCTACGAGAACTACTGTCACAAAAATCCGTGAACTGTATGACAGATAAAAAGGCAACTAAAGAGGAACAGCTGACCCGAGTTACATTTATTACACTGACGAGAGACCACTGGACATCAGTCAGCAACTTCAGCTACCTCGGGGTAACAGCACACCTGATCAGTCACTTTACAGCAGAAGTTATTTTTACCTGGTTGTAGTATTTTAAATGTTAATTTATAGATAATAATAACAAAAAATATGGGTTTTTTAGTAAAAAGCGCTTTCAAAGGGCTATACCTAAAGTTAAAATAATGAAAATGAACACTTGATAATAAGAATGTTTGAAAATCTAAAAATTACTTAAACTAAAGAAATGCTGTGATAGGGATGTGATTAACTTGATGATTTTTTTTTTTTAAATCAATTAACAGCAGTAGTTTTTATACATTAATCAGAACCAAATCTTGGCATAGATATAGTCAGTAGACTGTCATTGAAACAGAAAATGAAGCTGCTGACATATTTAAACAAACATGACTACACAACTTGTGACACAAAGAATTTCTCTCTTTCTGGAGTGGAGAGTTTCCCTTTATTAGAAGTTATTAATTTTCTCTCATTGCTATTGTTTATTGTTGGCAGTGTGACTGTTCTGGGATCCCCCTTTCCTTCCACAAGCCTATGTGGAAAGCATCAAGCAGGAACAGCACACGTTCCTGCTCTTCCTGTGCTGCAAGGAAAGCTTGAGGGAGGGAGAGAAGCAGCAATAAACTCAGATCAGAGCAGGCATCCTTGACAACAGAATGAAATTGATAAAGTAAGATAAAGCATAGAGGAAGAGCTGGGGTGGAGGAGGGTTGTTAAAGCAGCTTGCAGAGGGAGCAGCAAAGCATAGCCAATCTAGAGAAGTTCAAATATGGCAGCATGAGTGGAATTAGCCAATAGCGTGCTTAGAGTGAATCAGCTTGCCTTCATGTGATGAGGATTTGCATGATATCAGCTGATCTCAAATATTTTGTGGCGCTCAGCCCAGTGGCCTGCCTGAATTTTGTGTTAATATGAATCTTTAAGATATTTTAGGTGTGACTATACAGTGCTGTGATCAGTATTTCCCTTCTTCATAATTTCTTATTTTTATGCATATTTGTCATACTTAAATGTTCCAGATCATAAAACAAATATCAGTATTACACAAAGATGACCAGAGTCAATAAAAAATGCATTTACTAAGGGAAAAAAGCCATCCAAACCTACCTGGCCCTCTGTGAAAAAAGTAAATTGTTAAATCATTAATGACCTGTGATTAACCACATTTTTTGGAAAGTTGAGTTTTATTCACTAGCCACACTAATGCCTGACTGCCAGACCAGAAAATCACTTAAAACCTATCTGACAGAGTAAAGCAGGCTCAAATATTTCAAAAAGCAACACGTCATGCCACAATCTAAAGAAATTCAAGAGCAGATGAGAACCATAGTCATTAATATACAGTATATCAGTCTAGAAAGGCTGACAAAGCCAGTTAAAAGCCTTTCTAAGGCTTTAAGACTCCAGCAAACCACGATGAGAGCTATTATCCACAAATGGAGAAAACTTGGAACAGATGTGAATCTTCCCACTAGTGGCCCGCCTACCAAAATTAGTCCATTGACAACTCATCTAGGAGGTCACAAAAGAACCCAGAACAACATCTAATGACCTGCAGGCCTCAGATGACTGAGTAGAGGTTAGCCTTTATGATTTAACAATAAGAAAGAGGCTGGGCAAAATGGCATCCATAGGGGTCTTCCATGGTTAAAACCATTGCAGCCCAAAAAGAGCACAAAGGCTGGTCTCACATTTGTCAGATCAATCCTGATGATCTTGTTGGATGTAGCTTTAATATAGCAGCAGTTTTAATCAGCACTGGACCAAATTTCTTTTTTACTACTAAAGCACAGAGCCACACAGAAAGCTTGGCTGAGATGTGTCTACACCTCTTCCAAACAGCCTCAGCATAAGTTTTATCAACCAACAACTCTACTGCTGCATATGCTTACTACCTCATTTTGTCTTGTGGCTCTGATTGACCCATAATGAATGTGACAGACGGAATGTTCATCCAATCACATTTCTTTTTTAAGTCCTGCCCTTCAACACTTTGTATGGGAGGTTTCCCAGATGAATGTGAAGTACGTCACATGCAATGGGTTTATGAAACAGTCTATCCGGCCAGTCCGGTTATGGAGCTCACTGCTGCTTCATACAAAGAAGCAAACCCTGCTGCCAACGTCAGCAGTTTAGATGAGACTCTGTTCAGGTTGATGGGCGTGGGAATCTTCACTCATCAGGGACATCATTGCTGTCTGTGAATGAGCTGTTTCGGCTGCACAGTGTTTGAACAAGGCCTATAACAGTTACCATGAACATTGAGGGCCTGTTGCTGTGGACCTCCATGCCTACACCTACAGCCATCTACCACAGTACACCTCAGAAGAGTTAAAGTGAATCTTAATTGCTATAAGTATATCAGTCCTCTTCATTACACCATCATTTTAGCTGCTAATGCTGATCTTCAGTCTTCTATCAAGCATTGCTCTGACTGCTAATTCTTCAACTTGTTACCTTCATAACTAACATTATTACCACAGCCAAGGAAAGAGATAGATATATGGCCATTATTTTATCTTTTTCACTGTTGCTCTGCTTTTTTTTCACTTTCTGCACCAGAATTTACTTTTCTTTGTTTACAGTGGTGGCACAGTTTTGTTTGCCTGTTTCATGTTTTCATTACCCTGTTATCTCTTTGATGAATAAATTATGAATCAATTGTGTTTTCTTTACTGACGCATTCCTCTGCTTAGGTAGTCCTTCATAGGCCGGGTGTATTATCACATATATCATTTATTCCACTGTTGTTCCACAGGTCAGTCCTCTGGCTGTGTGTGGTTTATCAGAGTTTTGGTATGGTACTGTACATGCAGCATTAGTTTCCCTCTCCATCTCTGTTATTGTGTAGGTGTGCATGGAGGTGTCATCCGCGTACAGGACTGGTTAGTATGCATATATTGAAATGTCATCCTGCTGACACCACTGACTGGAATAAGTTATAAGATATACACATTTTGTTATCAGTAAACATCCAAAATAAACAGGATACTCTGTGACATATGTATGCAAGGCTATCCATAAGGGGGGGGGGGGGGGGGGGTAAAGGGTCCCAGCCAAAATAGGGCCCATACGGAGGTCAGCAAAATAGTGTTCCATTGTAAAGTTAATCTGTGATTATCCATCCATCCATCCATCCATCCGTTTTTTAAACCACTTATCCTGTTTGGGGTCTCAGGGGGCTGGAGCCTATCCCAAGGGCTGGATGCCAGTCAATCGCAGGGCTATCTGTGATAACCATAGTTTATATTTAACTATAACAGTAACTGGGATTGACTGGCGACCAGTCCAGGGTTTACCCTACCTCTCCCAATGACAGCACAAATGTAAAGATGCCAGAAAAGAGAGTAAAGGGATTTGAGACACAACTTTAAAGTAAGCTAGCTAAATAATTGCAAAAATGGGTTAAAGTGGCCTAAATTAGTTAGAAGTGGCACAATGAAAGGAAAAATGGTGAAACAGGTTGCAGAGTAACAAAAAATTGGTTGAAATAGGCAAAAAAAGAGGCAAAAGTATCAAAAATGGCTTTAAAAAGGCACAAATTAGATAAAAATGGCAAAAATGGGTCACTATAATGCAAAAAGGGGCAACAAGATGGTGGGAAAATGTGCAAAGGGGTTCAAAGTGGCCCAAAAGTGTCAAAAGTGGGTTAAAAGTGAAACAAATGTTACAAAAATGACCAGATAATGTAGTGGAAAGTGATTTAAGGGTGTCAAAATTAGCAAAAAAAAAAAAAAAAAAAAAAGGGCAGAAAAGGGTCTGAAGTGAAATAAAAGTGGCATAAAAGAGGAAAGCGGTGGGGAAAAGAGGTTAAAAAGTGGCATGAATTAAAAATTTTGGTTAGCCAGGATGCTAGCTCCAATGCTAATGATCCGTCAAGTATTCATTAATATAATAATTAATTCACAGCTGGTGAGGGCCTTTACTGGGTGTTTCAGGGGCCTAGCCAAATCTGTGGGCAGGCCTCTTTGTATGCGCTCTGTTTGACAGCTGCATGGCCTCAGTCAAGTGATGTATTAGCAAAACAAAAATGGTGGCAGTCATAAAAGGGCCTTACTTTGGAGAATGGGCAACTGAGGATTGTCTTTTGGTAATCACAAAAATGTACAAAATGAGTGCTAAACACTTGTTTAACACAATCTTTCTTTATATTCTGTCTTTATTTACAACAAGCTTAAAGAATGGAGCAACCAGAATTATATCAGTAAATCAGGACTGCTCACAATGAGGCTCTATCTTTTGTTTCTGTTACTGTAGCTTGTTGTAAAGAAGACTTCTTGTCTCCTTTTTCCAGCCTGAGTTTTAACTCCTTTACCCATAAGTCGAGTCGTAAAACGATACTAGAAGCTAAAGGAAAATGTAAACACTTTGAAGATCTGCAGAGTTTTAGATTCAACTCTGTAGTTAAACATGATGAGTTACCCTCTTCACGGCCTGTCCTGACTCCTGACTGGGAAACAGACCTTTCATTATGTAATTACCAGATGATCCCAGATTAAAGCTTTTGGGCATTTGTGAACTGGTTTGACACTCTGACCAAATGTTTAATTAGTTCATGCAGATCCACAGACTGTTCTCAGGGTTTAATAGGGGTTTTCCAGGATTTTTAGCCTCTTTATTTGTAATTCTTTTGTGGAGTCATGGATCAGAGGTTAATACTCTCATTGTCGTTTCATTTTGATTGGCTTTTAGGCAGACTTTGAGTGCAGTTTTCTAGTGAACTTTGCGTGATTCTTCCCTTCTCTGCTCGGTATTTCATATTCATCTGAGAGCAATGACATTCATTAATGAAACAATAATGAAAATGACTCTGGCTCCTTGAACATAATGACTGCTCTGCAGCTCATTAAGAGTTTGTTTTCAGCTGAACCTCCAGGTTGTCTTGTTTTATTAGATCTGGAAACATCCTGATATCATTCAGCAGTAATTACATAATATCTTATTATACAGACTCTGGTGTGCCATCAAATACAATAAGAACTGTATTTTATCCCAGTTGTTTGCTGTCTTTCATGGTTAAACCTCCTTTTAAATGCTGCCTTCAAGTCATGCTGTAAAGCTCAAAATAAAGAGGAACTAAGGCATCACAGATGAGACAAGACATAAATGTTATTAATCTATTTGAAGCTTATGTGTTTCCATATCCATGAGTGTCAAATAAAGGATAACTGAAGTTATATGACTTAATTTAGCTGTTATGTAACAGGCTGTGTAAATAGGCTCTCTTTTAATCTAAGAAGTATTTCTTTACTTTCCAAAGACACACAAATGAAATCACATGTTCTTGTTGTATGAAATGGACACTTCAGTGGTCTTAAGGAGGTTGCCATGGTTGGCACTAATGGGAGTTCATTTCGCTGAGGTCATCAGGTTGGCACCCACTTTCAAAGGTGTTTCTGCCTCAATTCCCTCTTCTCAATCTGATCCTGTGGCAATCGATTTAAGGCCCCGGTCTGTGCCCCTCTGTCTCACTGTCTCCCCTCTTGATCCAGAGCCAACCACTAGCCTTTTAGGAGGCACAGGAGAGGGCTTTAACGGCTTGACCTTGAACTCCGGTGTCCTTAAGAAGTCAGGTTGACTTGCCCACAAAGTCTCTGGAGCTAACCACAAATGGGCAAACACTAGCTCTCCGGCCACACTGCTCAGTATCAGCTGAAAGCTTGTCATTAAAGCCATAGCTCTTTGTGTGAGATAGTCCTGCAATTTCATTACTTTTCACTAGTAGTGTTAATTGATTAAAAAAAAAAATCAAGTTAATCACATCCCTTTAGTTTTAGTAATTTTTAGATTTTTAAACATTCTTATTATCAAGTGTTCATTTTCATTATTTTAACTTTATGTACAGCCCTTTTGAAGCGCTTTTTACTAAAAATTGTATTATTATTGTTAGTATTATTATCATTATTATTATTATTATCATCATCTATAAATTAACATTTAAAATACTATCATTTACTTGCATTTCTGTTAGAGATAAATTACTACATGTATGGTGTTGAAATGTAAAAATATTAAACAAACTAGAGTTTTTAAATTTATTTGTGGTTTGTAAATCAGAGTGTCTTAATTCACAGAGCAATAATATTTATAAACTTTAAACGAGCCCAGCAGACAAACACACCAGGTACAAAATAACTTCTGCTGTAAAGTGAATGATCAGGTGTGCTGTTACCCCGAGGTAGCTGAAGTTGCTGACTGATGTCCAGTGGTCTCTCATCAGTGTAATAAATGTAACTCGGGTCAGCTGTTCCACTTTAGTTGCCTTTTTATCTGTCATACAGTTCACGGATTTTTGTGACAGTAGTTCTCGTAGGCGTTCTGTGGTACGGGTCATCTGAGGTGACCCGGATGATGTCTTGAAGCCCCTTGTCGTCAACGACGTTGATGGTCTGCAGTCTCTGGCGACCCATTAGCGATTGCCATTTTGCCCCGAGGTGGTACTTCAGACTTGTTGTACTTCAGAGTAAAGACAGTTCATCACCGCAGTATGTGCACACAATTTTTGTTTCATCCAGATGTCCATTAGGCAGCTTTTTAAATCAAAATTTGCCATGAAGCAGACCTGGGTCTGTCTCCTCACTCATCACTGCTGGCTGTGTTTGACCCTGCCTTTAACATTTTCACCCCAGGGATGTAAACATCCACACAGGAGGACTACAGGAGGAAGTTGGGGTCAAACTTAGTCATATGATTAAATTGCGTTATTATTTTTTTAACGCGTTAAGCTTTCCGGATTAATCACGAGCGTTAATGCGTTAATATTAGCAGGCCTACTTTTCACACATCCCCCAAAAGGAAAAACATGGAGAAAAGGAAGAAAAATACAACAACAGCAAAGAAAAGTAGAATGCAGTTATAATAAGGACTGGGAAATTGTGTGTGAGGCAAGTGCTAGGCGATCCAGAGAGTGTTTTTTGTGAAGTTTGTCTGAGTAAGTTTTCAGTTTAACATGGGGGTGCATATGATTTGAAATGACACAGAAAATGCAAGACCAACAAAAAAAGTGTAGTTAAAAAGAAGGCTTCCCAATCAATGAATACATTCCTGCTAAAACCAAAACAAGATTCAAATGCACATTAGGAAAGTTGCATTGGAATTTTATATATTTGCTGAGGTTTTCTTGCAAAGGTTGTAAAGGTTCATTTTTAGTTAATTTAGACTACCTCAATGCATTGTCACACACTGTCTCACACAAACATACTGTAGTCTACTGTAGTCGATTTGGAATCTGGTCACCCTAGTGGGAAGCGAGGAGAATCAAAGCACAAGGTCATGCCTGAGATTTGCT
Source organism: Cheilinus undulatus (assembly GCF_018320785.1). Lineage (NCBI taxonomy): Eukaryota > Metazoa > Chordata > Actinopteri > Labriformes > Labridae > Cheilinus > Cheilinus undulatus. The sequence continues at coordinate 18,055,206 of NC_054870.1, read as the reverse complement.
GTGGTGATCTCATGTAGAAAGCGTAATTACAGGTTCAAATCCGCAAATAATTAACTGGTGTGTTGCTTGGATGTTTGGGCTTTATTTTTTTACTGCACTTGTACTAACTGAGCATTAGTTCAGGCAGGACACTGAGCTGAGCACTGCAACATCTTTGAGATCAGCTGATTTCATGCAAGCCCACATTAGCTGATTCAGGATAGATTCACTCTAAGCACGCTATTGGCTAATTCCACTCATGCTGCCATATTTGAACTTCTCTAGATTGGCTATGCTTTGCTGCTCCCTCTGCAAGCTGCTTTAACAACCCTCCTCCACCCCAGCTCTTCCTCTATGCTATATGACTTACTGTCATTCTGTTGTCAAGGATGCCTGCTCTGATCTGAGTTTATTGCTGCTTCTCTCCTTGCCTCAGGCTTTCCTTGTAGGCACAGGAAGAGCAGGAACGTGTGTTGTTCCTGCTTGATGCTTTCCATGTAGGCTTGTGGAAGGGAAGGGGGATCCCAATCATCCACATCACCAAATATAAATGATAGCCATGACAGCAAATAAATAATGGCTAATAAGGAGAAAATGTATAAACTGCAAATCATGCGTGTTTCTTGACAAAGCGATCCTGATGGAAATAAACCTTGTTGCAGTGATTGGATGGAATGATAGAGGAGGTAGGGCATTGATAGATGTCTGCCTGCCCTTTAGAGTGGCTGCAAGGCGCTTCATCACCTGGTTGTATCACCAAGTGTCACAACCTTGTGTTAGATTTGTCTTGCAGCCTAAATGTGCTTCAGACGAGCAGGGAGGGCAGATAAGGTCTTTTCCATACCTCTGATTGAGGTTGATTGGAGTTGGCAGGACATCATTAGTGGCTTATATGATGAAGCTGATTCAATGAGCTCCTGGGCCTCCTCCCATAATTTCTATACCCAATGCTTTGCATGAGAAACCACCTTTGCACACCTCATTGCCTGTTCTTGGTTGAACATCTTTCACCCACAAGACATTGTAATGGGGTTGCTTTGTACCAGGATGGCCAGCTCACTCCAAGCCCAAGGCCTCTTCTCCCTTGCTGTATGTCACCAACAATGTACAAGACATTCTTTATAAATATACATTTTTCAACTGCTTGATAATAACACTGACTGACAACTTATGTTGTACTTGCCTTTTCCATTATGTCTGAAATTGTTTTCCTGCTAGTTTAATTATGGTTCGGAGGGTAATTTTGCAATATTTTGTCAAGAACTATCAGCACTCATGCACTGATGTATTCTGGACATTATAAATAGGGGTTTATTCTTTTGCTAATCTTGAGACATACCAGCTAACAAGACATTTTTCAGGTCAGGGTTGTGGGGACTGTCAACCACAAATAAGTCGCACCTTAAAACCAACCTATACTTTTTGCTTATTCCATTCTAAATAATAGGTGCATAATGTTAGAAATAAATCATGCTGTATTGAAGAAGACTTGTCAGTTGAGACTGAGGTCATAAATTCATTAGGAATTTTTTAACAGAGTAGATTTCTATTCCAATGACTTGTTGTCAAGCCCCACTTTCTTTAGTTATTGAGAGATTAGACAAAACCTTGTGTTTGTCCTGTTTAAAATAACTGAAAAGCCCTGCAATTTGACAAACTTTTATTTATTTCTAATTGATTTTATTCTTTCATATATTTGGCCTCAGTGAAAACAAGCTACAGTAGGGTGTTTGAGGATAGCTAAAAATCTCTAAAATCTTCACAGTGCTGAAAATATAACTAGTATCTGATGTTAGTGGTGTCAGCTGACATCCGCTGTCCTCTCATGGCACATCATTCAAATGCTTGTTTTCCAGAAAGATTAAAATGACATATGTTACACATCCTGATCTGCCTTTCTAGAACAGAGTTTATATTGATTTGTAGTTAGCAAGTTAGGAACAGTAACACTGGCATTGCAATACGCTAATGTAATAGCTAATTAACTAGTGTAAGTTAACAAGACATATCTTGTTATGAATATAGTATTTGCGATTATCAGTTGGCTTAATTGCCAATGTGGTTGTCTACAGAATTGAATCCAATTAAGGAATTTTCTTCAAAAATTAGACAAAAGCTACTACTGGACATCTTGTGTGGCTCTTATGACACCCCAAGCACCCCTGAAAACATTGTTAAAATAATGAGATGAAGGTCACTTCACTGCAACCTACTGAAATGACATGGCCTGGGCAGAGGTTTGTCTAACAGGAAATAGCCCAGTAATGGTTGCAAGTAAAGGTGCTCTCTGATCTGTGGATCTGTCGACCAATAAGAGAGCTAACAAATGGTTCATCTGACTTTTCTTATCTTATTCTCATACTTTTCTGATGTTTGTTTTGTTTTTAAACAAAAGGACTTGCTTCCTACTATTATGGGTTGGCCAGAATCCATGTTTGTCATCAGGCAGATCATCTTGCAAAGCTTCAAGCTGAAAAAATGTGCCTGGTCTTAGGAGAAGGATCTGCAGAGCATTCATCTCGGCCACTCTCAGACTGTCAATCGTACATCTCAGACAGGAAGTGCCCTGATATGCCGGTATTTCCAGTTAAATATGTATATTTTTTACATCTAACTGTATTTGTAAAATCTGGCAGTTACATCCATGAAATAGCTACATTGCAAACATTAAAGACTAAACAATATTAGCTACGTAATTAATGCTACTACATAAGCCAATGAAGCTGAGTTGGGTTTAGAAACATTAGCTTTTGCAAAAATATCTAAAGCTAATGTAGCTACATAGTTAACATATCTATTTAGCTTACATAGTGTCTTTTTGAGCATCACTTTAGCTACGTTAGCTATGTAGCCTAATTATTCATAGCTAAGTTAGCTTTAGCAATGTGCGCTTTAGCAAAAATAACAAATGTTAACTTAGGTATGTAGATACATAGCTTACATAGCTGCTTTGTGAGCTTAGCTTTCCTATGTTAGCCATGTACATTAGCTAAGTAGCTGCATTAGCAATGTACATTAGCTACATAGCTTATGCAGCCAACAGAGCTATGAAAGCTACATTTGTTTCATTATGATGTTTTCATGGAGGATGAGCTGCTTCCTATAACCAGACTGTTGACTCTGTTTTTCTAAATGCTTTGTAATTACATTTTGTAGGTTAGCTTACCTTAGCTCTATAACAGAACTTTAATCTGATGTTATTTTATGTTTTCTTTAGTTTAGTTTGCTTTAGTTAATGTTTTTTTATGTCCCGGAAAAGTATTTAAGCATTCAGAAAATATGTATGTTATTCTTCTTTTAGGTCAATTATTATTATTATTATTTTTTTTAGATATTTGTACATTGGAGAGGACTAACATATTTGTTTTTCATGCTCGATTACAAATGAAGCTGAGGCTTCCTGAGGCACATGGATCAACTTCCCTGTGGCACTTCCAACTTGAGGTACAGACTAATACCTTTCTCTGCCCCTAAGCCTTTTTGAATAATGTAAAAGTAGCCACAAGCTCATCCAGCTGGTGTTAATTGAGAAATTCAAATTCCAACATTTCATGATTTTATCAAGGATATCAGACCTTAAAAACTCCCACAAGAAAATCACCAGCCAAAGTCTAAAAAGATGTGCTCTGGCAGAGTATCGACCTGTTTCTGTTTAGATTTTAGCAGCTGTCAAACTAGAGGATAAACAAACTGTGTGGGAGAAATAAAACCCCACCAGGGTATGAGAAAAAAATAAAATCTCAACCCAAAATGAGGAAGAGACAAAACACAGATGAGTAAGAGAAGAGGAGCCATCGCCTCAGGACACAATCTGATCAGAGTAGGAAGGTAAAACTCCTCACCATCAGACAGAAATCTTTGTTCAGCAAAGTTTGTCCCTGCTGTCGAGTCATCCATGTCACCGTACACATCCTTCACTAGTCAGCTTCTTACTGCCCACATACTGCTGCAGATAAAACTGCATTCATTCACCATGACTTTAATCTTCACCTTTAGGCATCTGTTTTTACACGTCTGATCACATGAAATGTTTACAAACTACTTTGCTTTTCAAATACTGACTTTATAAATATGGACAGCTCATCTCCAACTCTTTCTCTTGTATACACTGAAGCCAAAGACGTAATTTGGCATGCACAGAGGGAAGATGGCTGGTGGAGCTGTGGATACTACATGCCTTCTGCTAACTGCTTTATTCAGCGATAAAATGTCAAACATCTTTCAGATCATTTGAAGCATACACTCATGCTTTTAGAGAGAAAATGACTGTAAATGTTAGATTTCATTATGTTTTATATCTCCTTTCTCTCTGCTCTGAAAAATCAGTTGTGAAACCTTTTATGGAGCCGGATTCATCAACAGAGTTGTCAATCATGACATTTCTTCTGCTCTCCTTCACATATAGTAACGTATACTACTCGAACATAAATTTGTATGTTAAGGACAGAAACTGGGTTTGAAAAAAAATTTCTCCATGTGTATCATAACTTAAAATTTTGACCAATATCCCATCTGTTAACATGGAGGAGGTGGGCTTATGACCTATACTGCAGTCAGTCAGCAGGGGTAGTTCTAAATACTTTGACTTTCATTCCAGGCATCTGTTTCTCCATCTATCCTAATATAGAGCTGATATGTGCAAAGCACCTTTGATTGATTTTTGAGCATTAAATTCTGTAATACTTTGTATTTTTTTACTTTCTTTTTCTATGTTTTTTTTTTGACAGTGAACACAAAATTGTCATGGGTGTTACAATTACAATCACAGTTCTTTCTCATACATTCTGGAGAACAATGCCATATTTTACATAATCCATTTGTTCCCAAGTGATATACATTTTCTAACTCAAGCCTTGCAATGAAAGAAAGTCTTTCCATACAATAAATTTCATCTATTATCCCCAGCCACTGGGCTGATGTTGGAGGATCAACCCGCAACCACGTCTGCAGTTCTTTAAATGTCTTGGAAACCTAAAACAGATTTGACAATCTTTTTGAGTGTACAAAATGAAATTTTAAAAAATCTGGATAACACAATACACTGGACTTACAATGCACACAATGATTGTGATCCCAAATAATCTTATGACATTTTTTATGATTAATGGCTTCTGATGAGGATATATAATGAAGTCAGTTTAGGAATGAATAAAGTGCCTAAAAAAGTATTTACCCCCTTGGATGTAACACTGTAATGTCAAAATGAAAACAGATTTCTACAAAGTAATGTCAATTAAAGATCCAGTTACTTGTTTATCAGTAGTCCTGGCTACCAGTTCATCATGAAGAAAAAAGAACACCCTAAGCAACTCAGAGAAAAGGTTAATGAAAAGTACAAGTCGAGGGAAGGGAACAAAAAATTTCCAAGGCAATAAATATCCCCCAGAGTTCAGTTAAATCCATCACTATAAAATGAAGGGAATATGGTGCACGTGTAAATCTGCCTGAAGAGAAAGCCACTGTTGAAGAAAACTCATTTTAAAACTAGAGGTAGCCAAAAGTGGGAGACTCCATGGTCAAGTAGTCTGTAACAGAGAAGATGAATTTTTCAGCAGGACAATGACCTGAAGCATACAGCAAAAGCTACACAGAAATTGAGACAACAAGGTGAATGTTCTGGAGTGGCCGAGTCAAAGCCCAGACCTCAATCCAACAGAGAATTTATGGCTGTACACGCTGATCCTGTGCAACTTACACTGACAATGTTTGACTATGAAAATTATTAAAGGGTAAAACATCCAAGAAGCTGAATACTTTTTAAAAGCACTGTATGATTCTTTAATTGTAACTCTTCTCTTCAATTCAGTAAAATGAAAAGCATAACTTTTTCCTTAAATTACTTTACAAGTACAAGTAATGGGCTACTTTTATATTTTGAGACTTCAATCGCAATCTCTTTATAAAAAAAAAAAAACAATCTTAATGTCCATACTTGTACCAGTTTGTAACTCTATATTGAGATAATCCCTTCTAATGATGTAATGAAAAAAAAAATGACTGCTCACTAACACCATTTAAACACTACTTGATTTCTGTTATTATGACAGTGATTAATATTGTTGGTTTGCCAGGGGAATGATTTTATCAATACATTTTTTGTGGTTGCTATGATGATGATTTGTTAGTATAGCTCCACTTCCCGTAACAAATAATCCATCTTCCTACATTTGGCTCTGATAAGGCAATTGCATTTCTCAACAGATTGGACTTTTAGCAGGTTCATTAATTTTCCTAAGGGGAATAAAGATAGAGTTTAGATGTGGACTGATCTGCTGGCCAAGAGAGTTCAGAGCAATGAGACCACTGAGAACATAAATAAAGAAAACCACTCTGACCACACAATCAAAACAAACTCAAGTGTAGCAATGCATAAGAAATCAGTAGGATTATGAAAGTATTCAACTGAAAAATATCTGCCTTCCCAAAGAGAAAATCACACCCAAAACACATCACAGCCTGATGCACTAATATACATGAGTTGACTAAAAAGACTGGCACAATTCTGTGACCAATGACTGTGTCTTTTCCCTGTTTTCTATATTTCTTGTGCAAAAAGTCAATTATATAAAGTTACTGCCATCTCAAACAATAATAATGTTAGACATTTCTGATAGGCTATTGTCTACTCAGCTGTGTGCTGCAGACATTGCTGAGAGATTTGTCAGCTATGCATCATTCTGGTTACTGCTGTGTAAATAACTTGATGACATCATTACTACAAAAATTTTAAGCACTGTCTACTGAATTCTTTTCAAGTTTCATAATGTGATATTCTGAATATTAAGATGAATAAAATCAAATATATACAAATGAAAACATGGAGTAATAACTTTCTTAAGTGACTGAAGCTGGACTTCTTCTGGGTTTGTTGGTCTCAGCTCTGTGTTTACACTGACAGGATGGCACAACTTTCAGCTTGATTATGATTTGCTCAGAGGCTCAAACATGTTTCATGCAAGTGTTTTCACATCAGCTCCTCTGTTAGCCCTGTCACTGCTTAAGTGAGGAGAGATGGCCACACTCACATAGGGATGTTGTTAAGAGCTAACCTGACACGCCAGATGGATTTGTTTCACACATCCATCTGAAAAACCACTGATAGACATTGTTTGGGAAAGGGCAGGACCTTTTTAAAAAAAAAAAAAAAAAAAAAAAAAAAAGAAAACTCTGAGGGTGATTGGATGAACGTTCTTTCTGTCACATCTTTACGGGCCAATCAGAGCAACAAAACACATGACTTTTTAGCCACTACCGAGGTGCATATGCGCCGCTACCGAGGAATAAACTCCACATAGATCAGCATGACACAAACCATGGCGACTGTAGACATGTCAGTAACCGACTTTTGTCGTTTTGAATAGAAAACAGGACAGTGCCATTCTTTGTTCTTCTTTTAATGAAGAAATGGTCAAGTTCTGATAAAACTGGAGCTTTAGCATCATCCATGCTAATGTCTTCCACCATAACTGCACCTGCCTCTTGTCACGGCTTGCTTACGTCAAGACTCCGCCACGCCACAAAGGACTGCCCCTTGTCCTGTCCTGTCACTTTCTAACTGGGCCCAAACGGTTCAGCTTTGTCATAGTATGGTACTTAGAAGTATATTTAAAAGTAAAAAAAAAAAAATGCTGTGTACACTAAACATTGAAAATGGTGTTGGTTGGAATAAGAACATTTGTAAGTTGTCTTGTGAAAATTTTCTGAGAATAACTGTGTATTCTGTGCCATAAAATCGATCTGATCTGTTGCTACTATGAGTTGGATTTTTAACTGTTGCCCTGACAAGAAGTAACTTTTAATGGCACTTTCTGATGGGATATTTTGACATCAGTAATCTCCAGACTTTGTCGAATATGTACAGAATTAAACAACAGAAAAATACATTTGAAATATTTTGAGCTTTGCCAGATGGATTTGCCAGTGAGAAATACAGAAATGGGCGGATCCATCTGCCTTGCAAGGTTAGCTAAGAGCACAACTGAAGGAGAACCAAAGATTGTATATGACAATGGACAAGAAGTTGACCTCCTTCAGCTGTACTGAACTGAAGTCAAAGAAACTCTGTGATGGAGGTGATGAATTTTGAGCCAAGACATGCACATACAATGCCACAGTCTGTCCACTAACCAAATTGCATAATCAACCTTCCAATAAAACATCAAAGATCTCTCAGATCTTTCCAGTCCATATCAGAAAAAAAAATCTGGAGTTTCTTTTGAGTAGACACTTATTTTTTTTTTGTCATGTTTCCACCTTTCCTTCTCTGCTCTTGGTTGAGAATGCTTCATGGGTCGCATTTGCAAACAGATTTGTCAATAATGGTGTTAATTATTTTGGCATCGGATAACCAGTTAAAACCAAACTACTTATGTAAATCAAAACTTAACTCACATGCACACAAAGTCTTTCTTTTTTTGTTGAAAATTTTTGCACATTAAAAAAAGTTCATGCTGTGTTACTCATGTTTGTACACCACTGTCGAAACTTTCGTCCATCATTATTTTTTCGAGTAGGTTCGATTTATGCATTTTCGCATCAGTCCAAGTCTTTTAAATAGGTGATTGCCGCTTCCTTCTTGCTCGCTCACTTGCCCTCCTCCCTCCTTTCTCTCTCCCCTGCACAGAAACCTCACCTTCAACGCCATGATTTGCCTGTGTATTATGTGGGTATAAACCGTGGAACATAATCAGTGATTGCCAGAGTTTGTGCTCACAGCCATGAAACAGAGACTGGATTAGAGAAGCGGCTCTCCATCTCTCCAACTTGGCACAGTGCTATGGGGCATGAGCTGGTGTCTTATGAAGATCCCTGTCAGGCTGGATGGACCCAGTGTGATTTTAAAGGAGTGAAAGAACCACGGGCTCATTCTCACTTGCTGCTTATTTTTGTGCAAATCAACTTGCCACATTCTTCAAGTTTTTGTAGTGAATAAAGATAAAACGCAACAGACTCAGTGAGCAAGGTTCAAGAGTGTGACATTTTTTCGTATTACAGATCCGCACTGACGAAAACAGACTCAGTGTGAAAATGTCTTTAGCCATAAATCATCACAGTAGCAATGAAGCATCATGACAGAATCTGGGTTTGACATGGCTCCAACCCATGTCCCATCACTTAACAGGGGTTTTAAACTCAAACTGCAGCCAGTCAGCAGAGGGAGCTTTAAATACTTTGGCCTCACTCCCACGCAGCAGTTATCCTGTCCATTGATATTATATCCACAAATCCATGCTCTATATTGTCCCCTAATTTTTTACTTATTGATTGCATTCTGAAAAAAATGTAAAGCACTTTTGAAAGCCGTACGTGATATAACTTTGTTTTAGATTAGTCCATATGCATCCAGTCTTGAGTTTAAGGGTTTAATGTAGCGTATGTAATGGTATGTATGTACAGATTTAGGTGTATCAGCAGTCTTACCTGATGATGTCATCATTGTGTCCCAGGTAAAACTTCTGGCTGTGCTCTCTTGTGTTGTAGACCACGCCCACCCCGGCCACGAAGTACACCACCTCCTTTCCGGCAGTGTAGTACAGGTTATTCCGGCACTGGTGGCCCCGGTACCCGTAGACCCAGTCCAGTCTGAGCCGGCAGCCCGGGGCACTCCGGTCTGACATGCTCACTCATCTGACGGGACACTTTGTCCGCCACTCCCGACACTGCTCCAGTCCACAGCAGATTTACTAACTTATATTTATTATCAAAAATATGGGGGGTTATGATTGGATATGCTCTTTTAGAGTGCAAGAGTTCATGTCATTTCATTTTAATGGTTAATTCATTTATGAGCATCTTCAACTTCAATGTCTCTTATGATGATTATTTTTGGCAAACATGGAAGTGGGCATGATACACAATCAGAATATAAATCAGAAAGTGAATTTATAACATTTAGATACTGCACTATAAAAACAGAGAAATAAATGAGTAAAAATTAGCTTTTAAGATTGAGCTGTCTTTTATATATTTTAGAGTGCATTAACTACTTAACTGTGCAGCGTTTCCATTGCTCATGGTTCATCTCCACAGGAAGTGCATGCTTCCACATCTTTACTCTCCACCAGCCTCCATCATCAGCATCACTCCAATGCTCATCCTGCAGAATGACACATCCCTGCCAGTCTATCACAGTCCTACAAAGATCACTCTGTGTTGTTATTTTACCCCCGTTTGTTTTGAAGTGAATACACAGTTCATAACAATCCCATTTTGTCTTAACACAATGATGAAGACATGGGAGGAACTTTTTTGGAGTACTTCTAATGTGATTTTCAATCTAGAGGAGCGCGCCCGGAGCCTCATTCATAATTTTCCATCACAGCCTGGAATATTCTTAGTGTTGCTCCACCTACACTCACAGAGCAGATGGTTAAAAATAAACCAAACAGACGAACAAACAGAATGAGAATTTAAAAAAACATCCTAACGCGTCAGGAAAGTTCTCCCAGTGTCCTAAAGAGAGACAATAAACGGCAAAACAACTGATGGAGGATTCTGCTCCTGGAAAATATAATCCCTCCACATACTAATCCTCGACCTCGGTGCCAGCCATGGTTACTACAGCCCGGGTGTTTTTTGTCCTCCTGTATCCTCCTCCTGTGTGGAACAAATGCACAGCGCGCAAGGAAGAGAAGGAGCCGCTGCCAACTCCCAGACCCATTCACAAATCTGTGCGTGAGTAAAATCCACCAGAGTCAGGAGGACAGCAGGGTGTGTTACAATAATAATATTAATAAAAATAATCTTCAGTCTCTTAATAAAAACAGGCGGATTATTTCCACTGTCAAATGTCCGGGCTGTTCCGGATATAGCCGAGGAGAAAGAGGGGGAGAGAGCAACAAAAACAAGTGTTTAATCCCCGCAGATGATCCAACTTCAGCGGGCAGAGGAGGGGAGAAGCCCCGGGATCAGACCGCAGCATCCCGGATGGATGACGGGAGAGGAAAGTCCTGATTCCTGGCAGAAGGAGAGCATCCTCCCGCGATAGCTGAACCCCTCCACCCACGGACAGACACGCTAAGAGGCAGACAGACAGTTGCAAAGACAGACGGACTCAGCTGGTCAGTAACCTGGACAGATATCTAACGGAGACCCTCCCTGACCGCCGAGTCTCAGCACAATGATGTTTTCTCGCTCGTTTTCGGACTGAGAAGCAGAAGCGCCAAGTTAGCATACAGCAGGTTGTCTGTTAGCGTTTCCGGTATGTGAATTCAAAAATAAAAGCCCCTTAGACTCACTACAGTGCTGCTGACACTTCAGCCCCTTCAGTCCTTTCATAGACTTTGGTCCAGAGCAGGGGTGTCAAACTCAATCACAGCAGGGGCCGGATACTGAATTTGGGTTCAACCCGGGGGCCTAACAGGGTTAATATTTAACCACTGACTGTCAACCTAAATGATTTTGAGATTAATGTCAATATGATAAGTTAAAAACTCAAAATCTGAGATAAAAAGTCAAACTTATAAGTTTTAAAGGTAAAAACATGACATTTAAGGTGAAAATCACAAGTTTTGAAGGTCAAAATATGAGATAAAGCTGACAGTTAAGAGTTAAAATGGTCAGCAAAACTGAGATCAAATTCAAAATCATGATGTTTAACAATCAAAATATGAGATAAACATCAAAATCATTAGTTTTAAAAGTCAAAATATGGAAGAAAATTAAAAATAATGAATTTAAAAGTAAAAAAATGACATAAAAGTTAAACTTAGGAGTTGAAAAAGGTCAAAATATGAGATAAAGTCAAAATCATGACTTTTAAAGGTTAAAATAGGTTTTAAAAATGTAAAATTATGAATCTAAAAGGTAAAAATATGAGGAAAAAGTTAAAGTTATGAGATGTAAAGGTTAAAATATGAAATAAAAAGTCAAACCCATAATTTTCAGTGAGATGCAAAATTGAAAATATAGAGAGAGCATGTATTTCTCCTGCTTCTCCTACTCCTATTTCTTCTCCTGACTTTTTATGAAATTATTTTTAATGCTTAATTTTTCTTATATTTATGACTCATCAAGGATATTATAAATCATCAAGGTTAAGTTTCCATCTTTATACTTGAGAAAATCTGCAGACCTCAAACTGGTGGGCCAGTTCTAATAAAAATATATGATCTGGTGGGCCAGGTATAACTGCACTAGGGGCCGGATTTGGCCCCAGGGCCTTATGTTTGACAACCCCTGGTCTAGAGAAACGTAAGTTTTGACCAGAGAAGCCAAACTGATGAACCAGCATCGTTTCTAATTATTATTATTATTATTAGGCTAACAGTGGCTCCTGCTGTCGAAAGACGTTTGACCAAGTTTGTGTGAGCCTGCTTCTTGTTGATGTGTTTGATATGAAGTTATCATGGACTAAACCACAACTGTCAAGACCTCCCCAACACACCAAAGTATTCTGTCCTGAGTGGCTAAAGTCAACGATAAAACCCCAGACTGTAGAAAATAGATAGGATGGGATTTGGCTAATGCTGAGTGACAGGCTAAAAATCTGAATCACCCACAGGGGTTTCATCGACATTGAGGAGTCACCTGTTTTGCCCCCTTTTTTTTCTTGATTTGATTAGGTTTAATTCATCATTTATAGTTATCTCTGGCTCTTTTCTGTCCAAATTATCATAAGTGTGCCATTACCTCATACATTCAAGTCTTTAAAACAAGCCCTCACATTCTGACAATTCAGCCATTAACATCACTTGATTAAAAAATAATGTGCATTGCATTTATCTGAACAAACCTTTATGTCATCATCTGACATCATCTTCTTGTTATAATACCAGCATACACATCTCTACCACTAATTAACACTGGAACTGTGCTTTTATGTGAAATCATGTTTTGGAACGTTGCACTGAAAGTGACTGAAATAAAATATATTTCACCTTACCCCACTGACAGGTTTAACTGCAACATCAATAGGCTTGGTTGTAACACCTGCAAGAAAAGTCCCTTTGAACCCAATTATTCCCATAGTGTTCTCATCATAGATATACTTTAGGTAGATAATGTTTGTGGACCTGTGATAAATTCATATTTTAAAATTAGGATATGTTAAACTTTGTCTCGAAATGTATCTTAATTTTACACCTTCTTGTATCATTTTATATGATTATGTTTTTTAATATTATGCATGATTTTTATATTATAAATATTATTTTAGATTATTATATTAGATCTGTATTATTTTAATGAATTTATATAAAATAAGAGTTAAATATCTAAAGATAATATGAAACATTGTTTTAATGTTAATACTATTACATTTCTAGATTTTTATTCTCATCTTTGTGCAGCATAAATAGGGTTACTTGTAACACACCATTACAACTGACCCCACTGTAAGAAGTTTCTATTTTTCCTGTATAACACTGGCTGTGACGCAGTGACATATGGTTGCCATATGATTGTACAAATTTCCATGGCACACCTAGACTTGCCTCAAAGTACACCAGTGTGCCCTGCCACATAATTCAAGAAACACTGGCCTGGAGACGGACGGCTCCTTTCATTATGAACTCTTTTTTTTTCTCAGTTTGTTTGATCGCCTAGTTTTATGTGATATTTCCTTTTGGCAAAAACACATCAAGCAATGTATGATAAGTTCAAATAAACTTTATGTTCAGTATGAAGGTTAGTAAGGGGCTGAAAAAAGAATCTTATTTTGAAGGTAAACTCTACCCTCTTCCGGTCTTATTTGGGTAAACTGTCAAGCATTTATCGCAGCTCAGACTCGGAAGGTAACCATGACGCACGGAGAGAAAACACCCCGGCACCGCTGGAGAGGACGCAAGACCGCAGAGGCTCATGGGACACGGTGTTTTTCCCTAGTTATCGTCACTGATGTGTTTTAAAAAGCGCGGGAGTCAGGATGAAAGACTACAAATACCAATAGCAACAGCACCGGAGCTGTCCGTGGTGCTGAATGGGAGAAACCAAGAGAGAAAGTGACAGTTTTGTTACTGCAAAACAATCTCACACCGAGCACTACGGCCTACGTCAAAATTAGATACAAACAGCAACTAGTACATCGAAAATATTGATCTATAAATAAATAGCTAAGTAAAGTAATAAATTAGATCATCTACATTTTTTTGAAAACGTGCTGTGGTTGTGATGGATTTAAATGAGTGTGTATTCAACCTTGAGTTCTTTCTTCCTGCTCTGTCCAACAAAAACTTTGAAATCGCAGAAACAGAGACCATCAGAAAATTGAGGCAGAAAGAGTAGCAAGCTGATCATTAGACTGAGATAAAAAGAAAAACATTCATTATTTCTACAAAATAACAGAAGTGTGAGCAAAGTGTCATTCAGCAGGGGATCAGATGAGTGGTAGTCTAATGAACCACCTGGGACTGACTGTTTGTGGGGGCTGGTTTGATGTCTTGTTTTCTGTTTACCTCAGATGTTATAATAATACCCAACAGCAGTGTCTGAAAATCTATATGACACTTAAAGTGGGTGAATTGAATGACAGGAAAACACCATCAGGGGCTGTCTGACAGTCTCAGTAGATAGCAACTACTCAGGAGTTATTGTTATGCGTCTCTGTAGTTGCTGTAAATGCTGCAAAATTCACTCTTTCTGTATTTTTGTACTACGGTATATGCTTTGTGTTTTGTTTCACTTAGTGTACATAAAAACATCAAGGCCACATTTTATGGCACAAAAGATCAATGACAAAACATAAGACAGAAATCAACAAGTTTTGTTTGATTTGTGAGCACCAGAAACATTTACTCATCTACAGACACCCACCCAACACACAGATCATGATATAATATGCCAAATATGCCATATCTGATTAATGATCAAAATCCATTGGTAGCAGTACCCCATGTCTCTATTTTTATGCCAACAGTAGAACATATTAACAGTATGTGATTAACTGCCATTCCCATGAACCTAGCATCAAGTCTTTGGCCTATTTGCCCATGGTTTAATCTCAAGTTAATCAATGAAATAAAGAGCAGGCTGCTTGGCTGAGGATCAGTGGTTGAGTCAGTCATTTCTAAACCAGAAGGTTGTTTTGTTTTGTTTTTTTTACACCATCAGTGTGGGAATTTGGGGTAAATGAGAAGTCAGACAACTAGAAAAGCACCCTACAAGCCAAAGTCCATTTATCATTTATTATGATGGCCCAATGGCCAGGTTGCACCCATGTATGGAGATCTAAACTAGGCAATCCATGTTCAATAACCTGAAGCTTCTTTCTGCATGCCATTCCCCACTCTGTCTCCTGTTTACTTTCTCTATCAGGTCCTATTTAGATAAAGCTCAACTCAGGGGTGGGCCCAGAAGTGTTTGATATCAGGGGCTTAGCCAAAACTTAGGAGGGTCCTGGGTTATGCTTCCCCAGTAAGTTTTTACTCATCAGGTACTTGCATTACATGTACTATTGCTGTAATTAAGATAAATGATTTTCACTTCTTCTGCCTAAAAAGGCAGACACTGTCTGATATTTGGCTAAATGTGCCAAGCTAAATGTGGGGCCCATGGATGTCAGCTAAACCATGTTTCAATGTAGAGTTAAGCTGTGATATCCATATTTTGTTCTTAACCCAAATAATAACCACTCCTTTCAAAGCAAAAATTATTTTTTTATTTATATATGCTGTAGCAAATATAACATTTTTCAAAATGTTAACCCCTCTTATAACAGAATAACCCTTGTATTGTTAACACTGTGGATGTGAACATCGAACTAAACCATTAAGGAAATAAAGTGAGACTTCATAAGCCATGATCTGCAGAAATGTCAGGATGCCAAAAATAAATAAATAAATAAATAAATAAATAAATAAATAAATAAATAAATAAATAAATAAAATAGGAGAGACTGAGACAAATTTAAGTGGAAAATGATTATATAAATTTGAAAAATGGCAAAAAAATGGGTTGAAAGTTGCAGAGATGGGCAGAAATAAAAGTGGTAGATATGGGGTTAAGAAGTGGCAAGAAATGGATTAAAAGAGGCAAAAATAAAGAACAATTAGTATAAACAGGGGCAAAAGATGCAAAAGAAAAGTGGTGGAAAGGGGTTTAAAAAGACAAAAGATGAGGTAAAAGTTGTAGATATGGGTGGCGAATGGGACTTAAAGTGTCAAAAATTTGTAAAAAAAAAAAAAGTTTAATGTAGCAAAAAAAAAAAAAAAAAAAAAAATTGGTTTAAAGTGGAAAAAGGAACTGAAAGTGTCAAAATGGTTAAAACGAAGAAAAAAAAAATGCCAAATAGTGGAAAATTTGGCAGGAAAAAGTGATAAAATATGTTTTAAAAAGTGGTGATAAAAGGCTTATAATATTTTCAACAATTTTTCCTGTCACTCCCTTCCTGTGGTAGGAGTTTGACTACAAGAAACCTTTGTGTTTTGGCGTGGACTTTGTTACAGGTGTGCAATACGAGGTGTCAATGCGTTCCTTGGACAAGACAAACAAGGTTTTCTAGGACTTATAATGTGAAAAAGTGACTTTTTTTTATCTCAAAGTATCAAATTGTTCAATAAATAATCATAAATGAAACAACTGGTACAACTGAAATTTGTGAGCTGATAGAGTATAATTTCAAGTTTCTTTGACAAGAGAAAGCAAGTTTTATTGAATGTAAAATGACCAGCTGTTTGAACTCTGAAATGATTAATAATTAAGTAACTTACAGTATATAACTCACCTGCCTGAGCTGAAATAATGCTTTTCTTGAAGTACAGTTTACTCAAGTTTTAATGGAAATGATCAAAATCACTTGTTCAGTAATAAGCTTTACCTTCAGGCTGTGTTTGTGACATGGTGCCTTTGTGGAGTTTCTGTCCTTATAAGACAAAAAGTCTAAACTTTTTTGTATAAGGAATCATATCTATTTAGTTATGTCAGTGCTGAGCAGGTATTGTCATCTGAATTAGGTCATCCAGCTTATAAGTCAGCCTATAAGGCTATTACATTTTGAAAAGTCCAGTTTCAATCATTGTGAGGTGATATAACTTTTTTTCTTCCTCTCCTTAGCATAGTTGTGCTCTCTCACAGCAACATTCATGTCTTAGCATTTTCTAACTCTTTGCTCCAGTGAAGCTCAATCCTGAAATAAAAATGTGGTGTTGACATCCACACTGCTAAACTTATGGCTTTAAAACAGAAGTTTAAAGACCATCAGGTGATGTAATTGCAGCTGCATTAAATTAGTACAGTTCTTGGTCATGACAGGAAATGTAGTCTGGATATATTTTTTATCTACTTGAAACAGCAACACCTGGGAGATCAATACAGGCAGCATATCATTAACATCAAACACTCCTTGGTTTAATATGACCTATAAATAGCCTAATGTGTTATTGGTTTTACTTCCATGCTATTTCTAATCATCAGCACCACACGCCATAAAACCTGAAACACCTTATGAAGCAAGAAGAACTAGGGCAACAACTTGAGAGATTTTTTTTTGCTGTGGTGTTTTTGATTTTACCTCTTGTAATTTGCATTACTCCTGTGCACACACCAGACTGTCAATCTACCATGAATAAGATGCATTAGTGGAGTTGTTTGGATATTTTTAATTCATGTTTTAAGTTTTAGCTGTCAAGGCATATCTAACACGTTTTGGCAGGTAAGGAGAGGATTTAGCATAAACCAAACTGAACCCTTTCAACACATATGTTCTAATTTTAAACACAGAAGCAATGTTTACCTCTGAGCTCCATGACAGCACACTCCTCTGTCTGAAGCAAAACAAACGCAGGTCCAGCTGCTGCCTGGAGATTGGAGATCAGGATTTAGAGAGCTAATGTAGTTTGTTGACAGTGTAGATAAACTTTGATCAGCATGCTCAGGTGTAAAGCCTTTTGTGATGCTGCTTTGCACATGCTGTCACTTGGTTGTGTCCTCTGCTCCTCTAGCACCATCTAGTGGCAGAAAATACAAGAAAAACTACACTCTGAAAAGCAGATCTTCTAACAGTGTTTGTGTATAGGGGTTATGGAAATACATACAAAAGGAAACCTCCTCACATGCTTTAAAACACGTCAAGGCTTTATCAACCTTGTGTCTTACTGGGGTTAAGTTTCAACAGGGGTGGAAGGACTTTTCAATTATTTTTTAATTGTTGCTGGTACTATTACCACAGTGTTATCACTCATTGTTCAGATACTATTTTTCTCTCTCTTCTGTTGAATTTAGGTGATTTAGTCAGACCTGTTGCCACAGGTTTTTTAAAACATTTGTGATACAAATTGGGTCTTTCTGAAATGCTCAGTGACTGGTACTGTAATGGATGCAGTAAGATAGTCTGTGAAATTTCTTTCCTACTGGATATTCCACAGTCAACTGTAAGTGATATTATTAGAAAGTGGAAGCGTTTAGGAACAATAGCAACTCAGCCTCAAAGTGAAAGACCACGTAAATCATTTGAGCATGGATCAACAACTGTTCAGGTGCATGATGCATAAAAGCTGACATCTCTGCTGAAAAGTTCTGAACTTCCACTGGCATTGATGTTAGCACAAAAACCGTTATGTTGTGGGAGCTTAATGGAATGGGTTTCCATGGCCCAGCAGCTGTATGTAAGCATTACATCAAGTCTGATGCCAAGCTCCTGATAGATTGGTGCAAAACATCCTGACACTGGACTGTGGAGCGGTGCAAACGTGTTCTGTGGAGTGACAAATCATGCTTCTATGTTTGGCAGCCAGATGTATGAGTCTGGGTTTTGCGGATGCTTGGGAGGATGTTACCTGCCTGACTGAATTTGAAGTTTGGTGGAAGTTGGCTAATAGTATGGGGCTGTTTATCAGGGTTTGAGCTAGGCCCCTTATCTCCAATGAAGGGCAATCTAAATGCTATGCTTCCAACTATATGGCAACAGTTTCAAGAAGGCCCTTTTCTACTCCAACATGACTGTACTCCAGTGCACAAAGCAAGACCTATAAAGACATGGTTTGATGAGTTTGATGTGAAGGAACTTGACTGTCCCACACAAAGCCTTGACCTCAACCCCAGGGAGCACCTTTAGGATGAACTGGAACTGAGATTACGAGCCAGGCCTTCTTATCCAACATCAGTGCCTGACCTCATAAATGCTCTACAAAATGAAAGGGCACACATTCCCACAGAAACACTCCAACATCTTGTGCAAAGCCTTCCAAAAAAGTGGATGCTGTTATAGTTACAAAAGGGGGACCAACTCTATATAAAAGTTCATGTACAGTATCCGAATACAATGTCAGCCCCTGTTGGTATAATGGCCAGGTGTCTGAATGATGTTGTCTGTATAATGTATATTTATACAGACATTACCAGTTATTTTAAATGGGAAGAAGCCCAGCAATAAGTCATTGTCAGTTAAATTATTTCAGTCTAGTTTACAGGCTTTGAAACACAAGGCTGTTTCTGCTCACTCTGACCAATGCTTTCTGGTAGAAGGAGACACTAGCAGCACAGCTACAAAAGCAAAAAAGCTTTCTCTGTCTGTGTAGTAAGCACTGAAGAATTACAGTAAATGCAGGAACTGGAATGCAGTGACTACATTTACAAAAACACTGATTTGACATCGCAATAAAACACTGAAACTAATCCCTGCATGTCCTACAGACACAAATTAGATAATGTTTTGAAAGGTGCACATTCTTAGCTCATCTCTACATGGCATGTGAATAAACTTCTGTTCCAATAAAGAGCATGCTAAGAGTTAGAGACTGTACAGTATGAAAAAGTAAGTATAGTGTGGGTTTAATTAAGCTCTCTTGGCATGAAGTTTGTAATCCTGACAAATCCCAACTCCCTGCAGTGTAATCCATGCACATCAAACCACACTCACAAACCCACACACATTGGTTGGGGGATTTGAGTAAAAGTGGGGTTTGAGGAGGTTTTAAGCTTCATGATGTCTGCAGGGAACGGTTTTAATGAATCACCAGACTGCTACTATTGTCTCAGTATGATGATGTAATTGAAAATACAAATTGACACTGTCAGACCTACTTTTTCTCCCATTTTGTAACCAACTGTCCTTGTTTCTGCTGTTTTGCAAAGCTTGTAACTTTGATGTGTTCAGACACATATCTTTATGTGAAAAGGGTATAGATTCTTACTCTTCTGAAAGGTAATCCCAAACATCTTGATTTTCTGTGTACAGAGAGAACTCTTTCAGGTAGTATCAGCAGGACTGTTTGTTATAAAAATCCCTTTTAAAGATGGGTTGAAAACAGGGTTTGAACCTGAAAGATTTTGTCCAGTGAATTCACCATTTCAACACTATATTTGAAAGGTCGGAAACTTTCAAGCCAGTCTGGCTGCAGACCACTGCTTTCAGACACCATCACTGTCAGGATGGAAAAACATGCACAAACTTTCAAAATAAAATCAAATTATTCTTCCAGTTAGGGTAAGGGAAGGACACAAAAGTAAAAAGCATTCTTCTTTGCACAACTGCTCCAATGCCATCATGTTGCGTGGGAATCAGGGGTGAACAACCCTTTTCAGAACCAGCCACAAATTCTCTATTGGACTGAGATCTGGGCTTTGACTCCTGAACATTCACCTTGTTGTCTTTAAACCATTTCTATAGCTTTAGCTTTATTCTCGGGTCATTGTCTTCATGGAAACAAAATCTTCTCTCAAGCTTCAGTTCTCTTGCAGACTGAATGAGATTGTCCTCCAGGATTTTCAGTCCCCCACATACCTTTTAGTGAATTCTAGTCAAGATTTAATACGTTTTCTTCGACAGTGTCTTTCTCTTTGCCATTCTCCTGTTTGGTGAAGAACCTGGACAACAGTTGTTGTACGCAGAGTCTCTCCCATCTCAGCTGATAAAGCTTGTAACTCCTCCAAAGTAGTCATAGGTGTCTTGGTGGCCTCTCTCACTAGTCTACTTCTTGCACGGTTACTCAGTTTGTGAGTTCACCCTGATCTAGGCAGATTTGCATACGTGGCATATTCCGTCCATTTTTTGATGATGGATTTACTGAACTGAACTCTGGGGGATGTTCAGCGCCTTGGAATTTTTTTCATATCCACCCACTGACTTCAACTCTTCAATAACCTTTTCTCTGAGTTGTTTGGAGTGTTTGAGGTACTCTTTAAAGATTTTTTAGTGAAAACTCTCACATACTATTGTCATATGGTACACAGTCTATAAGTTAACAGCATTACAAAGCTGCATGAGACTGTTATATAGCAGGAGAAATTATTTGCTTTTTTTAAACTTCCAACACAGAAGATACAGAGTCTTGTTTGGTTCATTTTAAAAGCATTTTAATGGCTTTTTTGCACATATGTAACAGAGATGGGGAGAAGTCTACGGGTGCAGATCCAACTAGCAGTGACCCCTGGTCCACATCACACTGACTACCTCACCAAAACCCCCCCCAGGCCCCCACCCACACCCACCCACCCACCCCATCGTGGCATTTTTGATTGTGCAGTATGAAGAAATATCTTGTTACTATGGTTACAGTGACAGAGGAATGCACACTATATTTATCAAATCGCCAGAGATTGTAGCAAAAAGAAAAAACTAAACAAGAAATATTTCAGGACTTTTGACTCAGTGAAGAGGTTTTCAGTTACTCCAAGTGTTTCACCAACAAAAAACCTTAGCCCCACCCAACCAAACCCCACCTCCAGCTGTGGAAAAAACAAGCACACCCTTCTGTAACACATTGGGGGTTCATTCATCTATTTGGCATGTATGGAAGTAAACTAATGACAAAATTAGCACAAAGTTGGGACGAAACAGATTCAAGCTTTGATTACTCAGGTAGTTGTTAGAGCAGAGTTTGAATTTGTGGGTTGGTTTGAAATCAAAGAGTCAGTTTTGAAATTTATTAACATAGGCTAAGAAAAGGTGTAAACACGCTTCCATAGAATATGTCAATGTCAAGCTGTTGTTAATTTTTATTAGCTCTGTTAGAGATTGCACAACTGATCAGCAACAAGAGTATTAATTCTTTGAAAACCACTGGATAGTAAAAATTTTGGCTGTAAATTCAGTTACACTGCAATTTGAGTGCCTTGAAAAGACTTACTTTAGGTTGTTAATGGTTCAGAGTTTGAACCATAACATCAGCAGACTATCAAGAGCACAGCAGCCAATTTAGATGTAACATGGAACAGGAAGTCTGTTTTTATTGAAAGGTCTAAAACCTTAAGAGTAGCAAAGACTCTGCCCTTAAAACTGCAATTTTGAATCTGTTTTGGCACAAGTAAATTACAGCGCAGATTTCTTTCATTAATCTTGTCATTAAAATACTCCCGTACAAAATAAGTAACTCATCACATTTCACTGCAAGATCTTCGGCTGCAAACGTCCGAAATCTTAAAATATGGAATGCTGAAGCCAACAAGCAAGCGATCATTATTCTGCAACATTACTCACTTTCAGTAAATGCTTTATAACCAACTCATCCACTTAACAGCAATGCTTAATTTTGTTTTTATAGTACATCTACGGCTCCATACTTGTCAGACTAAATAAACCTTAGACATAGCTTAAACTGTGGAACAGAAAATACATACTGGAGGAAACAAAAACATATTCCAAAGAACTAAATGTAGAGAGTAGAAAATAAAACTTACTGGATGATCTTAAGTTTGAGCAATCAAACATTCTTACTGGTCTCAGTTATTTATTCCCCCATCGAGCCAGCCGGGTGGAGCCGACTCGACAGCTCCTTCATTCAGATTTGTTAAGTGTACACATTGTTAGGTTTTCAGGTAAAGAAAGTTATACTCAAGTGAAGCTTATAACGGTTGGTAGGTCTTATTAGTAGTAATAATAATAGGTGAAATTAAACACAGGTTTATTTTCAACAGTTTGTTATACACAAGTTATACATACAGTTCAAAGCACCGCAGGGTAATGCTCTAAATTACAGCCGCTGTGTGTGATGCTGCAGGAATTAGACAGCACCGCAAATGAGGAAAATCTGCTTTTCACAGGTTTATTGCAAAAATTCAACCAGTAGAAAAGCAGAATTAGTCAGTGCACAAAAAGCTGTTTAGTTTTGTTATTAAAATTCAATGTCTTGAAATTTTTAGGACTCTCATAACCTGATTCTCCAAATCCTGTTTTTACAAACTCCTAAGAGGTGTAATTTAAGAGATTTACCCCGCTGTGGTCTCAGTTTTCCCCACTACAGAGGGATACACGTCATCTTGCAAAGACAAGGCCTCGCAAAAACTGAGGATGGACTCGAACAGGAACTACCTACAACTTCCCCGAAAAACGAACGAAAACAAAACAAAAACTGAGACATCTGGGGAGCGTAAACACAACCCACGAAAGGCAGTAGTTGACGAAAAAGCAGGGGGTGATGAGAAAGCAGAAAAAAGAAACAAAAAAAAAATAGTAGGATATAGAAAACACAAATAATAGCAATAAGAATAATAATAAGGAATAATCTGGGACTTCTCCTCTACATGGTGGTGTTGTTCAGCGGCAAACTCTGGATTTATTTCAATGACAGCAGCTGCCACAGAAGCGTTTGCAGACCCCGTGTTAATTATTTTTCCTTCTATCAATCTTTTTTTTATATTCATTTTTTCCTGCTCCTTATCTTACAAAAACTGAACAGAGGATTCAGGTGGTGTGTTGTAGCTGTACTGTAGCTCTGAGCCAGACCGGACAGTTGATAGGCACAGAGTGGAGAGTTTTGGCTCGGAGCTTGCATGCTGGAGTCACGCTTTAAGAGGAAGAGGAGGAAAGAGGAGAAGAGGAAGAGAAAGAAGGGCTGTTTGGGATTTTATCTGACATAGCAACTGCTAATATACTCTGCTGATAAAGTCTGTTTTTTAACTTTTATTTGTATTATTTTATTTTTTTTACATTAACCCATAATTATAGCATTAAAGTTTTGATTAAAATTTAAACTAATTTACATGTTAATGGTTAACTTTGAGTTATTTCAGTATTAGTTGCTAGGAGCTGACACTAAACTGGTTGACATCTCAACAAATATTTGACCAAAGATGGATTGATATTGAGGAGCGGCCCCAAACAGCACCAGAGGAAAGAGGAAGAAGAGAACGAGAAGGAAGATAAGAGGGAAGGAGGAGCGTCTATTTCTTCTTGCTGAACAGACTGAAGCGTTTCTCCTTGTCTTTCTCTCGTTTGCCTGGGCTGGACTCGGCTGCCGATGCCGCCACTGTGGCGACGGATGCTGGCAGCGTCTGGGCACGTGCGGCAGGGGCGGGCGTGCTATGGCTGCTGGGAGTGATCTCCGTCTTGACGCCCGAGACAGCGGCTGTGATTGCTGAGATCCACACGTTCATCTCCTCCTGGGAGGCAGGACAGAGTGAAGAGGGACAAGGTTAGTTTGAAAAGTAGCACATGTACTGCTGACAGTTTATGACTAGTAAACAAGCAGTATCTTTGTTTAAGTACAAAAGATTAAAAGAACTCTTTATTACTATTACTATTAAGACAGTTACTGATGTAAGACAGCTATTTATGTGCAGTATTTAGTTTATCTTATAAATTCACACATAGCAGTTATCAAGGAAAGCTTGGTCAAAGATCCTGTGAGGAAGTTTCTGTTGATTTTGGCGCCTCCTGTGTGGTGATAGAGCGATATATCTTATCTTTTTGATATTTTTGCCATAACTGTCTTGCTGTTTCTCAAAGCAATGCTGAGGATCCTCAAAATTCTGCAAAGGACTGAGTCCTTCAGACAGAAAGTTTTCATAGATATTTATCATTTGAGGATATGTATCCTTCACTCACAGGAATTACCCACAATCCAGTGGGCACTATTTTCCTTTTCATAAAAAAACAAAAGAAATAGCACAATAGGTCGTTTGCAATCATGTGATCCCAAATATCCATTGGGGGTCAGAAAGTGGGGAACGGCCATTGGCAATGAATAGGAATAGTGGAAAGTTAGTACTTTACAGCTGTAAATGGACCTCTAGCTGCAGTTATCATTGGAAAATGTCTACATACATTGAGTACGATCCTTATACTTTAGAAAGAAGTGAAAGAAGTGGCGGTGATTATCACAAATTACTCAGTCCTGCAGACCTCTAGTGTTGTCTAGCTAGACAAAGAGTGACATGAGTCTTGAGGAGAGTTGTACCAGCCTAAGAGGCTAGCTGAGCTCCTTTAACATGTCAAAATAATCCTCACTTTGTCACATACATAGTTTTGATTAAAACAGTGATCAACTGAATAAACTCTGAATAAACTTTGAGGGGTAGGCAACTGAGTAAAGATGTGCCATTAACAAACGAACCTGTGCTATGAAAAAGTTCCTTTATGTGAGCCACGGAAGCGAGCTCCCATCAGAATGCCAGTGTGCTTCCCTCCATATTTTGTTGTTATTTAATCCACATTTAAATAAAACTGTTACCAACTGAAGAGGCATCAACATTAAATACAGACCATTTCAAAACCAGGTAAAGACTCCTCACAGGAGCTTTAACACTTTAAATTTTACAAACTCTTAACAGATTTCATATCACTCATTGATTGTGCACTGATTTTCAAACAGTGGCTCTATCAGAATAATAAACACTAAACAGAAGGGCTGAACATTAGATTATGCTAAGATTCATAGAAAAAAAAAAGAATTAATAGCCAGTTGAAAAGAAGAAGTTTTTTACTTAATCATATAAAAGTCCAAATTAGATTCACTGACAATGCCCCATACGGATAACCAAGAAAGTGAAATGCCTAATATGAAATTGAATGGTGAAAGGATGTATGGCGGTATTTCTGTATACTTACATCATCTTTGGCTTGGAAGAGATACTCATTCCCATCAGTAATCCTGTGGATCAGTTAGAGAGCACATTTTAATGTTCATTAAATGAGCGGATGAGCAAGTTATTGCTGAGGAAAAAATATTGATTCCCAGCTTCAACAATTTTTTTCTTTCAACATGTCATACACAAGGTTTACCATTTACTTGGATTTCTGACCTGATTTGTGGAAGTTGATATATGATGGATATCTGACATATTTACTTCCCCTGAGAGTATGCATCTCACTAAATAAAATATGTTTAGGTCTCTGGGCTGACTTTTTAGTGACTCTATGAAGTGAGGTTTTTGGCTCTAACAAGGCACCATTTCTCTGTCATCTATTCCTAATGGACAATTCTCTAACATGTTCTGTGCATTTCTCTGTCATATACATGTGCTTGATCTTTCCAGGGAAAAGAATATTCTTTAAACCTGATATGTTTTTAGATTTCAGCTTTTCAGTTATGGCAATGCTCTCTGTCTTCACCGTCACAAAATATTTTAACAAATATGGTTGATTTTTTTTAATCATCAGGATGCTCACTTGAGCTTGAAGACATGCTTCTTTTTCTTGTAGTCCAGCGCCACCTCACAGACGGCGTCCTTCAGGCTGATGGGAATCTCGCTGTGGTAGGGAATGCCCTGACTGGCACTCTTCTGATCCTTATAGAAACCCATCTCCTGCTGATTGATCACACAGTACACGTTGTGCCACGACCTGTAGAGACACAGCAAGAGACCGATCATCAATCACTATCTTTAAAGCCAATATTCCTACATTAAAGTTAGACTTTCACAATGCCCATCCAAAACAACACAGACACTCCTTGGTTGTCTTGGTTTTTAAATTATCTTTTAAAAATTTTTCTCAGTGTAAAAATCCTCAAATGATTCCTACCTGCTAGAAGCCTTCTTATTATGCCCCTCCCACTCATGTTTGCGGTGCAGGAACCCCTCCAGCTGGGATGTGGGAGTGTCCTGCTGGGTTTTAGCAGGCAGAGTTGCTGCTTGGCTGGCCTTGCCCTTGCGAGATGCCCCAGGAGACCCTGCCGGGCTGGGCTCTGACACCCCATTAACCACCTCGCCTCCTTCAACATTATCCTAGAACCAGAAAAGAGAGGAGGGTCAGATGGATAAAGACGGATGGATCGCACTCATAAATACTCTTAAAAAAATAACGTTCACACAGAAGCTTTCAATCAGAGCAGCAGCATGCAGAGCAGAGCACAATCATCGGCTGTACATTCACCTGGGTATACTTTTGAAATACACTAAACCTACTAAGAAATGGTTCCAGAGCAAGAAAAGATATGTGCACTCATGTTATTCCTCTGCAACATTTACAAGTGACTCAACAAAATTTGAACTCATGTAAAAAGACAATAGGATCAAAGCAAACCAAAATAGAGGAGAAACTAATTTCTGGTGAAAGGCAATCTAAAGTTGCAAACAAGTTAAAGAAACTGTGCTGAAATGGCAGTAATGATGCATAATTTTGAAATGTTGTTTGTATGTTTTTCATACTCTGATGATAAAATATGTGCAATACTTTTTCAATTCTAAGGCCATGCCTGCTTTCTTTCTGATGCTAACTGGCAGATACAACATAA
This sequence comes from Cheilinus undulatus, assembly GCF_018320785.1. Taxonomy (NCBI): domain Eukaryota; kingdom Metazoa; phylum Chordata; class Actinopteri; order Labriformes; family Labridae; genus Cheilinus; species Cheilinus undulatus. The sequence continues at coordinate 18,027,901 of NC_054870.1, read as the reverse complement.
AATACAAAGCCTTTTAGATGTAAAAATTCACAGAGAAAATTTTCAACTTATATAACCAAGGTTGCTCGCAATCATAGTATGTCAATTATTTGTAACAATTTTCTATGTACTGGATTACATAAGGATATTGCATTTACAAGCCTTTATTGGCTGATACCAGTGACACACAGATTATCAGCACAAAAACAACTATTATTTCCATTAACATCCAACAATCCTGAGTTTCCCTTCAGCCTTCCAGAAATAGCTCTCTTTGTTGGGCATTTGCTGTAAAATCCAGAGTATAAGACACACTTTCCATACCTATTTTAAATCGAAATAATCCTAGATGCAACTATTAAACCTGTATAAAGAGTCAAGACACACGCCGTCTTCACTGCCAGTACATGATAATGATGCCACTATCATACTCTGCATAAGGTCCAAAACTATTGAAAGTTCACACCATTCATTGTGTACTGAAAGCGACTGCTTCACTGCTCAAAATTTGCTGGAATATGATAAGACAGACAAGACCAGTAGGGGTTGGCACTACTTTTTAATGGCTTTTCTTCCTTGCTAGGTAACAATCCTGCATTGAAAGAAAAAGGAGAGTATACTTTAAAGTAAATAGAGTGCTGGTTGAACTGAAAACACCCCCCAGTTAAGGGCAAGTGACAGAAGGAGGGCAGAGCGGCTATCACTGTAGGTTGAGAGCCCAACTACTCTCCTAAAACTAGTGCAAGCTCCATATGGCCAAAACAAATGGTACTACACAGTGGCACCACCAGCTGTAATCCTCTACACATTGTGTGTGCAATTTATAATCAGTATATTTTTTTTATGAAAACAAAATTGTGAAAACAGCAGATCATGTGTTTAATGGTCTCATTCTTTAAATTTCATAATTTTTTTGTTACTGAGTTGCAGTCTTTGGAAGTGTCCACTCACAAACATCATGACACAAATACATTTGATTGGTGCAACATAACTTGGGTAACAGGCCAGGAGTTATTTTTGCCAAATTATTTGTGGGAAAAAACATGAAACTTTTGATGACTTCACTCCACTCTGCATTACATGAAAGAGGAATATAAGGGTTTGATGCTCAACGTCAACACCACAGATGTGGATGCTGAACTCTGGAAAGGCAGAATAGCTGACAAATGCAACTACCAAGGTTTTAAGGTTTTCTTTTTTGGCTGCTTCTCCTCATAAGGATACTGAATAGTTAAGACAGCCTTTCTGAGAACTGACACATTGGGGAGACAATGAAATAACTTCTTATAGGTAGGAATTCAGTTAAACTTTATCATTCCATTTCCTTATCTGGCTTGTTACTGTTAGTAGTGGTGAATAAGTTTTGTCTAGCTGATGCAACTACCCCCTTGCTTTTCTTAAAACTATGTAGCCAAATGTTGAATCAATTGCCTGTGTAGTATCTTTACATTCCCCTGGAACAGCTTTATGACAGGCCCAGTAAATTGCTTTTCATATTTAGCAGCTGTCTTGTTTTTAAAAGGGTCAGTTGTTTAGCTATGTGTTTTGGTGCGGTGCATGCAGCATTACTCTCTCTCTCACACACGCTGTGGGATGTGTAAATGCACGTGGGAACATATAGACATCCTGGTGTCATCTATGTACTGGAATGTTTATTGTGCACACATTGGATTGTCATCCTGCAGGTGCCACTAGCACCAAAAGAGCCGTAGAGAAACTGCAAATTGTGGACTTTGCTGAACAAAATATAAATTGTCACATAGAAGGAAAACAACTTTGGGAGACTCCTACAAACAAATTGCGGCTTATATATGGGGCATTTCATACTCGTAGATTTTAGCGGGTTGTCATGGTTCCTGAGGGGTTGTTTATCAAAATAAAGTCACACCTAAAGTCACCCTATTTGCCTTTGTTCAACTCAAATCCTTACCTTTCTTCTGCACCAAGTACAACATATCCAGATAACCTATCACACTCAACTGAACTGAACTCCATACAGCCTTCATACAGCTTTTTTAGGCTTTTAAAGGATTTAATAGTGTGAGCTTAGCGCTGGATTCCTGTACAGATTAGAAAAACATCTGCATTGTACATTAATAGCACAGAGAGGTAATACTGCTGGATCAAGCACCGATTACAAGTTACAGAACATGCATGACAAATCACAACACCACTTGATAACACACAACATGGTAGACAGTGTAAAGAAAGACAGGAAAACACAAAATCTCAAACAATTAGCAACAAAATTGCTTGGAAGTCATTACTGGGCATCATTATTGGTGAGGGGAGAATGCGATTGGCCTGGTATCAAAACAGATTTTATTTTTCACATCACACCCACTCCATCCGGATGCTTATTACCATGTTACGGGGGTCTTCAAGGGCAGGACCGATGTTGGACCATCAATTTGAGGAGCTGGATCAATCCTGTGAGCTTTAACGCAAGGGCTGCATGAGCCCAACCAATTCTAGGAGCTTTTAAGTACAACTCGGAAAGACTTGGACCAGTCCTGAGAGCATTTGTTGGGAGCCTTAAAGGTTGAGCTTATCTACCTAAATCAAACCAGGAGTAAGGTTTTTGCAAGTCTGTACCACTTACTTGCTGGTACTTTTGTACTCTAAAACACTTGAACATGAATACCGTCACTTGGAAATTACTAAGTGTCATGACCTTTAATACTACCAAGAAGCAATGGTACAAAATAAGCTACAACAAACACCTGCCTAAGAAACCTGTACTTTAAAGCATTTTCTATAACTTCCTTATCCAAAAATAGTATAGGAGGTAGCACTTCAACTATCAGTCTCCTTTGGAGCCCACCAATCAGAGTCCGGGTTGCAAACCATTTCCTTGCTTTAAAGAGTAGGCTTTACACTCCCCTTTAAAGTTAAAGATAAAGCTTCTAGTTGGGGCTGACTCAGGCTTGGACCAGTCCTTGGTTGTGCTGCTATAGGATTACTGTTAGGGAAATTTCTGCACAAATCTTGCCTTGCCTTCATCCTCTCTTTTATGTGTTCATGGCCCAAGAATATATGTGAATAACTATGCAAATTAGCAATACACTGTTTTTTCCTGGAAGTTTTCCACTGCCTGTCTCAAAGGTAAAGGTTCTAAATGATTATTTTAGCACTATATTAGGCCCTAACAAAAGGGCTACCTCTAGCAGTGTGATCAGATTATTTGTCTAAATCAGAATTTTTCAGAATTGGGGATTGAAACTCCTAATAAATTGGTTGAATTCCTGGAGGGTCCCTTTTTCTTTTTAGCTGCCTGCCTTTTTTCATCTTAATTGGATTGTTTTAAAATACCCACTCTATGCTGAAATGCTTTGTTTGATAGTGAACTAGAACTGTGTGCTGTCTTGTGGACTGTCCTGTGAGGTGTCCTATTACTGTAAAATATCTTTGGAAATTACCTGCCAAGACAAAGGATGATATTAAGCAATTGTGTGAATTCTGCATAATTAAATTGACATGTACTGTAGATATGCTGATATATTTGCACTGTCCTTATGTAATACACTTAATGAAAACATAGAGTAAGATAAATAATAAAACAGAAATTTTTTACATGTTATGGCTAAATGTGAGGATGACTGAGTCTACGTACTTGTATATGAAATTGACAACCATTGAGTTGAATCTAAAATTGCAGGTGGAAAGGTAGATCAAAATATCTACCTTCATAAAACAAAGGCTACACAGTCATGGGATGAAACTACCTTTTTTTGTTGTTTTTCAGACAAATTTGATTACTCATTGAATAAGATTGAAAATGGATAGTTTGTGAATTCACTGAGACACTTTGCAAACATTTACATCAACTAGATGACTTCTGTTTTACTCTGAAAATAAAAAGAAGTTATGTTACAAATGTTATACATCTTTGGCTAACTGCAGTTTGTTACTGCTTTGTGCCCAGACTGAAAAAACTGATTAACATAAGAAAACAAAAAACACGACATTGACAAAAACTCAACTGAAATGCTGATGATGGTGACAGCATGCAACAAAAACACTCTGACAACAACACTGTTTATGGAGAAAGTCACAGCTACACATGGATAACACATACACAGACAAACCAGAGAGGATCTGAGTGCACTGACAGGGTTTATTGTGGAATGTGTGTTAGTCTGGAAACAACAGAGGAATGAACGGACATGCAACAGAAACCAGGAAGAAAAAAATAAATAATAACCATGAAAATAACAGAGGCTGATGATAATGATAATACAAAACATGGTCCTACTGATACAGGATGGTGACTGAAATTTTTTTTAGCAAGGACAATGGAGTAGACAAACACGCACACACACATTCACACAATGGGACATTTCTAAATGCTTGGAATTTCATATTGCTTCAGTTTTACATGAAACTTTGGAATGATTTGATGAGAATGGACAATTGTAATGTGCAGCAACAAAAGTTTAATCATGAAACATTGTTTGGAATGAGTTCATGGGAATCATGTCTGAGTGGCCGAGTAGTTTAATGAAGAAATGTGCTGTTAAGTGAATAGTTACTCACACTGAATGTTATGTGTGATGAAATTTGGTAGAACAAATACTAAAATACAAATATTTATTAAAAAAAAAAAAAAAACATGCCAAATGTGAATTTAGGCGTTGGCATGTAGACACACTTGGGGCAGCTGGGTGAAACAATAAATAATTTGCCAAATTTCTAAGAAAATAGCTAATATTTTATAATCTGTTAAAGAAATAATAATTGTCCCCTTAGATAAAACATTATTTTAAAATAATTAATCTTTGAATTAGAAATAAATACTGCAGACATTGTCAAAATTCAAACACTCCTGTATTTGAAATTCCTTACATTTTTAATCATTTATAATATGTAAAGTGTTGTGAGAGGGGTCTGAGGGCAGACCGTACATCTTTGATCTATTTTCAAAAACTTTCGAAATAAAATCTGATTTAACTTCCTTTTAGGGTTAGGGTAAGGGTCAGGATACCAAAAGTTAAGAGTAAAAAACCTGATTACAAAATGTTTAATAAAGCAGAGTAAACAGTCTGCTTACAGGAAAAAAGGTCGTCATCCTTGAAAACATTCAAAGCAGCAATTGTAGCTAACATAGCTCTGTTGGCTGCAAAAGATACGTACACAATGTGGCTACATAGATAACGTAGCCAAAGCAAGTTAAAAAAGGGGCTACTGAGCTTACTGAGCTTTTCTCTAGCAAGCTACATTTGCTTTAGTTCATGTTGCTAAAGTTAACTTAGCTATAGATAATATAGTTACAGAGCTAATGTAGCAAAAGCTAAGCTCACAAAGCAGCCAAGTAAGCTACATGGGTATGTCATCAATGTAGCTACATAAGCTTTAGTAATGTTTGCTAAAGTACAAGTTGCTAAAGCTAACTTAACTACACTGGCTTATGTATTAGTGTTAATTATGATGCTAGCATAGCTATATTAGCTTTAACAATAGCTAAAGTGAGCCACTGCTCTAGTAACTTCTTTTAAAACAAGTCTATACATAATTTAATCACAGATTTGACTTCTGACCTTTTTCTGTTTCATTTATGAAATGTTTCTTAGTCTGCAATGCCATGTGGTTATTTCATGAATGTAAATGCCAGCCTTTTTTTTATGAACATATTTGAATTTTTAAAAAATCTTGAATGTTGTACTGGCAAATTACACTTCCATTCTCAGATATTCAACGTCTACGACGAATGTCTGTGAAAACAGCCATCAGAGATGTACGGTCTGCAGCCAAACTGTCTTGGTTGTGACTGATCAAGCATAACTTACATTAACCAAATATGCTTCATTTTAAGACAATACAAGTAAGACATTATTTATCTGAACATGATTAACATATACTTTAAAGCTTATGCTACATGCTTGCTACATTCATCTTTGTATGTTATCATTGCTAAATACCTTGGAGACATTTGTTTTACTATGCTAGGTGATGTTTATAGCTTGATCTCTCTCTCTGCTGATGATACCATAATTTATATTAGAGAATTGAAAAGTCCAAATAAAAGAGAAAAAAACTCACTGCCTAAAATAATTTGACAGATTCGTGGCTTTGTGTTGTGAGGGCTGTGAGCTCAGGTGTTCATATTCCAGAGCGTGAGTTTGTAAATGATGACATAAACTAGCAGAAACATTAGCAGCTGAGGGGAGAGGATGACGGGGGTGTCGAGCTGAGAGAGACAGAGGAAAGAAAGGAGGAGGGAAAAGAAAAATAAGGAAAAGAAAGGAAATAAAAAACATATGTATATGTGTGTGTTTTGTGGTCCCAAACTCAGCTTTTACAGTCACAATCACACTAAGACACAAACATATAGATACTCACATTAAAACAAATATTCACGTACCATTAATCTGCCTGGTAAGTTTTGGTTTGAAGAATATGGTGCATCATTTCATAGAATGATTAGATTTCTGTCTGTGGTCGATCATATCTGTCCTATTGACTCAAATTTAAATAATTACTCTTAAAAAGGAATGCTTAGCATGTTAAAAGAGAATAGATGAAACTTGTATATCAGCCTGAAAACATTATTCCCACTAAATACCATCAACAGGATTTTCTAAATTACCTCCCATCACTCTTATTGCTTCCCCATTGCTGTTTCTCTTACTGTAGAGCTTTGAAAATGTGAATTCAAGGCCTCTTAAAGATGAAGATCTAGTACTGTTATTATACTTATATCACAAGGTATAGGTAAAAGATAAAATCAGCATTTTAAAAGTTAAAAACAAAGTATTATATGAAATTAATCAATAATGAGGAAAAAACAACAATAAATGGTGAAGAGGAGTGATAAACATAGGAATAATGTTGTTTACAACCCTGGGTAACATGAGAGTGCAGGATGTTTGTTTACGAGGCCGCAGCCTCATGTGCATGTGTTTATGCTTCAGTGTCTTGTATGTACACATCAGTAATATGTGTTTGCATGTGTGTGTCAGGGTGCAGCGTTGCCCCTGCGGCTCTGCAGGGTGCTGCTGTATTTCTGGTATGCCGGCGAGCGATAACTAACCCTGGGAGACTCCTGATCAGATGGCAGCCCGTTCTGAGACACCGGCTCACCCTCCCTGCAAAAAAAGAAGAAAAAAAAAAGAGTGCAAAAAGAGTTAAACACACCCTCGATCAAAATTTAGATGTCTTACCTTGTCTTTTTTACAGTATTGTGGCTAAAGCAATAGCTTTATTTTTTCTGGTTAGAGAAAACAGTTGAAGACATGCACATACTGTACATTTACTAGAATGACTTACTGGACATAACATGTTATGTTGAGGCTTTTAAACCTGGAATTCTCTCATGAATACTTGTACAGTACAGTACTTGTTAAGGAACCTATGAAGATATGTCCATGCATCAGAAAGTAGATCACCTTCAACAGGAGGACTGATGAGCATAATGCACACTAAAGGTAATTTTCCTGTAAATATAATGAAGAAATCTAAAGCACCTCTTGTCAGCCGTTTCCTTTTTTCCGTCTGAGTATGTTTAGTGTCACTTTCACTGCAACTGATATGAAAAGTGAACTTATCGGGAAAATGAAGAAGCAACTTATATATACTGAAACTCAGAGCTGATCTCCTGGCTCACAGAGATAGTAGTAAACCAATAGAAATAACTTCCTTCAATTATCAGACACAAGCCTCATTATCATTAAGTTTAATGTAGATTATACATGCAAACACACACTCTCACCTGTGCTGTGCATCTCCAGGCTGACCCTCAGTAGGTGGGGGTTGTCTCCTCTTCTCTTCTTCCTCTTGCGCTCTTCTCACTTCCAATAACTCCATCTGAAAGACAAACACATCAGGACTAAATAAAAGAGTTTGAAGTAACCATTAAATACAATGATAAATAGCCCACAACAGTATAATTTACCATATATTTACCAGGTAAACTCCAAGTCTTTGAGCTGTAGTTTCTCAGTACTTATTACCATGGGTAATCACCCAGAAAACAATCTGAATTCCTCTAATTTACCAGGAAAATACCTATGTTATAAGGGGACTGTAAAAGGAAGGGTTTTTTATTCTAAATGAATTTGGAGTTTAAATGATACCTTAGATTACCACCATATAACTAAAACATGCTACATCCATACTCTATGCTCCAGAAAAGATATCATGTCCTAACAATTTACAGGTTGGTTTTAATATAAGGTATTTTAAACACAGTAAATTCTACAAATTAGTTGGAGTTTATGTGATATTCAACCAAGGAATCTCTGTGCAGGATCATTCATTTTTGTTTAAACAGCCAGCACAAAAATTCATAGAGAAGGTGCCTACATGGAAACATACATTCTTTATCTACTAGGGGAAAAAGAACAGAGGGAGAATCAATGATTTCTTATACAGTAAATTTTACCCGCATAGTGGTTTTAAGTATAAATTGCCATTTATAAAATCTGGACTTATTTAAAGGTACAGTGTGTAGAATTTGGCATTTTAGCAACATCTAGCGTTCAGATTTTAGAATGAGCCGATCTGTTACCAAAACCTCACATCACTAAGCGACGAGAGCCTGTGAAGACCAAAAAGGATCGTGAGCTGGACATCATTTACAGCAGTGATGAGGTGAGGGTTTATTCATTCATTTTTTTAACCATTATTTTTATAGATTATAGGTCAGTCTTCTTCTCCACCTGCCTTCCAGATAGCTTTCAGGACCGGCAGGCAGGTTTGTATTTAAAAATCACGTTTCACTCTTTCTGTCCCAAAACATTGCCGTAGACAACATGGCGGTTTGTTATGTCAGCCTCCGTGAGGGCGACCCGTGGTAATGTAAATTTAAAAAGCTTTTTTCTAATTTTGTAAAAAGAAAACGAAAGTTTAAAGGGGATGATTGTGCACTTATTTTAACATACTTCATATAGCTACATAAACATTATATCCCATTTACACCGTTTCTGTTCGGTGAAATGCAGCCAAATTCTACACACTGTACCTTTAACCTTGGAAGAAAGACCTGAGCTTTTGTTTAGAGTGCATTTTAATTTTCTCCCACTTATGATGTGTAGGACCTAAAAAATTCAAAAGCTCAGCCTTGCCTTTGAACAGGAATCATTTTGACCAAATATGATTCATATATTAAATAAAGACTTCTCAAAAAATTCCAGATAAGTTCTTGTAAATATTCAAAAAACATCCTCCCCCAAAATCAAAAGAAAATTCCCCAAAACATGCAAATATACCCAAGATTCCACTAAAAAGACAGAAAATTCTTCCAAACATCCTAACAAATTCCCTGAAATTTCCATAAAATTCTAGAGATTTCTAAGGACACCCCTTCTCCCAGTTCCACAAATCGAAAAAAAATTATCTCAAGTTTCCTTTGCGAATTCCTTAAAATTTCAAATTTTAATTCCTTGCAAATACTCCTCCAAAAACTTGAAAAAATTTCCCCCAAATTCACATTCATTTCCAAAATTAACACAAAAATGCATGAAAATTTCAAATCAAACTTCCCCCAGAATTAAGATTTTTTCCCCATTTTCCCATGAAAATACTCAAAAGTTTCACTTTAAAAATTCCAATGAAACTCAGAAATACACAAAAATATCCTAGAACTTCCATGAAAATATTTGAAAATTTTCAAGTTATCTTCCTGAAAAATTCATAGCAAATTCTCCAGGCATTTTAAGTGGAATTCTGAAACTTCAGTGGCCACCTATCTTAAAATTGTGGGGCTGTGGCATCTGAAAAGGCTTAAGAGTCTCACCGTAGTCAACCTCTCCAGAGCAGCGAAGCGTTCCTCCCAGGTGGCCGCTGACTTCTCAAAGGCCTCATGGCGTTTGATGAGTTTCTCCACCTCGTCCACGCTCTGACCAATCTCCCTGCTGGACAGGTACGGGTCCTGACCCAGCAGCCATGCCTCGGCCACACCTGCATCCCTGGAGAACTGGTGCACCTCCAGGACTGAACACGCACACAAGATGAATGTGTTTCTTTATTCATTAGACACGTCGCTGAATGATAAATAAAGGAGTTGATTATTAATTGTATGAAACATCTTACTCAGTCTAAGCCATTCCCATCTGTCCTCCCACTTGTCAATCATGTCTTTCCTCTTGTCCGTCAACTGTAACAACTTTTCTTTAATCTGGAGGGAAAACAAGTTCTAAATGTGAAAAAGGACAAATTCTGATTGTTTTGAGTCAATACAAGGTAATCCATCTGAAGCATCTTCTTAACAAAGACAAATGAATCGGCGGTAAAGTAGCACTGAATTTATCTACTGTGATTTATGATATGTGAAGAAGAAATTATTTGAAGTTTAAAGCCAGCAGTGAGTGATATTGTGATGAAATTGAGAAATATATTTTGATGAAATATGACAACAGACATATAAGTATTGTGAAAAGTATTCTTGTTCTTGAATTGCATAAAGAAGTCCCAACCTCCTCTGAAGCGTAATGCTTCCTGGCCAGCAGGGCTTTCCCAAGCTCGATGCAGGCTGTGAAGCTGTCGTTGCGAGCGTCGATCTCGGCCTTGATGCCCTGGTGATTGTTCATCAACAGCTCCACTGATGATACATCCCTGAAAATAAGTGAGAAAACCAACATTCAACTGTGCGTCATGACATGAAACACATAATCAGCTTGGTTAACAGCATTCAGCAAATGTTAAGGGCAAATTTTCCCATTTCTATGCAAATGTGCCTCACTGTAAAGGGTGTTTCATCAAAAACAGCAGCAATTACAGCCAGATGGAGTAGTGAATGTCAAACAGACAGTTAATGATAACTGTGGCACTGCATGTTTTTTTTTAATTATTGTGGGGCTTTCATGCCTTTATAGAGATAGGACAATGAATAGTCAGACAATAAGGAGAGAGAGTAGAACCCAGGCTGCCTGCACTGAAGACAAGAGTCTCTGTACATGGGGTGTGCTGACAAAACCACAGAGATAACAGTGCTCCAGTATCACACAGTTAAGGGAAATTACACATTTTTAGAGAACAATTAAATTTGTCCTCATGTACAGTCTTTTAATGATATATTAACCACAATCAGGGTTGAATCCTGCTCCCTATCTTTTATAGCTTATCAGCTAATGCTGATAGAACTGAACTCTGCCAGTGTGAGAGTGGGATTCACTCACAGAATTCTGGAAATGCTGACAGCTCCTCTTCAAAATCTGTTTTAAAATGAAAGCTCACTTCACAGAGATACAAAGCTACACCAGTGTGTTTGCACTGGAATGTCTTGCATGCTATACATTGGTGCATCGTAAGAACAGTGGCAACAGAGGTGGAAAAAGTTCACAACCATTATACTCAAGTAAAAGAAGTTACTCTGCTTACTTTTACTGAAGTGAAAGTAAAAGTGCTGGTCTATAAATACTGAAGAAAAAGTAAAAAGTTTCTCATTCAAAGTTTACTCTAGGCACTGCGGAGTTATACAGTAAAATATTATCTTTACTTATCGGCAAGAACAACAAGAGAACAGAGCTCAAACCAGGTTGTTCAGGTTAAGCCATGCCTCCATAATAAAGTTAAATACACAGCAAAATTCACAGTGTTAATTAAACTAATATAGCATTAAATTTACCACTTTAGAAGTCTTTATTAGTCCACACTGCATATAGTTAAACTACACTTTTAAAGTGTTAAATATTTTACAGTATGACAGAGCTGTAGTAACTCTAGAAAATCTGTGGCAAGGTGGGTCTCCCCGACAAGAACAAAGCAGAGAGTCAGCCTCATAGCAAGGCAGTTCATAGCGGTGAAAAATAGAGCACCTAATGTCTTTTCACCCCAAATGCTAAGTAATGTGCAGTTCATTGTGCTAGTAAACCGCAATCCATTCTTCATGTGTTCCCATCTCAGGGAGCTTACCTGGGATTCTCCTGAGCCTCGATCAGACGGATGACATCTTCCATCCACAGCATCAGATCTCGCACCATGCTGAAGAAGCGGAACTTATCTCCAGTGTCGACCAGCTTCACCCTGCGACCCTCAGCTGCCTCGAGCAGGTTCTTCCAGGCCTCAAGGACCTGGGGAGGGAGACGAGACAACACAAACAGCAGAGTTCAGACCATAAAGATTGAGAACTGGGCTCCTCTCAACATGATCACTTTTTTATTTTTTTTACCCTTTTTGTTTGCTAAAGTGCTAGAAATCTTGACTTTTAACTTTTGTTTTAATGAGCTTTCAGTGTACATACAAGTGGCTCCTTTATACACAGAGTTTAATCTCATCAGGAATCCTTTGATGGTATCATTTTTGATTATGCTAATTCATTGTTGGCAACATTCTTACAGTGTTTATAACAACTGAGAACACACTGTTAAACCTAAAAAATATCCAATGCAACTGGAGTCTTGCACAGGACCAGCAGCAGAGTACTGAGGGAGGATAACAGCCCAGAGGAATAAATAAATAGGATAAAAGCAAATCAGTGCATTCAGACAGAAGCAGAGCTCCCACTGTGTGAGTGTGTCCAGGCAACATGATAATATATTCAGCAAGCCAAAATTTGAAATTCTAATGTTTGCTCTCTTATACATCTGAGTAATATCACTGTAGGGAAAGACTGCAGATACAATCTCTGGCTACCCAGGATATACAGTAGTGGAGAACTATTTGGAAAGCTTTTGAAATGTGAAGTGGGAAATATTCATGGAAGCACAATGCATAATGATTTAGCACACCTTCCAACAAGCTTCAAACACCGTCATGCATGGAGCTGGAAAAACACTGGATTGTCTCTTAACAGTTTCTTTATGCATCATATCTCACTTTATACTGCCATGATAACAGGGAAAAACATCCAAAATGAAAGGTCTTTTTTCCTCGCCAAACTCTGACATTTTATTCTGATTTGTCAGTGGGGCTATCAGCATTTATCCCGATTAATTAAGGTCATGATCAGTGCAATTTTTTATCATGATTTATCACATACTTTATTGTCCCTTTCAGGATGCTTTTGTTCAGCCACTGCAACATCTTTCTGGTGACAGTGTGATGTAAAGTGAGTCCACCACTTCTCCTTAATGTCGGATTTTCCTTTATTAAACTCACAGACAGCTCACTGGACAAGTCAAAAGGCATCTACACCACGCCTGTCAAACATTTAACTTTTACTGTTACCTTATTTAGCACAAACATCACAACAAGAAACGGTAGACCCACTTACTGAAGCCACCTGTCCAACAAGTGCAGATTAGCACATCAGTTAAGTAACAGTTAAGTGTTAGCAGGCTAAATACCCACTTTCTACCTCCATTTGTTAGCATGCTAATACTGGCTTCTACATGAGGCTGACAAGACAATGGTGATCAATGCATGGATACTATGGGTCACTTGTTACAACCTACTTATATGTGTTAATACACAATAGACATTAATTACTATTTACTCTGTGTCAAATTGATTGGGTCACACTTAATTCTCAAAAGTAAACATGTTCAGTGCTGTTGCGACAACAAGCAACAAAAAAAGATCAGTGTTTCCCACACGTGCACCATACGGGGGTCATCTTTAAAGCCCCACAAGTAAATTTCAGTCTTTTTTCTTTTTGTAAGATCATTTACAGTGCTGTGCAGAGCTTTTAAGCATTTTTGGGCCAAAAATTTAGGCTGAAGTAAGGCGTAGATGTGGTGAGTATGCCGCCTGAGGGCACCATCAGAGAAGGAGGAGGACTGACACAACCCTGGTCATGCTCTGGATGTCTTTGCATATTACCAGAGTCAGGGGAAAATAATCTGTTGAAAAAATAACAATCACCACACTTTTAGAGCAAGATAAGGGGTGAATGTGGCAAGGAAGCACGGTCGAGGGTACTGTCCAGGTATGTAGTAGGAGCCGGTCATGCTGTGGATGTCCCAAGGGCTTAAAAACCACCAGCAGTCTCCAAGTCTAACAATGGCTGTGTAAGAAACATCTAAACATGCAAGAAACATCAACTAGTGCCCCGCTCCTGATTTGCAGTGCCTCATGTTAAAAGGAAGCATTGGCTGCCACCATGTCAACATTTTTCTTGCAGCTTCTTTCTGATATGTCCTAACTCAAGGATGATTCTCTACTTCATCAGCAACAAACCAGCTCATCAGATATGATTGCAGACTGTCGAGTGAAACATTTGAGTGGGTGAGTGATGTTGTTTAAGCATGAATGTACAATGGACAGCTGATGAATGAAGTCAAAAAAGCAGAAATAAAAAAAAAAACATCCAGAATTAGGCAGGCCATCTCTACTGCCCAAGTAACGAGTCATTCTGTGGGAAACACTGAGTACTGATATTTCCTCCTGTAACAGTAACTTCGATTCCTTTAGAGGAAAAAGGCAAATTGCTGTTTTTTTAAAAAAACATCTTTTTTCTATATAAGGCATGGATATAAGATTTGTTAATACAGAAAATAAACACAAGGAATTATAAATATATTATTGCCTGTCTGAAGGAAAATTGGACCATGTTATGTACAGTGCCTATAAAAGCTATTCATTCCTTTGGATGTTTTCACCTTTACTGATTTTATAAATCCATCATGGCCAGTATGATTTGGCTTTGTTAACTTCTTTGTTGTTTTTTTGTTGTTGTTTTAACAAAAGAACTGACTGCATAAGTATTCATCCCCTTCAGTTCAGTATTTAGTAGATGCACCTTTGGCTGTGATTACAGCACTGAGTCTGTGTGGATAGGTCAGTGTCTTTAAAGGGGGTGGGTATTTGTGCAATCATTTATTTTAAATTACATATTCTTATTTAATTGGTATTATTTTGCATTTATCATTTAAGAGGATTTCTTTTGTAATTTCTTTTCCAAAAAAGCCAAATAATATTGACCATGATTGAGTTATAAAAACAATAAAAGGGTAAAACATCCAAGGGGGTGAATAGTTTTTATAGACACTGCATTCCTGAGTGTAAACTAGAGAACAGTAACAGGTGTTGAGCAAGACGTATCTTAAAACACATCCTTCAAACAACTATGCACATGCATGAAATATAGATAAAATCAATTTACAGCATGGAAATAAAGAAACAATGATTTTCAAAGTATTTCTGTCACAGTTACAGCTACACTGCTTCACATTAACAGTATTAATGTTGAGAAATTGCATCTATAGGTATCATAAACACAAAGTATCCAGGTATTAGGTACCAGAGTATATCAAAATTTAATAAACACAATAAATTGCTCAGTTTGTAAAATAATGGTTGTAGATTAAATCTGGAAAATGCAGAGTGCAATTATTGAGTTGGATGTGTCTCATGATGACATAGTTCTTCATAAAATCAATCTTAAGACACCGTCTTTAGTAGATTATTTTGATTTCCTCTAAGACAGACTATTTAGTTTATCTAATACTAAACACCATGAACAAAGTCAATGGAAACATGGCCGCAGAGGACTGAAAGCAACTGTATTTTGCCAGCTAACAAGCAACTACTGTACATTAAAGCAAATACGAACACCAACATTAGCGTTGCACCACTGTGTGCAGCAATGAAGTATTAAAAATGTACAAAATTGTTCTTAGAAAAGCGAGAGGCCTGCCTGTCCAGACCCAAAGTGAATTTGCAAACTACAAGTTGCATTTGATTTGACCTCCAAGGAGGCCCAGGTGGGTGGAGTTTACAGCTTACAGGCACTCATGCAGCATCAGGTAAGTCGTTGATCAGAAAACCTGAGCTCTTCTTGATTTTGTATTTTTATTTGTAGAAAAAAAATCACCCACACAATTAACAAAAAGATATAAAAGAAATCAAAGAGATAATCTGCAAATCCCCAGGTCTGTTACCAAGCTAAGGCCAGAGCTAAATTCACTAAAATGTCGCTAACTTGATCAACATTTTAGTCTGAGTGTTAAAAGAAAGTCTAAAGCTGCAGCCAAAATGAACACTGATGCAAAGCCAATGTTTTTGGTAAACGGAGTCTCACCTCTCCCTTTCTCTTCTGGGTGGACAGGGAGGAAACGAACATACAGGGAATGGTCAAAACACAACGCCATCAAAAACACTCAAAGAGTTTAAAATCATCAACAGTCCTCTCGCACTGTCAGCAGACAGGAAGGCTCAGCACGTCATGGAGGTACTTGAGGGAAATTCAACTTCATGTTTTAGGTTGTCACTGTTCACAAACATTTTCTGAAAATATCTGTTGAAGACAGGACATTTCTGGGATGTAGGCAACAGCCATTTAACATGCAAAAAAAAAAAAAAGGTTTGCATGATAAAGTAGCTCTTTTGTCAAAAATCTGTCATTTAAAAATAGGGAATAATGCTAATGTTTGGTGGGGAAACTCACAGTTTAATGTTTGTCATCCTTTGCTCTGTAAATTATTTATTTGTTGTAACAATGGTTTTCAGCAATAAATCTTATACCGTTGGAAAGCCTGTTCACTACCCTTTTAAATGGTGCCACATTTGTAAGGAGCATGCCTTTGTTGGATGAACAGCAGAGCTGGACCTAGTGCTGAACATAACGTTCCTCCACATGTTGAGGTTCCTGTGCACATGATGCCTACAACAGAGCAAACCGGCCTGATGGTGAAGGGCATTCATGGTAGACCTCCTGGCAGCCCTATGAGACTGAAGACTGCCTGGTTGAAGTCTTTCCGGATTGTCTGGGCAGAGAGCCGTCAGCCATATTGTCCTGCAAACCTTGACTACAACACTGTAGAAGACAGCCTACGGTTCCTAATCTTCTTGGAATGCCCACTTAGCAGCCTGTCTCTGACATCCCCCATTTTACAGAACTTGGCCTTCAGTTTGGAGATGGTACTAGGGCTCACTCCAAATAGCGCTGCAACTTGGTTTTGCAAAACACCCGCTTGAAGATGCCCTATTGCACGGGCCCTATCCAGGGCAGTCAAATGTGGCATACCAACTCTTGGAGCAGACACCTACTGACCACTGTAGCAGGGCCCATGCTCACAGGTGTGCCAATCAGGCACCTGATTGTCAGCACCTAGGGGTACCAGAAGCTCAAAAACAAGAGTTAATATCAACAGCAAAATAAGCTGTTTGACATTGGAAGAGAAGATTTGGCAAATTTTTCATGGGCTTAAACCATATACTCAGCTCTGCTGCTCATCCCACAAATGCATGTTCCTTACAAATGAGGCAACATTTAAAAGAGAAAACAGACTTTCCAGCATTATACGATTTATTGCCATTAATCATTATTTTCAAGACACAGATTTTAATTTCTTCTGATATGTGATTTGATCCTGTAGTGTCATGTCCATGCTGATTTTGGATGGTTAGAATTTTCCCTTTCTATAGAACCATACTGAAAGGAAAATAAACTGTTTTTGTACCTTTTCTTAAATGTAAATTCTATATTGAGTTCATAATAAAACTATTAATAACCCATGTTTTTTAATTTTTCAAATCTGCCCGAGGTTAAGTGACAATCTTTCATTCTAGATCAGACAAATCTATCAGAAAATTTGGAGTATCTAACTCTTTATTTATTTTGATAATACACTCATATGTCAAAGTTCACCTGGGCACAGAAGCACTTGAGGGCAACAGTGCAAGGTATTTATTGTGTCAAAGCTTCTTTCGCGCCTGCTGATCTCACATGTACACTGCTCAGATCTTAGCCCATATCAGGTTGTTGTGCAGAGAAACAGACTGTAATGGCTGCAACTTAATCTTTCAGGGCAAAGGCTAAAAAAATCTACATCTTTTTGATGGACAAAAAAATAGCATCAAAGTTGACAAAAATCCCTCAACAGTTTTGTTTATATAGCTTAGTAAGAAATCAATCACAGCTTGCCTGATGAGTCTGAAGAAAAAACTTCATAAGGGTATAAGGTGCATATTATTTGATCACATTGCTCAAAGGGTTTATCACTAATGTTCTGTGTAGTTAGGACACCGAAACACTGTGCCCTGCATTTTGACCATGCCCTGTAAGATTTTATTGTTTACAATAGCTCATCATTTTACAAAGACTGATATCAATCCAGGTGATTTGATAAGCAGAGTTATCCTATATCATATAATAAACAATGACTTCGTTTTGACTCCTTATTCACCACCTATGTATTTTTAGGGGGCAGAGGAACTGTGCCAAGTTAGTGCAGCAGCAGTGCAGCATGCATGAGGAACAGAGCCTTTCACACTGACTTTTTAAGGTCAGTGCTGGCTCCAGTTCACCTTTAAACTACATCAGTACTGCATGCATGCATGCCTGCAGCAGATACAGAGAGAGTAAACAAGTAAACAGAGCCCAATGCTGATGAGGATTCTGTTTATCTGAGTCTCACCTCTCCTTCTCTCTTCTGAATGTCGTCAGCTTTGTCTCCAGCATATGCAGACTGCAGACGAACAGCGTCCTCCTGAAGCTGCCGCACCTGAAAAAAAGAGTGTAGGAGGCAAAGATTATTGTTAATAAGAACATTTTGAACATTTAAAATATTAGTGGTTACATTAGTGATTAGTGTTTTAGGAGTAAATCAAGGTTGCAGAAGTTTTAGGTTTAAGTGTCAAATACGTACCTGCGTTCCCAGTGCTTGAATGTCGTGTTCGAAGGTGGTGTGCATCCTCTGCAGGGTCTCCACTGTGTTCTGGTCCCGACCCAGTTCCTCTGGGAGCTTCTTGTGTTTGTCCAGGATGCGATTGAGGATCTCCTTGGCATCATGGTAGAACTTGTGCAGCTCGTAGGAGGCGGCGAGGATCTGTGTTCGGGTGTCAATGAGCTCCAGCAGGTCTGCCCAGGCCTCGTTCAGACCATCCTTCCACTCTGCGATGGTGGCGGCGTCGCCATGGCCAGTGTTGATCAGCTCATCCGCCTGTCGGTTTACGGTGTCCACACGCTCCTGGCCTATGTTACCGGTGTCACGGGCAAATTCTCTGAAGCGTTCTTGCAGCATCTGAAGAAGGAAAATAACAATGATGACAAAGATGTTCAAACCAGTTTTCTAGTTTGTTTCAGGTCAACTCACAGTTATGCATGTACAGCTAAAAGTAATTGCAGTCATAATATCAATTATTGAGAGTAGGACTTTTAGGGCTTTTTGCACTTATTTAAAAAAATATATTGCACCGTTTTCATAAATATTATCTATTTTTGGTAAATCAGAGGCAACTTTGGAGGCCAAAAGGTTCGAGCAAACAGAATATTAAGAAAACATATCAGGTTATAACCATTTTCCAAATGGATAGCAATTTTCTTTAATGTCCTTTAAATTTAGATTTCAAACACTTATACAATATTAAATAACTGATACAAAATCCTACAAATCAGAGCAAGAAAACACAGCACTGATGACTGTTTTTAAATGTTAACCAGGTGATTATGCCTGGTCATAGTGGTAGATTTCCTGATTTACTAGCTTAATATTCAACAGCATTAAGACAGACAAAAACAGATTATCATTATCAAACAGAGCTGCAATAAATCTTAAACAGAGCTGCAATAAATCTAACCTTTGGAAAGATTGAAACTGAGATTTTACTCTTAGTATGTCGAGAAACTTTTTATGCTAATTAGTGGGTCAAGATAAAATCTGCATCACAGTACAAAATAACAACAGCCCTTATGAAACTTTATCATTATGCAATAATAAAGCGTTTGTTATTCTTACAGTGACATGCTCATAGTCCTGTCCTAGCTCGTGGGATCCAGCCACCACCTCCCTCTCAGCGATCCACTGCTCCAGGTCGTCCACCTCCCGGTTCAGCTGGAAGAGACGCAAACGCTCGTCTAGTTTTCCCCGACGCTCCTCTGACAGATCCTTCAGCCCGGCGTACAGCTTATCCACCTGAGACTGACGCATCCCGATACGCTCGCTTAAGAAGGGAAGGGGAGAAAATGTAATATATTATTATGATAGTCTTACTTATGTTAATCCTTTAAAAAACAAAAAAATCTACTTTTATTTCCCCAAATTTAATTTTTCAACAATTATTGCTCCTTTGTCTATCGTTTTCCAACCTTGCAGAGCAGAAGGAGTGGCCAGATTGCATGTCTGTCATCAGACAAATCCATCTTGCAAAGCTCTAATCTAAAACCGTTGTGCCAGGTCTGAAAACTGACCTGACCAATCAGTGTCATCTGAGGAGAACAGGGCAGTAACTACAGGGGGTTTAGTAAAACTGGAAGCTGCCAGTGTAGTGATTAGCTCAGATGTAGATATAATCGTAGTTTTTATCAGAACTTGTCCACATTTCTTAAACATCAAAGAGCATTGAACCACACTGTAAGCCTTTCATGATGGAAAAGATATTTCCGTTCTTCTCTTGACCCGTTCAGCATGAGTTTGCATTAGATTTGGGTTGGGTTTAGTTGTTTTTCCAGTAGTAATATCTGCAGCCAGTGGAGCTGTTAGCTCGGATGTAGCTGTAGCTGCAGTTTTATCAGATCTGGACAGCATTTCTTTATTGAAAGACAAGCAATAAAACACATTGAAAGCTTTTCTTGGCAGAGAAGATGTTTTTTTCATCTCTGCATGAGTTTTATCAAACAAGCTAATAAACTATGACGCCCCCTCACTGTTGAACTTAGTATCTTGCTGGAACTGCACAAACCTACTACCTAATTTTGTCTTGTCGCTCTTATTGGCCTGTAACGAATGTGACAAAACATCCCTTGCAATGGATATATGAAACAGTCTGACGTTTCTCTCATCTACCACTCGCTACTTTTGCTTCCTTTTTATTAATCTACTTATTTTTCCAACCTTTTATATATTTCCTATACCCAAATTGTTTGTATTTCTTTGATTCTAACATTCTACTTCAATTTTTAGCCCTTTGTCTCTCCTCTGTGGACAAAATGCAAAGTTTTCAGCATAAAGACAAGAAAAAAGCAGAGGAAATAGTTTCATCTTTCTCTAACCTGTCAGGATGTCCAGCAGCCACCAGACCCCGGCTGGTGCTGGACAGCTGGTGGACAGTGTCAGCGTAATCCTCCACCGCCTGCTCCAGGATCTGGTGCTTCTTCAGCATGGCCACTGAACTCTGCTCGTCCTGCAAGGAACAAAGAAACATTTCTCGTTATTTACTTTTATTCTCAATTAGACTGAACAAAAAATAGATGGCAAGAAGGTGAAAAATGTGACCAAAGAATAAAAAAAGATTTATACAGAAAAACAATGAGATTGGAGACTTAGCAGAAAAATGTAAGCTAGTGGAGAGGAAGAGAGTATTTAAGGCTAAATTTTGTTACATTTTTGAACCATATTCTCTAAACTCAAAAAAAGCAACATCTGGTTTTTCTGGTAAAAGTGACTAGTGTAGTTTTTAAAAGTTTTCAGCTCTCCAGTTTAAAGTCTTAGATAAACACAGCAATAAGCCAACAACAGAACTCTCAGAATGAAAGACTAGTGCTCCTACTACAGCTGCTGTAAGTATCTCAAAGTATTTAAGTAGAATATTGGAAGTTTACAGACCAGTAGAGATAAGAACACAATCAGCGATAGTCCTTCACCTACTCCAAAAACTACTGTTGAATGAAAACCCCAAACTGAGGAAGTGGCAGGTGAACCGAATAACAAAACAAAAAACAGGAAGTTTTAAATCAAAAAGGCAGAAACACAGGGCAACTTGTTCTTAAACTCAACACTGGGACATGTAGTTTTATTTTCTCATGACCCTCTAAATATCTGATCCTTCAGTAGTACCCTCTTTAGCTTGGTGGTAATGTGTTTAAGTGTAGCAATTGGTTAAAGTGGCTTTTATCAACATTACAATGTTCTGAAATGAGGAGGAACTGTGGTTTATACACTTTCTATTCTGCAGGATTTTTAAAAGCATGCCAAACTGTTACTTGCCCCTTAAATGTGTTAGTTTGCTGTTATCTTGCCAATATATGAAAATATGGCCAATGTTTTTGTACACTTTAAGACGGCGTGTGGAAGTTTGTCTTCAATTTTCTGAAAAATAACTGTTCTATTTTGGTTGTCTAGGTTACAAGGGGGTGTGACTTTTACTAAACTTTATCATTCTGGTATTGTGATAACTACAAGTCATTTCCTAACAGAAAAAAATGTCAAGCTATATAAGGTGTATCTCACCATTCTGCTAAAAATAAAGAAATATGATTTTGAAATTTTGCCCAGCTCTAATTTTAACCAAAGAGCAGATACTTGAGTTGCTTGACCCCCCTTTAATGCCTGTTAGAGGATGGGTTATCAACCAGCTGCCACTTAAAGTCAATATAATATGATAATATGATTATTCAGGATATAAGAAGAACTAAAATATGATCTGCTTCCCCTCCTCGTGTCCTGATTTTTGTCCTCACCTTGGCCTTCTCCTCTGACATCATGTAGAGTTCTTGTTCACTCATCCAGGCCTCTGCCTCAGCGGCGTCAAAGTAGTACTGCTGAGCCTTGTGAGCCTCGCTGAGACGGGCGTGGCGGTTCTCTGTCTCCTTCTTGATCTGTTCCCATAGTGACTGAAGCTCGCTAAGACGCTGGCGGATCACTTCGGTCGTGGGACTGTCCTCCCTCAGCACGTGCTGGCTGCGCTCGAAGATGTCGTCATAACGAGGCTGATGGCCCTGGATCTCCTTCTGTAGCGTCTGTGAGGAGATCAAGGTCAAAGGGAGGGTTTAGAAGGGGGAACTTTATAGCAGGTGATTTTATCAGAGAATAAATGAGTATTAGTGCACCTGGTTCTTCTTGATGAGCAGCTGAACAGTCTGCAGGTTGTGTCCATGGTCTGTGGATGTGGCCAGTGGCATCCTTTCCTCCACCCAGAGCTGCAGACACATGCACAAGCACACATTAACTAACACATTACAAACACTGTATACTCAGTTAATATACAGTTAATTTTGTGCCCCCCATTTTTCTTCACTTTTGCTTTCACAAAAAAGGAAAAAAAATACAATTGGATCATAAATGCCATCACTACTGACCATGCTACTACCACTGATGATACTGCCACGACTACTGCAAACAATTGTCACCACTGCCAATACTACTGATGATGTCACTGCCACCAGGTGCTACTACCACTCACAGGGATGCTACTACCACTTCTGACTCCTCTACCACTTCTGCTAAACCTACTACAACCACTCATATTGCTACTACTAATCCTTATGCTGGTTCTTACTGACAATGCATCACTCACTAATGATGATACTACTACCATTTCTGCTAATGCTGGTACTACCACTTCAGACTCCTCTAAAACTTATAGTGCAAACACAAATATCACTGTCACAACCATGCTACTGCTAATAACACTTATGCCCATAATCACTTCTCTAATGAATCTTCTTCCACAGGGATGGTGCTACTACCACCTGCTAATGCTGCTAACACTACTGTCACTACTAATGATGCTGATGTTAGCTCCTCTGATGATTCTTGTTATACTTATAATGATAATTCTACCACTTCTGACATTTCTACCTATTCTGCTAATACTGTTAACATTACCTACCACAACTAATGATGTTAATACCACTGCTTCTCATGCTACTACCTCTTCAGCTAATGCTACTACCACCACTAATAGTGCTTCTACCACTTCTGACTCGATATCACTGCAACTAATGCTGCTAACATTACCATCAATTCTAATGATGCTACTTTCTTTTAATATACTGATGTTTCTTTCACCAACGGGCAACTACTGCTTTTACTATCACGACTGTGACGCTTTCACAGTTGGACGTTTATGCAGCTGTTGATCCCACCTCAAACTCAGTTACCATAGCTATTAACAATACCATGATTATTATGCTGCTAAAACAGCAGTAGCCTACTTCTCATACCGACACTTAAGGTAACAGTTTATTTTATTTAGTATGATGAATTGAAATTATACATATAAAACTGCAGGTAATCCTAATCTGAATGTCTGTAGATTGAACACATCCCACTCATCAACTGTAAAACAAAGTTCACTTCCTGTATATAAGAGGTCAAACGCCAGCTCTGTACTCACAATCTCGTCCTCCACATCCCTGTTAAACTGGTGGATCTCACGGGAGGCCATAAGGTGGTCTCGTCTCTTCTTCAGTGGTGCCTGGAGGGCATTGAACTTCTTCTCCACGCTGATCCTCTGTCCGTCCACCTCCTCAGAGCCTTTCCCCTCCTGACTGAGGGCCTGTGACTGGCTCTGCAGTTCACCCACCTCTTTCTGACGCACCTCCACCTGGCTCTCCAGGATCTGCAGGAGGACAGGTCATAGGTAAAATGTGAGAAAGTGCAGCTTTTCCCATCAAAATGTTTATAAATCTAAAGAAATAAAGATTTGAAAGCTGGTTAAAATGTACTCTAAGTAATTTGGGATATGACTGTAAAAAGTTTACAAAAAAAAGCAAATACAGGAAATCAGTTACAACAATGAGGAAAATGAACAGATTTTGAGTAAAATACAAAAGAATACATTTACTCAAAGACCTCTTTCCAGATTTATCTGAAGCCTTCCACTCTTGGTTACAGTCTTCTTCAGTAGATGAGGTTTGCTTACTTATGACATATCGCCTGGGCTTAATTACTAAACAAACTAAACAAACTCAATCTCCTGTGAGAGGACAAAATGTTCTAAAGCACCAGGAAATCCATGATGTGGACCTTGAATTGAATTGCTTTTGAAAAAATCCTGAAAAGCCAATAAATTTAAATTGATTAGAATTTGGAAGTCACTTGTTTGTCCACATGACAACACAAATAAGGAGAAAAAAAAACATAAGCCTTGTCTCACACTCTCCAGGAAAAATCTATGTCAAGCTCCAGAAACTGATCAAAAAACTTCAATAATTCTCCGGTTTTAAATATAAAAAGGCCTAAAAATAGATATCAAAGTTATGATCCTGCATTGCAGCCAGACTGTTAAATAACAGTCTGAAACAGCGTCACAGGCAAGTGAAAAAACAAAAACACAGGTAGAGACTGGTTGAAAATGAGAGCAGAGAGGAAGAGGGGAAGGAGAAGAGGAGGAGTTGTTTCTCTCCTGTCGCTCTGTGTAACAGATCTCATGCTCTGCTAACGATCTCACTCTAACACTCACTCTCTCTCCTTCTCTCCTTCGCACGTGCATGCACAGAGAAAAATTACAGCTCAAATCTGAAAACAGATGGTAGGAAAAACAAGGTATCCCTTATAAATTAAATATTAAAACCATCCTAACAGCTCTATTACTGCTCAAACGCATAAACACTCAACACTTCTTAGTGTCAATGCTGCACTGTAACACATCAAATGAAAGATTACATAACAACTGTGTGAGTGAAGTGTGTGCACGGATGAGACTTGGATTTGAGGTTATTGCTTTTGTGTGTAACTGTGAGCATTCACCAGTGGGTGAATTACATAAAGGATTGTTAGAAGACACTCCAAAAATAGAAAAAATACTGAAGAGGTTCCCTTCAGGAATTGGAGAGCTTCAGATCAAAAGAGTTCTCACATTTTTATAACACAATTATCTGCAATGTGAAACCATTTCAATAAAATTAACAGCGCAGAATCACACCCTTGGGTGTTAAATAACACCTCAGACTAATAATGTGATTTCTGAAGATTATTTGCTATTGTCTAAAGTGCCCTCTATAAGTGAAGAAGTATGAAAAAACAACACTGATACATTGCTGTCCTTAAAAACTTGAACTTGAACCAAATATGGTGATTTTTATAGGTGGCTGGTACTGTTTTCTTTTAGTTGTGTTTCTAATGTTTATGTTCTGTAATTAAACTGCTGTTGCTATTTGACTCAACCTCGTTGTATGTGGTGTCACAGTTAGATCAAATCTAAGAGTCAGATAGGAAACATCCACAACAGTAACTGGGAAAGCACTAAACACAGTACCCACACACCATTTGACCTAAATATCTTGTGCAAATATTAGAATACCTGTGTGAGTAATTCAGAAATTAATCACCATATATGATCTGTGTAGTGACCACGTTTGTGGGTTTGGGTTGGAAAGTTGGGGTTGCCCCCCACCGATGTGAGGCTTCCACTAAATTGTCTACTACTGCTACTACTAAACCAGTACCAAACCACTAAACTAACAACTAAACTACTGCTCATATATTTACAGTTTCACAAAGGAAAACACATCAAGCTTGTAAAAGCAATGTTGCATGTCTTACTTCCTGGAAATTTAAAATAAGAGCAATTAACAATTTAAAGCAATTGAACACCAAAATATTACCAAGTCATTACTAGAAGCTAACTAAGTAACACATGTGACAGTAAATTTAGCTCATCACTTGTTCAACATTTCAAAACAACTCTGGTCATAAAAAGAGTTTGTAAATGATCTAAAAACTGCACAAGCCTGCATGAGGATGGTATTTAAAAAGACATGTTTCTATATACTGTAGTACCAACTGATAGAAAAGGTAAGTACAATTATAGTGTCTCTAATTGTCTAGTAATTTTACAGAAATAAGTAGTAATGATACAGTAATTTCTCAAGAATCCAGTGGTAATTACCTTGTTATAAATTGGTATTTTACCACGTGATAATTCAGAAGTATCTACCTTGTAATAATGTATCAATATTCAAGTAATTCTTTGTAAAATTGTGGCAATTCTCTAGAAGTAAGTTGGTATTTTCACCAAGTAATTTCTTAGGAATAAGGTAAGGTAAGGCATCCTCATTTATACCCATAGGTAGATTTGGTTTGCAGTGAGTGAGTCAACCTCACTGGGGGGGGGGGGGCTACATAAAATAAGATAAAAACTAAAGGGTATAATAAGAGTAGGATAAAGGTAAGATCATAACATGGCTCTGTGAGGTAAAATGAGGCAAGTATAAACATTATAAAGTGACAATAAACCTCAAATGAGTGAAAGTTAAGATAAGCTAGGAAAGTGCCAACACTAAACACAAGATAAGGAGAAGGAGAGCAAGTTCAAAGTGCAAAGAACAATAAATAATCAGTAAATAAGACAAAGTTTGTTCCTACATCATTAGAGTTGTATTACTATGACTTGTTTATCTTACTGATGGCTACTGGGACAAAGCTATTCTGTAAAACTTGGTTTTACAGGCTGGTATCTGGTACCTGCATCCAAGATGATAATTTTATATATCAGTTGCTTAATAATTCCCAGGTTGTTTCTTTATTTTGACCCACTAAATGAAAGTGAGTCCTTCCTTAATAATTTTAAATTAATTGTTAGAGTAGGGTTAGAGGGTTTGGCGGTCAGGGTTTGGGTTAGGAGTTAGGGGGTTGGTGTTAAGGTAATAAGCCATCTGATTACCAGAGAATTGCAATAAATTACAAGGAGTTACTTGATAATTAATATAGTATTACAAGGTGAATACTTAATATTACCATATCTCTGAGTTATTACTCGTAAAATGCTAGTCATTACTAGGGAATTACCACCTTATTCTTGAGAAAGTACTAGGTCACCAGGTCCCACTAAGATAAGGTGTTACCCAAAAAATTCTATGTCCTATTACAATAATACTATGTATGTATTGCAATATGGTGAATTTCTTGATCGAAAACATACAAATTTAAGGTGAAGCCCTCTAGTATGTTAAAATTTAATTTTGATTGACAAAGAATGACAAGTGTCTAAATCCAATATGTGGGATCTATTTTTAAAGTATAAAAGCTGTTAAAGCTTCTGCAAATGACTTAAATTCATGTTAATTTTGAGGACAAAGACATGGGTCTTATCTCTGCTAGATTTGTCCTGCACATGCAACAAAAAGCGTATCCTTCTCTGTTCTAACAGTCACATAAACCCCTTACTCTGAAGCTCTGCTGTTAAAAATACTTAAAAAAGGCTGTGTCTACGGCACACAATGAATTACTTCATTATCTATCCCATAGCATCCCTTAGTATAAACATTTACAAGTAATGTAAGTTACAGGTAGCCCTCCTACCTGATGATTGTTTGCTTTAGTAGCTCATAAAGAGATTTTCAGTTTCTTTCATTACCAGCTGAAACAGGAGCTTTAAGTTCCTCTTTAGGCTTCTGTACTTATTAGCTTCACTCTGAGCTCTAGGACTTTCATACTGAAAGGCTTTAGGGGAAGTTCCCAGGCTCACACGAATGAAGACAGTCACTAAAATCTACAATAGCATGGAGAGAAGTAGATCCTACAACCTTAATACTCTGTGATACAGAAAATCAGCTCTTCACCTGCTGTTTCTTTAGAAGGATGTTAACAGAGGTGAGATCTTTGCCGTAGTCATCGGACTGAAGCTGTCCCTCCAGGTTGGCCATCCACTTGTCGAGGTCAGCGCAGCTCTGTGTAAATAGCTCAGCCTTGTTGGCATCAAACAGACACTTGGCTTTGGTCTGGGTGGTCGACTCGAGGTCCTGCCACATTGTCTTTAGAGATGCCAGTTTCTCTTTAACCATGGCCTCCGTCTCTGGCTTCTCCGCCATCAGCGCCTTCCCATCCTGAGAGATAGAATTGTTTTTATACTCAACTGTAATGTCAATTAAGTATTTAGTTTCTATTTATAAAAGAACTTTTTTCACTTTCAAAGTTTCTTCTGTTGCAAAAACAGGATAAAAATGATGAATTAAGACAATTATTCTAAAAGATGTCAAAGTGGCGCAGCCTTTAGAAACGTTTGGCTGACAATACAAATGAGTGCACACGTTTACTTCTTCTCCCACCTTGTCAATCTTGTCCAGCCACTCCTTGTTGGACTGCAGCTCTGCCATGAAGGCCTGGTGTTTGAGCCACTTGCTGTGAAGGTTCCTGGCCTCGTCGTACGTCATGTCCTGAGCTGTCAGCATCTTCTCATTGATCCACAGGGACAGCTAAGGACACACAAAAAGCAAAGAACCATAACAAAAACATTACAGGGTACACTGAGGACTCTATATAAAGACCATGCAGGTGTTGTGGATAGCTTTTGTTATTTGATGTGTTTGATTACCTCCTGGCAGTCCTGTAGGAACTTCTGTAGATCTCTGTTGTCTTTCAGCCTTGCAAGCAGGTCACTGGCAGCCTCTCGGTTCTTCTTGTGTCTGAGGAACAAAATTTTACATGTTGGAGTTTTGCTCATTTTTTAAGGAAACAAACAAACAACATACAGAACTTTTTTTCTCCTAATTCCTTAATAAGAAAAGCTTATTTTTCAACAGAGTCACAACACAAGTTATTTAGTACGGACAGAACCGGGGCGCATGGCTCAGATAGTATTTTTTCCCCTCTCATGTACATCTAATTATTACTTAATACTTTATCATTATTGTGTCTAATTCATTCATATCGAACAGCACAATGACTATCAAACAACTGACATTTTTAATTGCTATTAATCTTAATATTTCTGTGCATAATTGATGAATCTCCTTTTTTGTTACACTGTAAAATGTCACAGTTTTGCATTTAAAATTAAGTTTAGTGTGCTAAAAAGGACATTAAGGAATTTAACTAATGCAATTTAAAAAATGCATTAATTAATAATGACTTAAATCAAATCAGCTAAAATGAAAGGTATTCAGATGCATTTCAAAAGTTAGAATATCATGAAAAAGTTCATTTTTCCTGTGATTCAATTCAAGGGAGGAAACTTCAATACATTCTAGATTCATCTCATACAAAATGAAATATTTCAAGACTTTTGTGTTTTAATCTTGATGATTATGTCTTACAGCTCACAAAAATAAAAAATATCACCATTTCAAAATATTAAAATACCACAAAACTTCAGTCCAAAGAAGTGACTTACAATACAGAAATGCTGACCTTCGGAAAATTACGTTCATTTACGCACTCAGTCCTGGGTCAGGGTTCTTTTGCACAAATTGCTTCATTGATTCAGTCTGTGGCATTACTGGGTTGTTATGAAGCCCAGGTTGCTCTGATAGCAGCCTTAAGCTTGTCTGTATCATTAAGTCTGGTGTCTCTCATCTTCCTCTTGACTTTTCCCAGAGATTCTGGGTTCAGGTCAGCCTAGTTGGCTGTTTAATCAAACACAGTAATATCATGGTCAACAAACCAGTTTCTGGTAGTTTTGGCTTCACTTTGGTCAGGTGCCAAGTCCTGCTGGAAAAGATTAAGTATCTCCATAAAGCTCTTCAGCAGATGGAAGCGTGAAGTTCTCTAAAATCTCCTGGTAGATGGCTGACAGCAATGACATTGTACCCCTAAACCATTACTGACAGCTTCTGTGCCTCTCTGATTTTCCTCCAGACTCTGGGACCTTGATTTCCAAATGAAATTCAAAATTTACTTTCAGCTGAAAACAGGAGTTTGGATCATTTAGCAATGGTTCAGTCCTTTCTCCCCTTAGCCCAGCTGAGAAGCTCATAACATTGTCTGTGGTTCAAGATTGGCTCGACACTAAAAACACCACACTTGTAGTCAATTTCCTGGACTCATCTGTGTGTGGGGGCTCTTGATCCACTGACTCCACCCTCAGTCCACTCCTTGTAAAGCTCCCTGAGGTTCTTAAGTCTTATTTGTTTGACAATCCCCTGAAGGCCGAGCTCATCCATGTTGCGCTTTTTCTGGCAGCACTTTTCTCTTCCAGTTAATTTTCCTTGAATAAGCTTTAAAACAGCCTCTGAGAACAGCCTGCCCTTTCAGCAGTGACCTTCTGTGGCTTACCTTCCTTGTGAAGGTGTCAGTATTTGTCCTGTGGATAATAATCAAGTCATGAGTCTTCCCCATGATTGTGGTTGTGTTTACTGAACCACAGTGAGAATGAATGCTCAGGAAACCTTTGCAAATTGGGATTTTCCACAGTCTACTAATAGGTTAAGATGGTAGAATTCACATTTTTGTGATTTGTAAGCTGTAATCATAGAGATTACAACAAAAAGTCTTCAAAAGTCTTTCATTTTGTATGAGATTAATTCAGAATTCATAAAAGTTTAACTTTTTGAAGTAAATCCTGGAAGAAAATGAACTCTCACATGATATTCTACTTATTTTACAACAAGGGACTCAAATCTTCTATATTGATTTTAAGGCTGCTACCCTTAAACTAATAAAACCTTTCAAACATCCTGCACACAGAATAAAACAGAATTCTCATTATGCATAATCTGTGATGTACAACACAAATATTGACATATTCACTCTTTAAATTAAATTGAAAATGATCAATATTTGATAATTGTTGTCTTAGAAGTAGAAAAAAAAGAATATTTGTTTTTGACCAACAGTAGCAGTAATGCTTTCACGACAAAGTTTCAGTGTCTTTGGGTACCTCTGGTCGATGGAGTCCACTTTTTCCTGAATGCGCTCAGCGCTGATGTTGCCGTCGGTCACAAGTCGGCGTCCGGCGTCAACCACGCCGCTGATCTTCTCCTCGTTGGCATCCATGGTAGTCATGAAGTCCTCCTGCTTCTTGATGGCTGCCTCGGCCCCCTCCAGAGTGCTGGGCATCTCAGTGTGAGCGAGGACATACTCCTGGCGAACACAAATGAAAACAGGGTCATTACTCGGGACGCACTGATAAAACATTCTTCCAGACCAAGTACGAGTATGACTTACATTTGGGTACTCACTGATACTGATACTGAGTACATGTTAATTAATAAAAACGCTTGTTCTTACAATTATTTTGAAAGTTTGCTTTATTTTCATCCAATGTTCCTCATCCCCCCTCTTGACAATTTATCAGTTCATTATTTTATTCCTTCTCTGCTTTTTTTGTCCTCATATATGTTAAAATACCACAAAACACAGATGTGGGTCCAACTTTGACTACATGCTAACATCATGCTTTAAAAATGATACAGACCACAGTATCTGCAGTGTTTTATGAGTACCGGTACGTAGGGTTGGTACTGGTACTGACACCTGATACTGGTATCTGTACAGTCCTAGTTATTACTGGGTAAAAATGGAAAAAGTAAAAAAATATACATTAATGCAAGGTGTCTTTATGAATCTGTATTGAAGTGTTTCCCCTTGGAGTATCTGTTTATGTGTAAAGAACTACTTTTTTCTGATATCATCAGTTAAAACTAAGAGATCACTTTTAACCATTTTATTAGTGACTGTGATGAAAGACCCTGACCACTTGGTGGCAGTGTCTGTCCTCATAGTAAAAATACACACAACCAGGCTGGGCTGTTGAATATGTCTTGTTTTGCCCAATGAAAGTTCAAACCCTGAGATTCAGTACAGTAACACAGGGTCAGGTGGGGTTAGGTTGGAGCTGTTCCCAGCATGCACTGAGGGGTGGTCAGTCTCCCACAGGAATAATATGTGTGTGTGGGTGTGGGTGTGTGTGTGTGTTACAGAAAAATTTGACAGAACCCGCTTGATACCAGTCTGGACAAATGCCCAGTGAGAGATTTATCCGCGAAACGCAGTGATTGTGTGTGTGTCAGCATCACAACACTAATGAGAGAACAGTTCACTTGATGGTCAAACCACATTACTAAAAAAGCATGAAATCCCTGCTGACACTCCTCTCTGCTGTGAATGTACCACAGTCTGCACTTTTACAGTTTGTCCTGGAACTCCCACAGCCTCATTGAATGTACCTCAGTTTTATTCTGACAAAAATAAACAAAAGTGGTTTGAGAAAATATTTGGGCTCAAATAAAGAGTATGTTGTGGGTGTTGAGGATACTTTTGCCAAGCTGTGAAAGCTTTTGCTTATGACTCCTCATTTTCATACAAATAACTGATAAAGACTGTGTACAGGGAAGCAAATTTATTGAAGTAACGTAAGCCATGTAAATAACCCTCTTTCTTAAGTCTAGTAGAGATAGGAAGAGTAAACATGGTTTTATGAAAAAGATAATACAGAAACAAATGCTTACTTTCTTTAAGAATCCCATCTTAACTGCCTTTTTTATTAAACCTAGTTTAATGAGCTGGTTTTCTCTCATAGAAACATACCTCTATGGCCAACCCTCTTGATTTGCTGATGTTTGAGCTTAATTTCATTCAGAACACAGGTCAATAACTTTTAACCAGTGACACAAACGGACACAGTGGAAGTTTCCTACTCATTCTTTAGCTACCACTCGTTCATTTCTCTCCCTTTTTCCGTTCTTTCTCTCTTGCTGCTCTGGTGATCAGCTGATTATGGGCAGTAACTCTCTTAAGTACTAAGCTAGTCAGATTCTGCCACAACCTTGTCTGACCAATCATCATGCACCTGTCACATTTTAAATCCATCATCCTCTCTTTCACAGTCAGCAAGTTGTTTCAGTGTAGACGCTGCAACCCTCCTCCACCCCAGCCACCTCTATTCAGTTCATCAGCATCTTGTCCAGAACCTCACAGGTCTTCTGTTCATCTCAACCTGCATCCTTGGTCTCCTCTTCCAAGCCACCTCACCTTACAGACTGTAGAGATGCTATGAAACTAATCTAACATCTCTCACCTTAAGGAACTATTTTTTTAAATTATCATTGTTAAGAAAAAGTCATAATTTCCTAAGTTAAGATTAGCACCACTGCGTAACGTAATGTAACACTTTTACAGGCAACTTCCATTATGTGTTAGCATCAGGCTACTGTACAAAAATTCTCCCCTTGGAGGATATTGCACCAGCCACTACTGCTCTTGATGAAGAAATTCGTATTCATGGTTCTCCAGGGGCTCAATATGAACACTTAAATATAGGTGAAACAACTGAGATATTTATGCAATACAGTTTTTCTATGACGAGGAGAATATCTATTCTTTGCAATGTCTTCCCCCCCTAAATCAGGTCAGACTAGCAATCACTGCAGTCATCAATCACTCACTGTTTTGCTAGTCTGGAAGTGTCTGTTATACCACCCTAGAGTGTAAAAATTCTTCAAAGTAGAGCAGGTGACACCTCAGACCCTACAGATAGTGTCCATGCAAATACAAAGCTAAAAGTATGATAACATTAGAGGCATACCTGGTTGTTGAGGAAGGCCTCTGCCTGCTTGGTGTCCCTGAGGAACAGCTGGTAGGCGTGGGACTGGGACAGCAGGTTCTGACGGTTCTCCCACATCTTGTGTAGCTCATTCCAGCCAGTGTCGAGCGCCTGAAGCCGCTGTCGCAGGAACATGTACTGTGCATCTGTTTGGCCCTGCGTCACCATCTCACCCATGTCCCGCATCTTCTGATAGTCTTCCTCGTAGTTGCGGATCTCGTTCTTGATGCCTTCATGCTGGGCCAGAAGCTTCTCAGCCTCAGCCAGAGTGTTGGGCATGTCTTCTGAAGCAATGGCTGTCTGAGTGCGGGATAGCCATGACTGGAAATCGTCCAGGTCACGCAGGAACTGCTGCAGCTTACTGGCCTCACCCAGCGACTCCTCCCGGTTCTTCATGGTGTCCTGCAAACCGAAAACAAAACATCTTTAAACACATCTCTAAACACAAAGTAAGCTTAAATTCATTTTTTATATTTTGCTGTGGTGCAACATCAGAAGGTTGGCTTTATATTTGGTAATGATTACATTATACTCAGAGGAAACACCTAACATAAATTTTTTCCTACCTTCATCTCATCCCAGACGCCGGTGATTTCGGCCAGTCGTCCCTTGATTGCCTCAGACTGCTCCGGGTGTTCTGAGGCCAGGCGGTCGGCTTCCTTTCCCAGGTCACCCAGTTTGTCTTCGATTGCAGCAAGGTCTCGCTCCATTCCTGTCAGCTTCCTCTGCAGAGCCATGACACCGGCCAGGTCGTTCCCCAGCTCCTGAGTTGACTCGATGACCTGGGGGACACATGAATCAGACACAAGTTTTATCTTTAAGTTGTGTAATGCGACCATCACTTTTTAATAAACATAATTTTTGATGTAACTTTCAGGTTTTTTATAATGACAAGCAATAAAGGAATATTTGCTTATGTGTTGTCTGACTTCCATCTGCTTGCTTAGATTTCCCCTATTGCTTTGGAGGGACATAAACAGGACACTGCCAACAGCCATCAAGTCGACTTTCAGACCCATTTTTTAGAGCTTTTCTATTGGTCCATTTAAGAAATATGCCACTATTTGATTCTAAGAAGTAGCTAATTCAGGTATGAGCAGTTTCTATTTGCAGTGTATACATGTATTAAAAGACAACTTTCTCTAATGATTAAATAAGGAAATTTTCTACTGTATTAAGGACCAACTATAGTCTCATTTTTCCAACCAGTTTAAGATTAAGAGATCAGAAGTGTATGTCAAGCAGACGCTGAGATTATGTGTTGCATGTCTGATAAAGATGTGATCCCTTGTTGGGTACCTTGGTCTTTTCTTTGATCCATGACTTTGTCTCGTTGCACTCCAGGTGATAGTTCTGGACGCCCAAAGCTGAGTTCAGGCTGTCTTTCTTCCGGTCCACCAGATCCCTGAACTGACTCCACCTGCATGGACAGTCAAGGAAGAAGATGCCATCAGTAACAACTAAAACTGAAATCAAGCAAGGGATCAGTTCAGCAGTATTTATTTTTGTCCCTGTTGTATCACTGCCTGGACCTGTTTGGTCTTACAGTGCCTATAAAAAGTATTCACCCCTGGATGTTTTACCTTTTACTGATTTTATAACTCATCATGGTCAATATAATTTGGATTTTTTGAAGTCAAAGTGAAACAGAGTGTCTACAAAGTAATGTCAGACAAAAATATTTAAGGTAAAATAAGTGACTGAATAAATTTTTACCCCTGTTAAAGGGGCTGACCTAATTCAACAGAGGTCCAGCCAACTGGTGCTAGTAGTTTCATGATTGGTGAAATAGGGATCACCTGAGTGCAGTGAGTGCATATTAGGTGACTGTAGTATAAAGCCACCCGTGTCTGGTCCAGTCACTAGTAATCAGTATTCCTGGCTACCATTACATCATAAAGACAAAAGAATGCTCCAAGCAACTGAAAGAAAAGGTGATTGAAAAGTATAAAGCACTGAACATCCCCCAGAGTTCAGTTAAATCCATCATGGAGAAATGGAGGGAATATATCGCATGAAAAAATCTACCTAGATAAGGCTGTCCTCACAAACCGAGTGACTGTGCAAGAAGGAGACAAGTGAGAGAGACCTCCAAGACACCTATGACTACTCTGAAGGAATTTTTGTAAAAAAAACAAAAAAACAAACAAAAAAAACAAAAAAAAAACAAAACAAAAGAAAAAAAGCCAAATTACATTGGCCATGATTGATCTTTCAAACCAATATAGAGTAAAGCATCCAAGGGGGTAAATACTTTTCAGAGGCTATGTACAAACTAAAGCAGATTAATTTGGGATCTTACAAATTTACAAGATCTAAATCCTAATTTATAATCCTTTATCCATTTTTTGGGTAGTTTTTACCCAAATAATTGACTAATCATGTCTCACCACAACTCAATTGACTGCTTTAATCTACGCACAACCATTAGTAAATAATCTGCTAATTCTGTTTCACAAGCCTATAAATCCTGATTTATTTCCACCCTTAATCTCCTGAAGTTTTGTTTCCCATCAAAATGTAGTTAATTTAGGAACGGAGCTTTTAATCCTGGAGTATCCATCAGTTTAATCTCAACAAGATGGTGACAAACTGTCTCAAAGATGTGATAATCCTGCTGCATATAAACTGCTCTAATCCCAGCCAGATTACCTGGTGTTGAGTTTGTCCTGCTGAGCTTTGATCTCCTTCTCACTGGGATGTCCGCTGTGGATCAGCTGCCGGGCAACCTGGTTGACCACGGCGACTCTGGACGCTTGGCTGTTCATCTCTGGCTCCAAACTTTCGAATCTGGAAGAAGACAGAGAGTTGTAATCACTATTTAATTCAACACTTTCATCGGCTATAGAGCAAAGAGTTCCATCAAAATTTCTTATTTACATATCTGAACCTTATGAGCCTGTTCTTAATTAGACATGTTGTTTAAGTTGAGAGGAAATTGAGAGGAAATTTTATGATATACTTTTTCACCCTGCTGTTTTATTACTGTATGACATATGGAGCAGACAG
Organism: Cheilinus undulatus; assembly: GCF_018320785.1. Classification (NCBI taxonomy): domain Eukaryota; kingdom Metazoa; phylum Chordata; class Actinopteri; order Labriformes; family Labridae; genus Cheilinus; species Cheilinus undulatus. The sequence goes on along the minus strand of NC_054870.1, from coordinate 17,991,172 downwards.
GAAATCGGTCGAGACAGACTGAAGCAGGTCCACACTCCTGCTTAAAGTGTTAATATAGAAGAAATCCAACACATTTGAGGGATAAAAATGTTACTTTGAGTATCAGTGATCTCAGCTGATGTTCACATACTACACAAAGACATGCATACAAACACAGACACAAAGTAAATCAGCCTCTGGGAAAAGACCCATGTGATGTTTTGCCGTCAAACAATACAGCCAAACAAGTGGCAGATAACCGGCGTCTGAGAACGAATCCTTTAACACATCCACACACCCTCTTAAACAGTGTGGGACCTGCAGTGTGCCGTAAACAACAGTTTACTGCTCTGGTTCCCACACTCTGACTGCGTCTCTCCCACTATGCTGCAAAACAACAAACAGACAAACTGACACTGGAGCAGATTTAGAGTCTAACACTGCTGCTGTTATTCACATGTTGAACTGTAATAGCAACAAATTACATAAATAATAATCCTTATGATTGCTGTACATGCTTGGATTAATAATGTTTTAGAGGAGAATTAGTTCAAACATTGCCTGCAAGTAGAGATGAAACCAAGAAACATAAGCAGCTTAATCTGTGAATAAATAAACTCATAAACCACCTCCTATTGTCATTAAAAACCTCTAAATAATTATGTAAAGCCATTTGGAATGATAGCAGCATTAACAGCCAATTAATGAGATTATAATTTTCCTATTTTCCAACAGCCAATAAACAAAAACATCCTGCCTCTAAGAAAATATAATCTGATAGTAATCAGTCAAGTTTAAATAGCAGCTAAACAAACTCATTACATAATCCTTTTAACTTGTGTTGTTTGTTGTTTTTTCTGCTCAGACTGAGTTACTGATTTTTAGGAAAGAAAATCAATTTAATCTGTAAATTTTCTCTATGTTTTTAGTGTTAACGTTTTGTCATTAGCACAGTCTAAGTTGTTTTAGCACTCTGGAATAAAATCAAGTGAAGTGAAATCATGAATCTTTTATGTTACAGTGCCCTTAAATGCACCACAAAGGGGGAAATAGTCTCTTAGGCAGAAGATATGAGATTAAAATTAGGGTTTATAAATGTGAATGAAATCAGAACAAAATGAAGTGTTGTCCTGTCCTCTTTTGTTGGTTTAAGTCTTCTTTCACCTGTACCACCAGCAAAGGGAGAAATATAATTGGCTGCCATTAAGCAAAGGTAAAAGTCTGTGGGGTTTTCAGTATCTGTTTAAAGGCGCAATCACACTATGTACCATACCCAGGGCCAGCTCTTCATAAGCAGCACAGGCAGTATGGGCAAATGCTAGGGATGCTGGCCTGATTCCCAGACTTTTCATTGAAGCCCCAAATTTAAAACAACTGGACATCAACGTCAACTTCCCTGCTCATCACTCTCACTAAATCAGAATTTTGCCTAGGGCATCGAAATGGCTAGGGCTGACTCTGACCATACCCAAGCATGTTCAACCCCTAACGTCCATTTTTATTGTCCAGTGGGAGGGCTCCATACCAAGCTCAAGAACTTCCCTGACCCTGGCACAGATGGAAGAGATCGCCTCGGGCACTGTAGGATTGCTTGGCATGAGCACATGCAAAGGCACGAACATGGATGTGACATATAATCAGTGTGAAAAAGTGCACCACTTTGCATAACGGAGAGATCCAGAAGTGTTAAATGTCCAGATCTGACCAAAAAAAAGGTGAAAAAGGCCACAAATAACCCTTTTCCATCAAGCCAGTTTAAGAGCTGGTGCTGGGCTAGAGCTGGAGCCTTTCTGCAGAACCAGTTTTCTTTTCCCCAGGCTGGAGCGGGCCACAGAGCCATACCACCGCAACACTGTGAATGTCGGTGTGCATCACTGTTTCCCGACACCATTAGCACTTTTAGCTTCCTCTAACTCTCTTCATCTAAGACCCACAAAGCCAGGAGGCAGCTCATCTCCTCCTTGAAACTACTGCTGCTTTACTCGTCTTTTTTGTCTTGTTGTCTTGGCATTCTTCCTGGTTATTTGTGCGTCCCAATCCTGCCTCCAGCCACAGACACAAACATGCAGCTCCTGCATAAGCAGACCCCTCTGTGGGCATGCAGGCTCCAGCTTGAACTGGTTCTTTCCCCAGGACCAGCAAGGCATTTGTGCCACACTGGAACTGGTTTTCTTGCCCAAAGCCAGTTCTTTGGCTTCGAAAAAAGAACTGGTGCTAGATTAAGCACTGGCTTAGAACCAGACCTGGTACTGGCTAGTTGGAAAAGGGATAGTGGTCAGTAAAGATCCAGTCATGCTCTCTTGGTTGTTCTCAACTGTTGCTGCCCACGCTTCATGTAAACAACGTCATGCGTGTCATATTGTGACCTGACAACATATGTCCACGAGGTAACCATGTTCAGGCTTGCTTGGGCCTGATGCAATGTGAACGCAGGCCAGTAGGAGACCGGTTAGGGGGACAATCACACTCGAGCATCACACTCAGCTGACCCTAGTTTATGAGCCCTTATGAGTATTTGTTTATTTGACAGTTTTACTTGATTTTGTTGACCCTCCAGATTATTGTATCTTCTTATGTAACTGTTTTTTTTTTTTTTTTTTTACTTTCGAACTATGACGAACTTTGGAATGTAAAGATTGCTTTTATTGTAATAATGAAGACGTTGTTCGGTTTCTCACCGGTGCTGTACCACCTCCAGGTCCTCCAGTTTCTCAGGGATCTCCATGCTGTTGAGCCACTGCTCCTTCTCATCAATCCAAACCTCGCAGGCGTTGGCTTCGCTCATCATCTTGTAGAGAGCCAGAGCGTCCTGCAGCGCCTGCTTCCTAAGCCGTGTCAGCTCCACCACCTCTTTGTAACGCTCCTCGATGCCTGCCAGTCTGTTCTGGACCTGCAAACAAACAGCAACACACATGTCAGGGCATCAGTGACTGCAGAGAGTCCTCTAAACTGTGGAGTAGTATGTGCTAACTTTTTGGTTTCTATTAGAGTTTTACCTCCTCAGAGTTGGCTTTCTCAGGTGGCAGTGTGCGAGATTGTTCGTGCAGGGCGTCAATGACAGGTCGGTAGCTGTTGATTTCCTCAGCTACATCCTTGTGTTTCTTCACCAGAGTCTGAGCAGAGAACTCATCATGACCGACGTCCACGCTGGAGACAATACGGAGTACGTCCAGCATCCATGTGTCGATGTCATCAGCATCAGCCTGCAGAGAGGAGATGAATGTTAATAAAATGAATCAGAAGTGTGCACTTCTGCTCCCAAATCCAATTGCTAATTCCAACAGAAACAATAAAACTCAGTGCATTTTCACCTGGAACTGGTGCTGGTTGCAGGCCTCCTGCAGGCGAGCTTTACGGACAGCAGAGAGATTTTCAAGGGCCGCCCACTGATCCTGCAGCACAGAGAGTGGAGGAGGATGAACAAGAGGGAAGGTGTCAGGATATAGTGCAACGGGAACATCAAACAAAAGATTCTGAAGGTTGAATTGCAAGAAATAAAATAGCCATAATGTTACAATTTTTGCAGGCCTATGAATAAAAATACTCATGTCCAATATTTTCTATAATTTTAACTGACTCAGTGCAGATGTGATCATTGAAAGTATTGATACAAATCACAATATCCATGACTTGAAATTTAGCTCATGTTCCATCCATTTCTCTTGATTGCTGCTGAGACCTTTCTACGCCTTTATTGTTGTCCACCTGTGGTAAAATAGACTGATTGGACATGATATGGAAAACATACAACTCTCTATAGAAGGCCTCACATGTGACAATGCATATCAGAGAAAAAACCAAACCATGAGGTCAAAAAAACTGCCTGCAGAGCTCAAAGACAGGATTGAAAAATAATTCTGCTGCACTGAAGAGCTGATTGCCAGGGCAAAATGAGCAATCAGGGGAGGAAGGCCTTAGTGAGAGAGGTGACCAAGAACCCAGTGGTCACTGAGACTGTCAGACAGACACAGCTCTGGTTCTGGCTCTTCAGTGGAACCAAAGTGGGAGGACATGATGGACATGTATCACCATGTCCAGCTCCGCTTTTGCCCAAGTCTTTTTACTGTCCTGCTATTCCTTCTCAGTTTCCTGAGTTTATCAACTATTTGGTCTGGCATTTGGGTGAACCCAGCCTTTGCCTTCGTCTCCTCAGCAGATCACTTTTTCTCCATTTTTTTCACTCATCTTCACAACCTAAATTATGACACGCCAAATGATGACTTCACCGTTCATGAGAAAGAACCAGCAATTTTTTGGTCCCAGCTGAGAACCAACTTTTCAAGTTCTGAACCAATTTTTTTAATGGTTTGAACATGCCGGTGGGTTCAAAATTAGGTTTGGGAACCAGAGCCAGCATGAAGCCCTGCTGGTCTGAAAGGCCCTATGACTGAACTCCAGAGATCCCATGTGGAGATGGGACAAAGCTCCAGAAGGACATCACTATAACCATCACTGCAGCCCTCCTCGATCTGGGCTTAGGGCAGTGTTGCTACACAAAAGCCTCTCTTCAGTGCCATCATGACAGCCCACTTGGAGCCCCCTGAAGGACTCTCAGACTGTGAGAAACAGGATTTACTGGTCTGATGAAACCAAGATAGAACTGTTAGGACTCAACTCTAAACGTTATGTCTCGAGGAAACCAGGCAGCGTTGATCATCTGCCCAATACCGTCTGAATAGTATAGCACGGTGGTGGCAGTATCATACTGTGGGGGAGGTCTTCAGGACTAAGGACTGGGAGACTGGTCAAGGTTGAGGGAAAGATGGAACTGAATGGAGCAAAGTACAGAGATATCCTCAATAAAAGTCTGTTCTGCAGCACTCAGGACCTCAGACTGGGCCTAAGGTTCACCTTCCAACCTGACCATGACCTTAAGTGCACAGCCAAGACAACACAGGTGTGGCTTAGGGACAACTCTGTCAATGTCCAAGAGAGGCCCAGCCAGAGCCCTGACTTGATCCCTATCGAATGTCTCTAGAGAGAGAGCTGAGAATGGCTGTCCACTGGTGGTCCCTACCTGACCTGACTGAGCTTGAAGAATGGCAGAAAATCCTCCAGTCCAGGTATAGAAAGCTTACTGTGTCATATTCAAAAAGGCTCAAGGCAATAATTGCTTACAAAGGTGCTTCAGCTAAGTACTGAGTAAAGAGTCTGAATACTTGCGTTAATGTGATACTGTGTTACTTTGTTTTTGTCTTGTTTTTGAAGGGGTCTTAATACTTTCTGACTGCACTGTTTATCCTTGCAGGTAACTTACAAACCAGATTTCCAAAAACACTCAACTTTGCAAGCAGTACCAACAAAAAATAAATGTAAAAAATAATTTTAAGGGAGCGCAGATGGTCAAGTGGTTTAAGGCACTACCCATGTATGCGGGCGGCCCAGGTTCGAATCCGGCCTGTGGCCCTTTACTGCATGTCTCTCCCCACTGTCTTCCCTGTTTCCGAGTCTATCCACTGTCCTTACTCTATCAAATAAAGGCATGAAAAGGCCCAAACATAAATCTTAAAAAAAAAAAAAATCATTTTAATTCCTTTTTAAATTTGTTGTGGGGTTTTTAAATGATCTAATTTGTAGAATAAACCCAGATTTAAAGTGTTCGGCAGAATCTGTCAGTGTACCTGGATGTCCTGGATGCGTTCTTTAATCTTGTCTGCACCAAAATGATTGTTTGCCACCAGCTCCTCTCCTTGTTTGATGGTCTGCTGCAGGTGGGCTGCTCGCCCGCTCATCTCATCTTCGAAGGCTTTGTGTTGACTCAGCAGGCGCAATGCTCCAGTAAGATCCTTCCCATAATCCTCAGAAGACAGGATCTGTTCCTTCTCCCGGATCCAGCCCTCCTACAAACCACAAGCACATCCAGATCTTGGTTAGATCACAGCAGGACTAACTCAGGTTTGTTTTTTGATGAAGCGGTCCATTCTGAGACTTGAGATCCATTTTAAGTTTTTGTTAACAGAGCAACTTTGAGTAATTTTGGGACAGAAATAAAACACAGAGTGAAGGAGCTATAACAAGCAGTGTCTGAAAGCCAAGAAAAGAAAATAATGAACAAACTGAGACTCAGATTTTTCATTTATCTGCCAAATAACTTATAGTGGGGGATAATAACCTCCTCAGCCATTTCCCAGAAGAACTTCCAGAGGCGTCGTGACTCCTCAAGCCGAGCTCGCCGCTCAGCCGCCAGCTGACTCAGCTCCTGGTAGCAGAACTCCATGTGAGCGACGCGATCTCTGATGACCTGAGGATCACAGGGCTTATAACCTGCAGAGGAGAGGCGTAGTTATTTTCTCCTCTCTTATTCTTCACAACAAACAAAAACAAGAACTGATAAGAAGAAATGAATCTGTCTCTCTCACCCTCCGTGTCATCTGCAAACTTCTGTGCGTTGCTGTTGACGTTTCGAACTCTGTCCGCCTGGATGGCGATGTCAGCCTCTACCAGAGCGTGTTTCTGCAGCAGGTCCTCCACTCCAAGCAGGTGTTTTCCATAATCCTGAGAGAGCAGTAACATCTACAGGGAGAAAGAGTGTAGGATCAGGGATATTTTGTAGAGTAAATACAGTTTCTTAGGTTACATTTTAGCAAAGGTCTCTAAAACCTACGTTGAGGAACATCTTATGATGCCTTTACAAAGCATAATAGACAGAGGGCACTGTTTCCCCAAAAAACGGAATGCAAAGTTTTGTTTCTGATAAAAATGTAGAACATAAACTCTGTTTAATCAGTGATAGTTTCTCTAGTTCTGCAACATGGAGTATGAACGACTTAATGACTAGAAGGGGACAACTCCACTGATTGTATAGGGGCCTATAAGGAAATGTGACGACTTCTCTTACTTATGAGTTTATGTGCTCCTCTATTATTTAAAAATATTTTTTACTAACAGTTGGCATAGGAGAAATTGCTACACTGAGGGTGTTTTTGTCCAAAAACAGCAGCATACAAAAAATAACAAAAAAAAAAGGTACTTTACTATCTCTTTTCGAACTTCTGTTGCATTATTTTTTTAATCAAGATCATACCTGCACATAAATATCAAATACCTTTTTTTTTTTTTTTTTGGAAATTTAACCATTTTAATTTTAATTTAAGTACAAATATGTGATGATTACAATTTGAAATACACAATAAATACATTTTTTTTATACTACATGCAAATTGGATTTCCTTATAAGGTGATTATCACAACCATGTATATGTTGATTATGAGACAACAAGTTTGATTTTTATGCATTATTATTTTTTAAAAATTAAAAAAAATAAGTACTTGTTACACTCATGGTATAAGAGGCCAAAATAGACACCATACATAGATAAAAGTAAAAATGTTTTTCTTACAAAAATCCAATATTTATGCATTACTTTTAAATACAGATCAGATCTAAACATTAATATCAAATAATGATTAATTTTTAGGAATTTAACCCTAACAATGCCAGTTTAAGTGCACCCCCAACCCCCCTCATCATTTTTGTAATGTAAAAAAACACATAAAATGAAACATTTTTCATATACAACAAGTTGACTTCTTTGATTAGTACAGCTGAATAAAACATTATGATGCTTATTTTCCAATAAAGCTTTTGGTCACAGATTTACACCTTGAGATTGAATTCACTGACTCATGTGTTGCTTTATAATCTTAAAATCTCTTGTGTTTATTGTTTTTTAGGCTATTTTAGACTGTGTTTAGCACTTTGATTTGCCTTTTGTATGAAAGGTGCTTAATAACATAACTTGCTTTTTAAAAGTATTTTCAAAAGCTTTTTTTTTTTTCTTTTTTTGTTCAAAAATTGCACTTTACTCCATTAAGCAGTGATAACACGTACATTTTTGTTATTTTCTCAAAACTGTCAACTTATTTATCTCATTATCTTATGATATCAAAGGTGGATTACCCATGACAATATTCCACTTTCCTAAGATATCTAGAAGACAACCAAAACTGAAATGTTCTCAAGGCAAAATTGAGTAAAATAAAATGCATGCATGTCCTCAAAGGGTTTCTGTAATGATGCATGTTCCAAACATGTTTATTTTATCTTTTTTTTTAATTTAATTATGTTTAGATGTTAAGGTCGTTAAGTGGCTATAAGTTTATGTGCACTGTTATTGTAAAAAAATGTTTAACATTGAGCAGTTAGTAACTCCTTTAGTGCCACAATCAAAGTTCAATATATTTTTATCAAAATCTGATTTTCATAGTTAAATATAAATAATTTTTAAAGAGTAAAGAATTTACAGAAACCTCATTCATATATTACAATTTATTCTCTAATACAATCTGGGATTAAATTTTAAAAAGTATTGTTAAAAATGGAAATCAGGATTTTTTTTGAACAAAGTAACCTCCATAAGTTGTCTGCATCAGCAGTAATCTACTTCTCAATCAACACATTTTCACTGGTCAAACCCCCTGCCCTTGTTTGCCCCGCCCCCACCTCCATACCTTCATCTCGTCCATCCAGTCCATGATGTAGAGCATCTCCTGGAAGACTCTCTGCAGGCCCAGATTGGATTCCAGTCTCGTCCTCCGGGCCTTCAGCAGCTCCAGCAGGTACTCCCACAGCCGGATCACGTTGTCTTTCCTGGCTGTGATGCGTTTGATGTCATGGTAACTCTCCGCCTCCAGCTCTTTTGCCACGGCAACCACCGCCTGCAGAAATGAATGAGGAGGAAAGTATGAATGGACAAAAAAAGACAGAATGAAGCTTGTGAGACAAAACTCTTCAAGATGATGATGTTTAACTCTAAAAACCTTAAAATTGAATATAAAACAAGAATGTGCATTTATTTTACACTGAAAATATGCAATAAATAATTAAACTTACTTTTCTGTATAGTAAAAACATCTTAGAAACCCATCCAATAATGACTTAAGAGCATGCAACTGGGTATTAGACCTGTGTCATGGAGGATTAAACACGTCTGATCAATGCTTGAACCTAATCAATGATCCTGTGTGATCAAGGCTTCAATCCACCTGATAAAGCTTATTTCAGGCTTAGTCTGTGTGTGTCATCTTTTCTAAGAGTTTGTCAGAAATCAATGACAAAAAAAGAAAACAGAATCCAACTGATGAAACAAACCTGAACTCGCTCCTCATACGCAGCAATGTCTGTCTCTATGGCTTCATGTTTCTTAGTGGCTGCTTCTACAGCCTGGAGGTCAAATCCAAAGTTATCCTGGAGGAGAAAAAGGAGAGGAAACAAGGGGAGAAGGGAGGAGAGGAGACATACAGGCAGGGGAAAAAGGAAAAGGAAAGAGGAATGGTGAGGTTGCAAGAAAGAGATTAGACAGAGACAAGAAAACAAGGAAACAAGGAAAGATGAGGAAAAATTGACATAAGGAAGGAGGGAAGGACACATGAGGAGATTAGGATTATTTCTTGATATTCAAGAGGACTTAAAACAGACTGACAATTAACAATCTATACAAACCACATTTCCCTGTGATTGCATTAACAAACCTGAGTACCTTACTAACCTTACTAAAGTGTATTTTTTTGCCTTCGCAGTACTATGTCAGTACTAAATATGACTTGTATTTAGAAAAATATTGAGAAAATGATTAAATAAATATTTGTTTTACCTGAGAGACAAGCCGCTGGTTCTCACTCAGCCACGTCTCCCTCATTGCGGCTTTGCGGTCAAAGCGTCGTGCTAGCTGCTCCAGCTTCTCCTGACGAATCAACTCTGTCCTCAGGGCCAGCTCCCGTTCATGCTCCGCCTTCTCTAGACGCTCCCATGCCTAAATCAAACACACAATGACAGGTATCAGTAGGTCAGTGGTCTTTCAGTTTAAATGGATTTTATTGGATTTTCTTATTGTTGTATTGTTAATTTTAAAGTAATATCATAGTCCAATCTCTATTTAGAAAGTAAAGTTGAATTATAAATTAGAGCAGTTCGCATACATATAAAGTTAAATTATAGTAACTCATGACATCACAGCAGCTGAGGTTACCTTGTTGATGTCAGAGATGAGCTTTCCCTCTCTGGGTGTGTAGACTTTCTGGTTGTTTGCTCTCATTTTACTCTGGATGGTAAACAGAAGAACCTCCAGGTTTCCCTTTTCTGTGAACCTGCACATAAAACATGACAACAAACATTACAAATATGAGTTACACGATGTAGTACAGATGAACAGTCATTTAAAGAACAAACTGTTGTGCCTGGTTTGTTGTGCAATCGGACCAGGTAATAAATACAACAGGTTTCCTCAACATAAAACCAAAGGGAGTTTTAAAGTGTTATGTTACGTTTAGGTTTGGGGTTTTCTTTGTTTACACACTTCTTTTCCCTTGAAACTATGCGCTGGTTGTAAACAGAGATGCAGCAATTGTGTTTTATTGGTGAAGCTTGGGAAACAAAGGATTACAACTCCCAGGGCCACAGGTCAATGGTGGGGAAATGTCACCTCCTGTCCATTTGTTTAAGACCTGCTGATTGGGGGACTTGATTCACCGCTGTAGAACGCGGACATTCTCAGCAACAACCGACACGCTGTGAGGGATGATGCTCTGCTCTTTTATCTCACCGATGATGCCAGCGGCAGTGTAACCATTTGTATTACAGCACTAACTGTGTTCATTTTAACTGCATCAGTTTAGCGCATTTTTTAAACTCCACACCATGGTGCCACCTTTTCCCACCAAAAATAAAACCTGAACAAAACAAACCAGACCAAGCTGGCAGCTCATGGAAGAATGATGGTGATCACTGGGGCTGAGGTGTGGGATTACGGGTTGTCTAAACGGGCATCATAGCAGTCATGTGTAATTAGTATAAAAACTATGGCTGTCCTGTGGTAAAAATTTTTTAAAAAGTGTGATAAATGTTTGATAAACTGTGATGAATCACTGAATTTCAAGTTAACTTTCATGAATCCCAATTTCAATCACATTTTTAAAACTTAACACTGACGATGCAAAGCAATTCTTACCATCATCTTGATTTGGCAAGAAATATATTTTATGATCTTGACTTTTAGATGCATTATTCAACTAAGAGCTGCATTGATTTACAGGTAAGAGACAGCTTCAAAGTTTTTATGATTGCACTGTGATTGTACCTTATTTAAGTATCATGCACACTAAGTGCCAAACCCCCAAGGGTTTATAAGACAGTGTTACTGTGTTCCTACAATTCATTTCATTACAAGCATTACAGAATTGCATGTCCCTTTAACATATCAGTATTATATCCTATATTCTGCCTTTTCCTCCATTTGCAGATAAAACCTGATAGTTTTACAAAATTGTCCAGCTAGAAAAAGAAAAATCTGCATTAATGGGAGACTTCTCCCCAAATGTACATCCCCTTAAATCCTCACAAAAGGACATAAAACAGAAAATGAATCTCACTGATATTCTGTGTTAAACATTGTTATTTATTGAGAAATATGCAGGAGTGCATGTACAAAATGACTCACTGGTGTTCAGTGATCCCCAGTTAGTACACTTAAGTTTGACAAATAAACTTAGATATTTCTCAAGAAACGTTTTTTTGTGAGGCTTTTACTTTGTTATTTGTGTCCTCTTATATAAATAGTACTTTACTCCTGAATAACACCTGCTTTTATTTTAAAAGAAAATATCAAACATTTAGTTGATAACGACATTACCTTAACCCAGGAAAAAAACTGACTGGGGAGCAAAAGTAAATTGTATTTATTTTTATTTAAAATTTATTTTACCAGGAGAAAGAACTCCTGGGATTAAAAAAGAAATCAAATAACACAAGGTGCAGATTACTTTTGACTTTTCCACTGAGCTGTCTGTAAGGTTTTTAAAGGGAAATTAGATGAATTTATTAGACCACCACCCAATGAAAGGTTTATGCCACAGCTGCCCTAAATTAACAGCATTGGTAATTACCAAAATAATTTTTTATGTTTCTGCAATGGTTAATACACCAATATGTAGAAGCTCTTTAACCTAAATGATATTTTTAATGGTGAAGTATAATTATTATTGTTATCCATGAATTTTCAAATTTACTGATTTACAAAAAAACTGAAAAAATAGTAAAGCACATTATTATTTCTTGACTAATATGTCAAATTATAGTTATTTACTTGCATTCCTGAACAGAAAAATGAGTTTTAGTGGTTGAATGTTATGCTTGATTAATTTCTGACTTCTCAGAGAAGCCCAGTGAGGTGGCTCAAATTTGGGTATAAAAGGGTGAATTTAGTTTGAAATTCCTCATTCCTGTTCAAAATGGTAAAATGTGGAGAGCTGACTAAAAATGAAAGAGTCTGCATTAAATCACCTCATGATGCTGGATGGTCTCAGACAAACATGACAGGTGGTCTAATAAATTTGTTAAGCACTGTACATCACTGTGAAAACAGGGAAACACTAAGATTAGTCGAATCCAGTTGTTGCCCTTCTTACAATGGCAGCTTTAAAGACAACAAAGCACAAGATTAACAAATTATCATGTGTTAATTTTAGACCTTAACCTCATCGAGATTGGCATGCATAAGTTTACAGCCCTCGAAAAACTAAACTCTTTTTTGAAACTTAATAATAGAAGTTTAGTAAAACTGAGGGCATCAGGGGCATTTACACACAAAGCCAATTCTTGAAAACAAGGTGCGGCCCTACATTATGGTTATTAAAAGCCATTTTGATTCCGCTGAAACTCCTCTGCATTTCTGCTCGGAGTCAGACTCAGCTGGTTCTGAGGATGTGTTGTTCTGTGTGGGAGAGAAACTGTGGTTTAAACAGCAAACTGTTCAATATTTTGTTTACTGTGAGAGGTGGAGGAAGTGGAGGAGTATATTTCACATTGCATTTTCACAAGTTGAAATAAGAGGGGAAAAAATTCTTTTTAATTTAGCCTGTATCAACATGATCAGAATTGGGGAAAGTTTTTAAAAAGTCAGTAATGCTTTGTTAAAAGTGTGTATAGACAAGTGTTTCCACTAACTTTGGTGGTTTTTCCACTGTGCGGTACGTGTTGAAGGCTTGCAGCTGCTGCTGGACTCCCACCAGAGAGTTTGCGAACTTCCTGTTGTTGAGGATGATGATGGTCTGTTCAATCCACTCCAGGAGGTCTGAAGCCAGAGACTCGTACTTCTCAATCATCTTCTCTGTCTCGATGGCGTTGTCCAAAACCTACAAAAGAGACATGTTTAATAGAAAGACATGACGGCATAGTGCATCACAGCCTGCAGAAATAATAACATATCTGAGGTGTTGGGGGGGGGGAGTTGGTCACCTTGCCGATCCTCTTCCCTTCAACTTTCAGGGCCTTCATCTTAGAGAAGTAGTGATAGTATGTGACCACATAGGTGATGATGGACTTCTCATCAGGATGGTCCACACTGATGTCTGTAAACACACAACAAAGATGAATGTGTAAAGCAGGTGTCCGGGTTTGAGTGTGGATGTACATACTGTATTTCTGCATTATCTCTCACCTTCAGGGTCCAGCAGCTTGGTGAGACCCAGGTGCTGCTCGGCCAGGTTGAAGGCATTCTGAAGATTGTAGTGAGCATTTGATTTCTTCAGCTTGTCGAAGTCGATCAAATCCGGTCTGAGGAGAAGAATCAAACACAAGAAAATAATTAATCTTTGTCGTGTTGGGATAAGGTTCTGTAAAAGACTTTGGAACACTGGCTTTGCAGGAGTAAACATAATATGTTGAGTGTTCAAATGCTTCAAATGTTGCAATTATTAATCAAGGCTTAAGGAAATTGAAAGCTTTATCCTTGTCTTTCTGGACCAAAGAAGAAAGGCATTTTTAACATTTCTGCTGCATACTTTACTTTGATCTCTTTATTGCAATAATTGCATTCATAATCCTTAAAACAGACCTTTTCTGTAGTTGTATCTGTTTTTTCATGCCCCCTACCCGGTAATAGTCAGGGCTGAAGATAACTTGTTTCTGAGTTGTGCATACATCAGTACATATGTAAGTCTGGGCACGTCTTATGCACACAATAACTCAAGAAAACTTTAAGGGATTTAATTCAAACTTTGCACACATGTCCAGCCTAGCTTAATTTTCTTAGGTCAAATGTGGTCATGTAACCTCATGTTCATCCCTTGCTTGTTGACACAATATCTCCAAAATCTCAGAGGGATTTCCTTCAAAGTTGGCATAAATGTCTACTCTGACCCAAGGATGAACTGATTATATTTGGGAGGTCATAGGTTAAGGGGCTCATGGTGATCCCTTGCATGTGAATGCAGTATCTCAAAAATGATTTGAGGTACAGTCATGTGCATACGATTTAGCGATGTAGAGTGCTAAGGAGTCAGATGTTCCCCAACCCAGGACTGAGGGGGGGCAGAGTCAAGCTCGACACATGTCGGCATACGACACACTCAGCTGCCAAGGTCAAGCTTGATGGCATCTCTTTTGTCCACTTCTTTTTACAACTTGTTTTGTGCCTAACAGCACGACCAGGGGCTGGTAGCAGCCTTACTACTGACACGGGACAGTACCCTAGGTTATACTTACTCACCCAATCCACCCTTTACTCCTAAGGTGTTGACTTTGTTATTTATCTCAATAGCTTATTATGTCCCTGATAACATGCAAGAACATCCAGAGCACCACAGGGGTTGTGTAAATCCTCTTTCCTACCCAATGTTGCCCTAAGACAGCTTAATTGCCACATCTATGCCTTACTGAAGCGTCAATTTTTGGCACAAACAAGCCAAAAACGTATAGATAGTACTGTATTTTCAAACGTTGCTCCTGACAATATCAACTCTGACCCTAGGATAAACTAAATGAATTTTAGAAATGCAAAGTTAAAGTATAAAAAAAACACCCAGCCCTCCTCGACTGTCCAGCAACTTTATACCATGTGGATGCATATAACTGACAGGTGGTAGTTCAAGTTTTTCAAACTGTCCAGTAAAGAGCAGAAACAACTTATCCATTTGTTTCATTTTAACATATATAACTCCCCATTTTCAATAATTACAGAAGAGGAGCATGTTTAAACATAAAGATAATGAAAGGGGTTTCAGAAAATGAGAACATTCTTGCTTAGCTGCTGTGTATCCTGAAAATTGACTTAATTAAGTAATAACACAGTTTTCTTTATGTTCTGCATAAAGAAATGTTATAAGTCTAAATGTGGTTAGAAGAAAACAGTCTGCTGACCGATCAGCTGAGACCCTGCAGTTATTACTGAGAAGACTGTCTGCAGTGGTGCAGCAGTGCAGAGCAAATAGCTCCATGGGGAACGATGGGATGTTGCAGCTGCTGTTGTTTGTGTGTTTATCTTTAAGGCTATAATTAGGGAAGTGTTATTGTCTACCTGTTTTCATGAAAGCTTTTAAAAGCTGTTCATTGCATCAGCAGAGAGCAGCTGCATGTTCATGTTTTTCATTTCAACATTTTGATAGGCTAGAATAAAAGATACAGGTTTTTTAATGAATGAAATACAAGCTTCAATCAATATTCAAGCCATCTTAATGCTTCATGGTTGATTGACTGTACAAAACAAATCATTTTTAAGCAATTGATTTTGAAATTAAAGGAAAATGGTGCTGTTTCAAGAGAGCATGGCATTTTTCCCAACCCTCCTCTATGTTTCCACCAAGCGGTTTGGTTTGGTTCAGTGCAGCGTGGCCTGGTTTGGTAGAGTAAACCCCGATTATGCTTGTGTTTCCAAATCTAATGTGTGATCAGCCTGGCTAGCAGCGGTGGAAATTCCAGCTCTATTCAAAGATCTGGATCATTCAGCTCAGCAGTAAGAGCCAGTCTTTTCTCTCAAACACCTCTTTATTTGCCTCAAATAACTGCATGCTGTACTGAAACACTGCTTTTGTGTTTGTATCAGGCTGTGTGATGAACTGCAGCCTCATTCCCTACCTGTGTATGATTGCAATCGCCTGTAGTCTCACCTGTGTTTGTGGATGAGAGCGTTGAAGGCCATACCGTCTCTCCAGCTGGTGGTGAAGTTGTGGATGTTGACGTTTGGATATCTGAACAGGAAGAGAAAATAACACTTCATTAATCTCTTGTGTCATTTTCACATGATAGAGTACAAAATCAGAGTTCTTCTCTCCAAACATGCAGAAACAATTTCAAGGATTCTGGTTAATCTATTTCAGGGCTACAGGAACAAGAGGTGATAAGACTCATAGGAAATGTAGTAGACAGGATGGAGAAATCCCATAAATGCCATGTAAATGATAATCTCATGTGTGGACGGCTCTCACCCTGCTGTTTTCATCTGACACCAGAGCAGCAGAGCATCTTTAGCAGATTTCTTCTCCTTGTTGTCCTCTGTCTCCACACTGATGTCCTGGATCTGAGACACAAAGACAAAGACACGATGAGTGTTGATGTAACAGACCTCCAATCCCAAAGACTATTGCTTGTAGAATATATATAATGTTTGGGGTCTTACAGTCAAGATCTTCTTCTCCAAACTTAACCAAAGATCTGAGTCTGAGTTTCTGAGACAATAAATCTTTATAAACTTATTAAAGCATGTGACAGTGGATTAAAATAATTCACCCAGTGGACAGAAAGATATGGAATTAACATTTATTTTGAAAGATAAGATTGGTATTTATACAAATAAACAATAAAGCAATACAAACATCAATTAATTGATTGATTAATGACGTCAAAAGTGGTTGCTTTTCAAATTGGATTTGACCATAATTAAATTACTACTGATCCACTTTTCTATTTGTTTTAGTTTTGTTAGGAAAACCATTAACATTAGGGGGCAAACCACAAAGCGAGATCAGCGAGAACTGGTCTGTTGAACCTAAACCCTGAGTTTTCAGTGTAATAAGCTGGCTTTCTTGTAGCTGGTGAGGACCAAGTTTGGTTCTGATTCACAGCTCAAAAATGTTTTATTTTTTTCATTAAATATAAACTAGGAATGTTCTGGGTGTGGTTAACCCCCCCGAAACAAACCAAACCAAAAAAAACAAAGCAAACTGGAATGCTATTTTTCCTTTAATATGTAATGTGCAGATTCAAAATACTGAAGCACTATGATGGATTATCTGATAGGGTTCTGGCTGCAGATCGCATATTTCAGACACCCCTTTCGAGAGACCACTACTGTGAGAAACTGCATTTGTCAGAATGGAAGGGATGTCGATTTGCCAACATCATCACATCATGAAGCCTAAATAATTAACGGTTTCTTTCATTTTAAACTCATGCTGATAATTTCAGCAGACCATTGCAGCAAAAGGAGACTAGGACATGGCATGTAAAGGAATAAATATTTTTATATCTGGTCCTTTTACCCTGAAAAGTGCCCTTGACATGGCTGGTTTAACAAAGAAAACCTTATCTACAGTAAATGTGAGTAGTTCTTATGTAATATTATTAATAATATTACATTAATGTAATATTACATATGAAGTCAAATAAATAAATAAATGAGATGGTGGTAATTTGTTTTTAAGCAGATGGTGCACTGTCACCTTTAAAGTGAGCATGCACATAGCTTTAGGCAGAAAACCTGAGTTAGTAGATAAGGTTCATTATAAGCGTCATGGTATTTGATATCTCTTACTTCAATGTAAGACTCGCAGAGCCAGCTTACTTAAAGACAGCCATACAATGTCAGTCTCACTTTGTGGTATAGTCCACTAGTGTATGTTTCAACTTTTATCCCTCTGTTTGTAGTCCATACTTATTGAGGTCTAACACTGACATGAAGTGTTTCCTGTCTGCGCAGTAACAGTTACATGTCAAACATTAACCCCGGGTTCGAGTTTAAGCTGTTAAGCTCTAATGGAAAACAGTAAGAACCAATCAGAGGAGCCCTGCATTTGGACAAATACCCTCCCTGTCACTTTCAGTGCCAACATCAACATACAGAAACGCATATCTGCACAGCTACACTTTCAAATAAGTCTGAGCTTTCCAAAAATGTCTGCTTCTTCAAAAAATGTCAGAGAAGTCCACACCTTCCAAAAATGTGTCAGCAGTTCTGAAAAATATACACAGTTCCCCAAACATCCTCCCCCCATAATCTGGCCAACATGCTGATTTCATACGGTCACCTACTCAATAATTTGAAGTTTACTCCCCAAAACTGTCTCATCTCTTTAAGATCCTAACACAGATAGTAAAACAGCATACTGTTACATCTCACCTTCATTGACAGACATCCATCAGATTCAGTTAGACAGAAGCGTTAGCCACATCTGAGTCACATATCAGCAACATCACCGCAGCCAAAGCAAATACTGTATCAGTCACATGCACACAAACACTTGGTCGTCCTTCTGTCAATCTGTACTCGGCTCCATTTCACCCTCATTCCTCCTCTGCAGGATTTAAAACCACTAAAAAGAGTTTTTTAATCCTCACAGCTTATAAAAGCTAAATCCTTTTCACCCATTTTCACAACTGTTCCCTGTCCCTCGTGATGACATCATCACCCCAGTGACACAATGACCCTGTCTGCATACAGTAAAGAAACACCATCGCTTTGACTTTAATTTCAGTCATTTAATGCCAACTGTTTCTTTGATATCAGTGCGACTGAAGCTAAAGTTATAAAACAGACTGTTAGAGAAATAAAAAACTGAAGAAGTTAAAGCACCTTCTCAGTCTCAGAGTAAGCTAAAAGCGCCAAATAACAAGAAAGTATTAAGTCATTTAACTGACAGCTCTTAATTAAAGATTAAATAATATCACACTTTTAGGATTAAAAAGATTTAACACATACTCTGTTTTTATATCTGCAGAAGTAATGTGGGGAATTGTCTTTTAATTAAGAGAATAACCATCATTAATTTTAAGTTTTATCATTAACACCATTCAATTCATTAATTCTCTCTGTTAATACACTGTACTTTTCCCCTTTCATCCAGTTCACTTGATGCAACTCAGAAGACAGATGAAAGCATATGTAGTTTGAGCTTGGTATCTTACACTATCTGTATTTGTGATATTTTGTTGATCATAACAGTCAGCTCCTCAGGAATGAAAATACTGTAACTCACAATGAAATTCCCTGGCCTTTGTGATTGAATGTTAATGTGGAGAAAAATTGACATTCACCTGAAGGGGTCTGTACTTTGCAAAGTGACTTCAATCATTCAACACCTGCCCTGGAAACAACTTCAGAATAAAAGAGTTGTTTGAAAATTGAGTTGGAATCTCGTAGCTGATCAAACAGATTGCGCTTTTATTTTGAAATGCAGTCTGGAAGTCAACTCTATCTCCATGCAGTGTATCAGTTTTGGGGTACAGCGCTTTTCGACTCTGTTCCTCACAGAGTATGAGCGCTTGTTCACTGCCTTAGATTAAGCTACATACAAGCTGACACTCATGATGAGGGAACTGACCCCGTTTAATTCACTGTTCACCGAAACATGTACATTTAATACATTCAGGCACAACACTGCAAGCACCGGCTATACTTTAAAGGGGGGGCTTGTGCTCTCCATTTAATACACATTACAGAAGAAGGGCTCAGGCGTTTGGCACAGTAATCATTCAGCCTTGATTCTCTGGGAGGGTCTGGTTGTAGACTGCATATCTCAGACGCCCGTTCTCAGAGACTACTACTGTTAGACGCAACATCTGTCAGAACTGAAGGAACGTAAGATGCCAGTACGATGTTTTTTACGTTTTTTTCTGACGCAATTTATTCATAAACAAAGTCTACCAGTTACATTCATAAAAATAATCACATTGCAGACGAATCACAATTTCATAAATAAAACAGGAAACATATCTAATTTGGTAATGTATTTTAGAAGTAGATAATCAAACAGTGGTCAGTGCTACCTTTGTTACCTTGAGATAAAGCTAACATAGCTTCACTAGCTATGTAGTTAACGATAAAGGCATTAGATGTGAGCCATTAAAGCTACATTAGCTTTAGCTTAAGCTAACAAAGCTGAAGGGAGCCACTGATTTAGCAAAATCTTGTGTAGCTCTGTTTGCTTTAGCTTTGGCTACGTTAGTTATGTAGCTATTTTTCCTACATAGATTATGTAGATAATGTAGCAATATTATTCCATGAACTCTAGTTTAACTACATGGCTACGTTACCTATGTAGCTAATTTAGCTTCATTAGTCTTTAGCTTTATATACATTAGTTGTGTAGCTATGTTACCTACATAGTTTACATAGCTAACATTGCTACATATGATATGCTATATAGCTAACATAGCTTTGTTAGCTTTAGTTTTGTCTACATCATCTAATTAGCTTACATAGCTAAGTAGCCTCATTAGATTTAGATTTACATGCTCAGATACCTACGCAGCCAGGTTATCTACATAGCTAAGTTAGCTATGTAGCTAACTCTTACTAGCAGTTTAATCTGATTTTATACATTTTAGTGTTTTGACAGATGCAGTAATTGAATAAACATCATAAATGATGACTACATTGACCACCAAAATAATGACTATATGATGATGAATGTAGACAGATTACAGCAGCAAATGCCATCATAAATGGCACTGATCTGCTCCTTTACCTGTACCATCTCAAGGTCAAGTTTACAACGCATACTGCAAAAATCATCTTCAAGTACCAGGAACAGCTGGTTCAGTATGAACAGATCATGACCGAAATGGGGCCTTGAAATCAGCAGGCCAACTGTATATTTTGACTCATTCAGGGATGCAACATTGCTGTCACCTGAAAACATATGAACTAGATAACTAATGCAAAATCCTGATTTTGCTGACTTGTTTGACTAAGATTATGCATCTTGTGATACATATTTCCACAGCCACATCTTACCTGGAAGCGGAGAATGATGGTCCAGATGAGTCCGAGGGTAAGTCGGTGGTTTCCGTCTACGATGTCGTGGGAACCCATGTTCTCCAGGTGGACCCTCTGCTCCTTCAGGAACTGCAGAGCCTTGTCCACGTTCTCCAGGCAGTGGATCCTCATCCGGCCCTTGGTGGGTTTGGGCTGAAACAAAAACATATCACTGTTTATTTACAACCTTCAAAAACCAGGAACAGTGAAGCATTTCATGCTGCCAAATGAACATGAAGAAACAGCTGTGGACACAGCTGAGCAGTTTCAAAACCAACACTTCTATTTTGATTATGCTTTCTATTGAAAGTGCATGCCATTCAATGAAAAAAAAAGACTCCTTTCACCCTCTGTGTTACTACATCAAAATCTCAAAAGATTTCTGAAATACAAACATCCAAGAGAAAAGCTTGAAGCTGCAATTTGCATTGATGTAATTCTTATCTTATTAAGTCTTTGAAAGTATTTGTTATCAGCCTTTTATTTTCTCATCATTTTTGATTTATAACAATGTATTGAATAATCTACTACAGTTTCCTCAGACAACGCTGGTGAACTTCAGAGGCTTCTGATATTGTTTCCTGAAGGTGTACTGATTTCCATGATCATCGCTAAATTGCACAATTACAGTGGAAACTGGGTATCATGATAGGGAATAAATCACATCTTTGAAGTGTTTGGTAGCCCTTGGCGGGCTCAGAGTAGGACGTTCTTAGCCTTTTCTAATTACCTAGGCCAAATTTTGTTTTGTACTTACTGTTGATATTCTAGGAAATGAACAAGTTGCAAAGGTGTTATAAGTGGTGTGTAAAAACAAACAGAGAAAGAGGAATCCCTGTGATGAGTCTGCGATTACAGACAGGAAGTGTTGGCAGAGGTTTTTCAGCAGTCACTCACTGAATGAGGTGATGAATGAGTCTGCTATGAGGGATATTAAACTGTGATAACCTATTTTACTGCAGATCCTTAGTCCTGCATTAGACAGATGTCTGACAATCTACAGTTACACAACAAAACAACAAGCTGAACATTGCAGTAAAGCCAAAACAACATTCATAGAAAGTTAGGTACATAGGGTTTTCAGTAGGGACATGCATTTTTAGTTTGGATAATTTCCTTTAAAATTCTTACAGATTTCAGCCTTATTATTTTAATAGAAATTTTCCCCCAAAAACTTCATAGAAACTCCTCTCAATAAAACTCTGTTAAAACTCATTTTTAGTGTGAGTTTAGTTTTTTGTAATCATTGTTTCTGTAATGGCTTGACACGATGCTGCTGGTGGAAGTGTCCTCTGGATGACACTGACGTGTTCAGGGTGGAGATGAAGCCTGAAGTATAAATAAAACAAAATACAGAAATAATAAATAACATGTATAAAATAAATATCTGAGGTGACAAGCAGCGATGTAACATCCTGCAGGTCATCTACACCACATGTTCTAGCTCCAACACTGACCATCAAAACTACAACCAGGAGCTGTCCAACAATAACACGGCTGGCTTTGCTTTTCCTCACACAGACACATAAACACCGCTCGGCGAAAAGTCACTCATGTGTCTCAGGATCTGGACTCAAACCAGAGATATTTTGGACTGTTGTCTGCTGGTGGCTCAAATCAATTTCAAAAATCACAGAGAGCAGTGTGGGTCACTTCATACAGCTTATGATCTCAATTTGAGTCCATTTCACTGTTGATCTGGGCCAGAGAGGGGAATTTCCACCATCACAAGTTTTTAGCTGTTTTTAACTTGACCTATAATGCTGTATCATATTGTGCATGGTGGTGCGGGGTTTTCCCCTCTGTATTCAGAGCCAGACCTGCCCACAGAGTTGGCTTGGCCCCTGACAAACCCAGAGAATGGGCCCTCCCAAGTCGTGATTTATTGATGATGTCTGTGTGTTGGATCAGTAGCATTGATGCTAGCGTCCTAGCTGACAGTTCCCTCTGAAAAGTGTATAAAGCTATTATTGGGCTCTGATGCTCAAATAACTTAGTTGTGCCACTTTTAACCCCTTTCAATCCCTTTTCATCATTGTTTCCACCAATTTGTTCCACATTTACCTATTTTGTCTCTTAACCCATTTTGCCACTTCTTGTCCATTTTTGCTACTTTTATAATAATAATAATAATAACTTTATTTATATAGCACTTTTAAAAGCAAGGTTTTACAAAGTGCTTTCACACTCAGAAAAACAAAGCAGCAAGACAACAAAAAACAACAACAAAGACAAAAGTACACTCAAGGGGACAGAACCTAAACAAGATCAAACCAACTATAGGTTTAGCCCAAACAACAATATTACTGAGATATTAGAAATACAAATCCATGGAAGTCATGAGAGCTTTCATATGTTTCACATGACTACACTTGAGCTGAAACATCTTGGAACATCATTAAAACAAGACATCATAAGAACCCATGGGTACCCGGCCAACACAGGAACCCAACTACAGAACCTGAGACCAAGGGGACTGAAGTTTTAAAAGGCAAGTAAAAGAGAAGCAGTAAGAACTAAAACATTAAGATAAGTAAAATTGTAAAGGAAGAATAAGTGTAAAAGAATATGTCTGAGGTGTGAAAACACTAAAATGATACAAGCATCAAAGGTAAAATCTAAAACCAGTAAGAACTGCCTAAATTAAAGACTCAAGATCATTGATATATGATACTTTTTAACCCATTTCACAACTTAAGCCACCAATCTCTACCACTTTCTTTGCCCATTTTTCACACCTTTAACCCGTTTCTGCCACACATCAAAAAGTAGGCCTCCTCTTTTGGAAAGTGTTATATAACAGCATATTTTATTACTTACCCAATAAATAGTATCATTTAATACTCCTAAATGTTTTACTGGGGCAGCAGCATCTCTGCAAGGACTTTTTAGGCAGCTTGAGGGTTACTGGTTCAAGTCCAGCAAATCAAGAGCATCGACTGGAGTCAGTTCAACTCTTAAGCACTGCCAGGAAGCCCTTAAACAAGGTGCTGGACCTCTCAGGTGGTGCTTGAAGGCAGCTACCTTTACTCTGACATCTCTCTATTGGAGTATGTTCATTAGACTCTGTTTGTGCATGTGTCAGCCTGTGTGTGTAGCATGTTTAACAACATAGTGTAAAACCAGAATTTCTCCTTTAGGGATTAAAGTATATCTTCAACTTCTTGTTTATACAAAATGAATTGCTATACAACTAGAAATGGACTACTTTATAGACTGAATAATTTTCATCAAGGGATCCAAATTGATCTTATATTGCATATTCAATACTGGGTATTATGTATCATACTGTATTGTTTGTATCACATCACATCATATTGTATCATATCATATTGTATAGTATTGTATCGTACTTTATTGTGTTTCTTAAAATCCCATTGGATCATATCGTATTGTACCGTATTGCACTGTTCCGTACAGTATCCTACTGTATTGTTACGTATTGTATCGTACCATCCTGTATCTTTTAAAATCCTATCGTATTGTATTGTCTCATTTTGTATCTTGGATCAGTGGTTCTCAACTGGTGGGTCGGGACACAAAAGTAGGTCGCAACTAGGTGTGTGATTAAAAAAAGTGGTGTCAAAATTCCTGAAGTCCTTACTGGACATGCATCGATACCTTTAATTTTACCCTGTTTTACTGGGAAATTGGGTAAATTCAAATGTTTGATCAATATTTCAACTTATTTATCTCCTCTTTTTTACAATAAATGGCTACTTTTCAAATGATTATGAAGTAATTCCACAAGTTCTCGGGAAAATTGGCAAAAATTGACAAAAATGATGAGGAAAGACAGTATAAAATTTGTCAGTTTTGTCCCTTTTCTTTTTTATATCAGGTGTTGTGGTCTGATCATGCTCCAAACTGCAACATGTTTAATTAACTAAACATGTGTTGTTGAAAATGTTTTGGAAACTTGGGTCGTGATCTGTCCTAAGGCAGACTGGTGGGTTCTGAGCTCGGATCAGCTGAGAACCACTGTCTTAGAGTACTGTACCTTGTTGTATAGTACTGCACTGTAGTGTGTATTATTGCATTGCATCATATCATATCCTATTGTACTGTATCACACTGTACTGCACCATATCGTATTACTTCATAATGTATTGTACCATATCCTATCGTATTGTATCGTATCATACTGCACCATATTGTTACATATGATACTGTACTGTACTATACTTTATCATATTGCATTGCATCATTCTTTACAATTACATCATACTGTATCGTATTGTATCGTCCTGTTCTGATTGGACTGTTGTACCATACAGGCATACCTTGAGTTACCCTATGACCCCCCCACCACCACAGAAAACAGGATAGACAGCTCACAGGAAGTAGTCTACTTTTATAACCAACAGAAAAGTTAGACAGAAGTACATTAAAGCGGCCTGTGTCAAAGTAAGGGGTCCCATCCTTTAAAATCTGCCTCTGCAGTGGAAAAAGACGCTCGCTCTCAGATTCTTTTGCTGCTTCTGGAGGCGTTTTGGCTCCTTGTAAACCCAGAAAGTTACTCAATGACTCCTTTCACAACTCAGACACCCCCTCACACTGTCCCCCACTGTTATTCCCTCAAACCATCCTGCTCAACACTGCACTATCACTCTGCGTTTTCTTTTTTACATAACTCTATTTCTACATTTCCATCCATTCTTCTGCTGTTTTTCCACTGAATGTCATTTTTACTCCCCTCTCTTCCTCCTACACAGGCATCCAAAATACCTGAGATTACCCATCAAAGAACAATAGAAACGGCACAAATAGAAAATATAAATGTAGAGTAAAATATCCGGGTGAAAGCTACAGCTTGATTTAATTCCTGGCCGATTATGTGGCTGTATTTTATCTCTCTCTGTGTTTGACAGGTTGAGAAAAGGCCGGAAAGCAGCAGACAGAGGAGTTCAGAGCTCAAGAGGCTGCAGAGACGGCCAAGAAGAGGAAAAAAAAACAGAAGACGAAATAGGGAAGAGTGGAGTTTGGCTTGTAGCACTGGAAGTCACAAGGCAGGGGGTGAAACTGGGACTATCTGGGGATTGAAATGTCTCTAGGTTACAGCCTGACTGATGGTGTGTATGGAAGTATATGATGTTGGGGTTTCTATAGGGTTCATTATTTGAAATTCAAAACTTTTCATGAAATTTTAATCAACACATGCTTTTTTTCTTTACTCTTTCCTTAACTACAATCCTTGTAGTTAAGTATAAAACAATGATGGATATGTTGTTATTTCCCAGCAGTGTATAGCAATAATCCTTCAATGATGCTTAAACAATGCTTTACAATCATAAGCTTTCTTTTACTGCAGCAGCTAAACTAACAGGGATTTTTTTTTTAAATCCAAATACACTGTACATCTCTGGATATGATGCTTATTCCACCAACCGCTGACCTAGATACTGCTCTTATAGAGTGTACATAAGAAGAGACGTAAGCCTTCAGGTTTGAATAAAAATGAGTCAGTGCCATGGCGCTCATAGTCTAGTGCAGTGTTTTTTGTTTGTTTGTTTATGTACCCCAGTACAGCTACTGTCAAGCCAAAAGACACATCATTTTATATCCATGCAAAATAGCCATGGTAAATCATAATTTAGCTATTGTGCTACTCCTGGCATATTTACATCGACCTGTATTGTGGATATGTTGATTAATGTGCTCTGTCCTAATCAATATACAAATAAATGTCTACAAGAAAATGAGTCAGGTCAGTATTTGTCAAGCAAAAATGTGTTTTTTTTATGGGTCTACTGCACTCCGACTTGGTTCAAGTCTTTTTCAAACAGCATATTAATTTTGTAAATAATTATCCAAACAATGTTAAAACAGAAAACAAAACAGGATAAGTGTGACTACTTTTGGCTGATAAGTGGCACCATAATAACCTGAATAATATCCTGTTGGGTTTTCAGTGGTGTTTAAAGTCTTTCTGAGACATATGCAAAATTTAACATAAAATACTTTACTATGCTTCCAGTAGCTGATAACCCAGCTTATTCTCTAAAACTAACTTGTAAAGTTCATAAAATCATCTGATTTTGGCGCTGTTTTTCAAGAGTTTGGATCACAGACTGTAGAATACATAAGTGTAGTCTCAGTGATATTACCATCTGGTTAATAGAAAAAGCAATCTCCATAACTTTCCAACTAACTTTCTGTCAGTGACAAGCAAAGTGCAAGAGGTGAGGCAGGTCAGGAAAACAGCTATAACACATCAAATCAGCCATGGCCATAAAGCTTCACCTAAATAAAACAAAAATTATTATTATTATTTTTTAAATCCATCCCTCATGGTGTGTGCCAGTAACAACAAGATTATTTAGAGAAACTCTGCTCTTTGTACCAGATTGTCAACATCTTTTCTTCTGGTGTAAAAATTGACATTTAAATAACGATAGTAGTTGGACTTAAGGAGCTTTTGCAGCCAGTCTAAATCGGACAATCGAGGAACAGCAGTATTTGTACTTCTACTGTGCCTCCGTACCAGGGATGGCAAGGGTGGATATTATGTTTTCAGGTTGTCCATCTGCACTCACAGGTTAAGGGCCACCACAAGGACATCTACAGTCTCTGCAAGGATCACAGCATCATCAGCGAAGTCTAGATCAGTGATCTGGACATCACCAAATGACACTTAACGGTTCGCTGCCCCTGCTACCTGCCCTATTGTCCAGTCCATACAGATACTGAAGAGCTGAGGTGTCGTTGATTGGTTCCTAACTGTTTCGGCTCAACTTAAAGCAGTCTTTCTGGTTCAGACTGGAACATGACTTCTCTTTAGGAGGACTTTCACATACCTGCAATGTCGAGGGAGCTGGCTAGGCTTGGGATTACCGTTGCTGCCTTGTCTGAGATGAGGCGCCCTGGCACTTGGCTAGTATGGGTGGTTACGCCTTCTACTGGTCTGGCCAAGATGATAGGTGCCACAGTGAGTGGGTGGTGCTGGCGGTTTCGAGTTGTCTGGCCTCGTTGGTATCGGAGGTAAGGCCTGCCCACGTGCTTTTACTGCACACCAGGCTGACTCACTGATCGGGCTCAGTCTCGTTCGTTGCACTCTTTACTCCAGCAGGGGTGAGTAAATTCTCTTCAAAGGAAGCGTTCTATACTAGACGCTGAGGTGTGCAGGTAAAAATGCAACAGACCACTCTCACCTGGACATCGACTTTTTGAGGCCCTTTCCTCTGGCAGGAAGCTGAGGTCCATCAACACCAAAACCTCCCGCCATAGGAAAAAAGTTTCTTTCCTTCTGTTGTCAGTCTCATGAACAGAACTTCAGCCCTCCCCCCTCAGATTTGTACTATATTCACCAGTAAACCTGCACATCTAGACAGTTTCTCCTTTTTGCACGTGTGTACATACTCTTTGCAATGTTTAAATCCTATTTAAACATTTTGATTCTGCTACTTTATTTTTCCTTTAACAATCTATGTCCCAAGTCAAGTTCCTTGTATGTGAAAATGTACCTAGCAATAAAACGTGATACTGATTTCACTAAGGATGTTTTAAAAAATGTTTTGTTGTAAAAGAAACTGCAGCAAACACTAAAGAGAGAGTGGATTATTCATCATTAATCATTGGAGGAGTCATAAATGTTGTGTGTTCAAACAACCAGATAAGAAGAGAGGGAGATTGAAGAAACTCAGCAGCTGAGAGTGAGCATCCAGTTTGCCATAGTTATTAGAGGATGTATAAAAATAATCTACCTTGTGATCTGTACAAAAGTACAGAGTGAAATAACATATTTCAGGATGTTAATTCTATGTTTTAATCAAAACATTCTTGACTACAACTTAAAGACTGACATTTATGGCATTTCTTTGTCATCTTAAAAGTTCAGCTTTGAAGGAATTCTGGTTCTCTTTTTGTCCTAGGGTTTGCAGTTTTAATGTCAGCTAGAGCACTGGTTCTAAACTGGTGGACCATAACCCTAAATGGGTTCATGGAGGTCTTTTCAATGGGTTGTTAATGTGCACCTAGAAAAAGAGAAATAGCCTCTGAAGTATGGAAGCCCTATGAGTGGATATACATCCATGTATTTTACTTTACTCCATTTTGCTTTACTTGTTAGATTACTACTGAGAAAAGAACCCTGTTAGAGCACTTTTGCTTCACCAAAAATTACAGCTCTTTAACTAGTTGCCCAATATGTCAGTAGTAAAAATGCCGCACAGCCATCTGAATGTCTGCCTTTGTATATGTGGACTCACCAATGCACAGAAGAGTTTACTGCCCGTGATATCTATATCTGCAGACTTATCACAGACAAATAACAATAAATTATATAATAACCCTGACAGCTCTTTAATATGCTTACAATCTTAACGCAAAGGCAGAGGCATATAGTTTGACACATAGATTTTGTGCAGTGTGCACAGGTGGAGAGTTAAAAGGGCTTTGAGGCACAGCTGACAATACAACAAGCTTTTGAACTTATGTTTCATCCACAACTTAAGTTAAATGGGGATAACTTTACAGTGTAATGCCACCGCAAATGCCAGATCCTCCCGGTGTGTCAGATCTGATTGGGGTTCAAAGTTTGCCAGTGACATTACACATTATATTCTCTATACTAGCTGCCAGTCACAACATGCCATGTCATCAAACCAATGTGCAGTCAATCATATTGTGTAATATCATTAGCAGCCACGGGACCCCAAGCAGATCTGACACCAGAACAGGTATAGTAATCACACGGTCCTCTCTGACCTCTCACCAGCTCAAAGCAGATAGCGACAAGCACGATGGCACAGCTCTGTTTAACTTACGCTTGGACACTGATTTGTGCCAACGTGCCAAGAGGCAGGAGAGAAACAGAAACTGTGCAGAAACCTTGGGGATTTTTTTCTTTTACAACAAAAGGGAAAAAGGAACAGGACAGTGTTTTTCAGTAATGGATTACTGTTATGCAAAAGGACAACTAGTAACATATTACTTGCACTGTAAACTCATACCTTATTATTAGCCAGATTACTTTGAAATGCACAACCCCAAAGGGTTTTTTTAAATAATTTTTTTGGTGGGAGAAGACATACACCAAACAGCACCAAGACTGAAAATCAATCCTGTGACCAATGCATTAAGGACTATAGCCTCTGTATACGGGTGCCTGCTCTACCAACTGAGCTAAAATGACATCCCCCCCAAATCAATTTTGGGTACTTTTTTGATGTTTCCTTATTAACTTGACTTATTTATCTTGGAATAACACAGCTTGTTTTCCCATGTTTATCTGTGAATTTCCAAAGATATTTAAAAAAAAAACAGCAAAATTTACACACAATCTGAGGAAACGATAAAATGATCCACTTTCAAACATATCTGTTATGTCCTGTATTCTACTCAATATGTTTTTTCCAAACTGAAATCTTTTTTACTAAAGAACTTAGAGTTGTTGAACATTTTTGAGACCTTTGGGTTGTGATTTCTCACTGAGGAGGTGGTGGGTCCTCAGTTAAGAACCCCTGAACTAGAAGACTCTCAGTTCTGATTTGTACCATTTTATAAGGTTTGCAGACGGATAAAAATATTCTGAAATTGTTCTTAAGAGAGAACTCTGAAATATGAAAAACTGCCGGAGTTATAACTGAGAGGCTAAAAAAAAAAAGTTTCCTTAAATGTAGAGTCTTCATTCTGTCCATCCTCTGGTCCTCCTTCAAAATAAAAGCCCTGACAATGATGTAACTCACCAGTCTCTCTCCTGACAGGACCTCAAGCAGTTTGATGAGCATGCGTCCGTCCCTCAGGTCCATGTAAAGGTCAGTGATCCGACAGGAAACTCTGGACAGGTGGGAGTTCACCCACTTAGTGAAGGTCTTCTTCTGCACCGCCTCACGCTCATCTGGACCACAAACAGACAGACAGAGAGATTAATCACATGAAGAGTGAGCCAAAATCTAAGAGCTCTGACAGTGTGTGAGAGGAAACATAAAGCTCATGAGACGTTAGCCAGTGCACATGGAGGTATTTTTTATTATGCGTCACATTTAGTTTGATAGAGTTTGTGACAGTTTGCAGGTTTGTGTCCTGCTGCTCGCTGCAGGTGTGTTTGGACGGACGTGTTTCCTCTCTCTGTGTTTGTATCTTCTCAGCATGACAGAGACTTATTGTTCCTGGAAAGCTAGTGTGTGGATGGGAGAGGTTTCCTGAGTCTGACAAAGCAGGCTAAATCTAAATCACGGCTGTTAATGTTCACGCACACACTGACACACACACACACACAGATGAACTGCAGTCTCTCAGCGGACACCTGCTGTCTGCAACACAACTCACTTTATTTCCCACAGGCCTCTGAACACAACACACTAAAGAGACTGTTACCACAAACTGTTTCAGAGACTGTTGTGTGTTTTTACAGTTTATCAGAATGTTTCCTCGGCTGAACTCCAGCTCAGTTGCCATGGAGACTGAGCTGAAGGAGGAAGTTGCAAAATCATGCACCAGAGTGGGAGAAAAAGGCGTGACCCACACACTTACACACCAAACGCTCACACAGAGCTGTAATACATGCAGTTTTTACACTTCAGTGAATTCTGCTCCTGCCTTTTGTTTCACAGATTCGCAGCAGAGTCCAGCAGGTCGGGCTTCTTCTCTGTGAACGTTTCAGACATCAGCTGATGTAAATGAGGGTGAGGTCACATTACTCAAGTGCTGACACTTCAAGCCCAGTTTATACTGCATAAATTAAAAAAAGGAAGAGGCTAAGATAACTTGTATCCCTGACAGTTGCATTTTCCCCCCATGCATCCATTCTGCACCGCTTGTCCTGTTTGGGGTATATGGGGTTGGAGCTGATCCCAGCTGTTGTTAGGTGAAAGGCACTGAAGTTGTGCAACTAACTGGAATTTAGAGTAAGTTGCAATATGTTTTTAACCTGATATGTGTCTCAAAATACCAGTTTAACACTTTTTTGCAGTAGGGATGTTATGCTGAAGAGAAGTTGCCACAATGAAATCATGTTGGCGTATCTGGCCATCAGTCAACACCCAGGCCTCACGAAAGTTTAGTAAAACTAGGAGGACCAAGGACTGAAAGACTTTCCATGACAATTTCCATCCCTGCTCTTCTGAGCACATCAGCACAAGACACGTGGTCTTGCCAACGATACACAAATATGCACTGAAGAGAAAAGTTGTTGCGAAGGAGTCATGTCAAGTCTATCAGTCATTGCCCAGCTTCACAAGAGTACAGTAAGACTGGGAGGACCAAGGACTGGAAGAAAACCAGGAACACCACACTGTCTTGCTCAGTGAACCTACTGTCCCATGCAAAAGTCCAAGCCTGCAGTTGGTCGCAGCCTTGTAGTCAGCGAGTCCATTTTTTCAGAATTGATCAGCCCAAGATGAAGCTATCAAATATTTTGGGGGTTTGTTCAAAAATGTGTAAGATGAGGAGCTTATTTTCCCAATTTGTTCAGACTTGAAGAGTATGGTACACCCTGGACTAGTTGCCATTCAATTGCAGGGCTTTAAATGGCCAAGCACATTCAGACCTACAGACATTGTAGAGTCAATAATTAACCTAATGAGTATCACTCTAGACCAGGGGTGTCAAACTCATTAACAGCAGGGGCCAGATTCTAGATTTAGATCTTACCTGAGGGCCTAACAGGGTCAACATTTAACCATAAACTGTCATTTGCAGCAGTAATAAATAATGGGAAAACTGATCACTGATGATAAATGGTTTTCAGATCTAAAAAAGTCAAAATTATAAAATGAATGGCTCAAAATCTGAGATGAAAGTCAAACTTATTAGTTCAAAGGGTCAAAACACAAAATTCAAAGTCAAAATACTGACTTTAAAGGGCAAATACATGAGATAGAATGTCAAAGTTGGGAGTTTTAAGAATGGAGATATTACATAAAATTCTAAATCATGAGTTTAAAGGGGAAAACATGAGTTAATATTTTGAATTGTGGGTTTTAAAGTTCAAAACATGGGGTTAAAAGTCAAAGTTAGGAGTTGAAAAGGTCAAAAGATGAGATCAAATTTGAAACAGTGAGGTGAAAAGGTCAACTTTCAAAAGTTAAGTTAACATTTTTATACTGTAGTAAATTTGCAGACCTCATACCAGCAGGCAAATTACAATAGAAATATAATATGATCCTGTGGGCCAGGTACAACAGTACCACGGGCAGGATTTGGCCCCTGGGCCTTGAGTTTGACACCCCTGCTCTTGACTGAGAAAGGCAGCTGCAGTAACCCATACATGCATAGAGAGAATACAGCAACTCCCCACAGAAAGGCCCCGTCTGACGGGGAATTGACCAGGAACCTTCAACATTGGTAACAACATCACCTCTGTGCTGCCCTGCTTTTCTTTTTTCATCTCACAAACATAAAAAACCTACAGTGACCTACAGAAAATCTGCTGGTACCCAAAAGTGAAAAGAATTAATCTCTGTCTTTCTTATGAATTTTCAAATGAATAACTGTAGGAGTCACTGAGAATGCTTTTGTGTCTGGGAACATGAAATTTCTCCATTCAATATTTTAAATGTTTTTTTTTTTAAGTTTAAAAAAAAAAAAAAAAGAAAGCCTGGAAAAACAACAAAAATGAAAAAAAAAAGAACTGAAAAGATAAAATGCTAAATGCAATACATAATCACATTAATCTGTGTATCTGTGAGGACAACAAAACAAATAATAAGCCCTTATCCATTTTTTTTATTGTGCATGCTGCATAAGAAACTTACAGGTGCATCTCAAAAAATTAGAATATCATGAAGAAGTTAAATATTTTTGTCACTCTTTTCTGAAAGTGAAACCCATATATTATATAGACTCATTAACTCATTACACATAGAGTGAAATATTTCAAGCCTTCATTTCTTGAAATGTTGATGATTATGGCTTACAGATATTGAAAACCCAAAATTCAGTGTCTCAGAAAATTAGAATATTGTGAAAAAGTTCAATTTTAGAAAGTCATGGTGTCACACCCTAATCAGCTAATGAACTCCAAACACCTACAAAGGTTTCCTGAGTCTTTAAATGGTCTCTCAGTCTGGGTCAGAAGGCTACACAATCATGGAGAAGACTGCAGACTTGACAGATGTCCGGATGTCAGTCATCGACACCCTCCAAAAGGAGGGTAAGCCACAAAAGGTCATTGCTAAAGAAGCTGGTTGTTCACAGAGTGCTGTACCCAAGCATATTCAGTAGAAAGTTGAGTGGAAGGAAAAAGTGTGGTAGGAAGAGGTGCACCAGCATAAGGGAGAACCGCAGCCTTGAGAGGACTGTCAAGCAAAATCCATTCAAGAATTTGGGGGAGTTTCACAAGGAGTGGACTGAGGCTGGAGTCAGTGCATCGAGAGCCACTATGCACAGACGAATCCTAGACATGGGCTACAAATGTGGCATTCCTCGTGTCAAGCCACTCCTGAACCAGAGACAACGTCAGAAGCGTTTTACCTGAGCTGTGCAGAAATAGAACTGGACTGTTGTTCAGTGGTCCAAAGTCCTCTTAACAGATGAAAGTAAATTTTGCATGTCATTTGGAAATCAAGGACCCAGAGTCTGGAGGAAGAGTGGAGAAGCACAAAATCCACATTGCTTGAAGTCCAGTGTGAAGTTTCTACAGTCAGTGATGATTTGGGCTGCCATGGCATCTGCTGGTGTTGGTCCACTGTGTTTTCTGAAGTCCACAGTCAACGCAGCCATCTACCAGGACATTTTAGAGCACTTCATGCTTCCTTCTGCTGACAAGCTTTATGGAGATGCTGATTTCATTTTCCAGTAGGATTTGGCACCTGCCCACACTGCCAAAGGTACCAAAGCTGGTTCAATGACCATGGTGTTACTGTGCTTGATTGGCCAGCAAACTGGCCTGACCTGATCCCCATAGAGAATCTATGGGGTTGTCAAGAGGAAGATGAGAGACACCAAACCCAACAATACAGATGACCCGAAGGCCGCTATCAAAGCAACCTGGATTTTCATTACACCTAAGCAGTGCCACAGGCTGATCACCTCCATGCCAAGCTGCATTGATGCAGTAATTCATGCAAAAGGAGGCCCAACCAAGTATTGAAGGCATAGAAATGAACATACTTTTCAGAAGCCTGACCTTTCTGTTTAAAGTATCCTTTTTTTATTGATCTTATGTAATATTCTAATTTTCTGAGACACTGAATTTTGGGTTTTCATTATCTGTAAGCCATAATCATCAACATTTCAAGAAATAAAGGCTTGAAATATTTCACTCTATGTGTAATGAGTTTATATAATATATGGCTTTAACTTTCAGAAAAGAGTGACAAAAATATTGAACTTTTTCATAATATTCTAATTTTTTGAGATGCACCTGTATATGATGGATTTAAGCCTGTGTGAAGACCATTATTGCAGCAGTTTCTGACTACTGTGATTCACAAAGAGCTGATCAGACATACACACACTATTACAAAAGCCAGACTGAAACCAGACAGGCAAACTTTCTGACTCCCAGTCTTAATGATGCCTTGGATGTTGATGCTTTTTACAACATGGAAACTTCAATTATGGCTGCTGTCAGAGGACATGATTCCAGTGAATGATCCTGAATCCACATGCACACTGTGGCAATCATAAGGCTCTTTCAGCTGTCTTTGTTGCCGTTAAACAAAAATAACCCTAAGTAACACAAAAAAGGATGGAAACACAAAATGGACATTTCCTCGAACATGGGTCAAAGAGTTCAAGAACTAAGAGCAGAAAACACTCTTTGACTTCTGGCAGGAAACTGACTGAATGACTGACGACACACACTTACACACACCCAAATCCACACACACAAGGAGACTGATAAGAAAGCATGATGCATGCAAACAAACATTCATACAAATGCATGACCTTCACTGTGTGTATTAGTTTGCAGCAGGACAATAGGTTCAGTGTTCAGACATTCAGTAGCGTTATCATTCAGCAGAAACTCACAGAGGAGGTTTGATATCAAACTGGAAATATGTGCACAAGACGTCCTGATGTCTACCAACAGTTAGTTCTCCTCAGAGAGAAACAACATGAACGACTGAGGCGCAGAAACATTTACATTCTGACTTCTCTAACTTTGACTTTGCCTTTTTTCTACCTGAATATGAAGACATGCACACCAAAGACTGGACATTATGCTCTTAAGAAAACCACACAGCATTAAAGGCTGGCTTTGAATACCAAAAACAATCCTGTACACATTTTTCCCAATTGAGAAACAATTGCAAAGAGGAAGATGATGAGCAGTTTACTCTGTTATTTACAGCTGCAGGAACTATTTAGTTGTTCCTTAATGTCTTCCTTTATTTTTTAAAGGTTTCCTTATCTCATGATAAGGCGCTTCTCGACTGCATGAACTTTCCCCAGGAACAAGGGACCTTTTGAGGAACTCTGTGCTATCTGAGCACAAGAACCAGGGCCTACATTTAGTTCTGGCTTAGTAAATCTACTTTTTGAAGAGTTCCAGCTCAGGAATGAGTACTTTTCAATGCCCCAGAAACTTTAAGGGTCGGGTCTGCAGTGCTTAACATTTCTGATTGGAAACCAGGACATCGACTTTTTGATGACCTCACAGGTCATAAGTTCTCTAAGCTCTCAGCAAAAGTTACAGTTACTTGTGGTAGAAAAGCACCTTTAGAGTGTGTATTTGGAAAAAACTTTAACAATAATATCAGATGTGTATAGTTAAAGCTTCAAGTTCAAAGAGGTTATTGTGGAGAAAAAAAGCGTTGAAGTCATCTCAGCTGCAGGTTCACAACTGTGTGAGCTGCCCTAAGCATCCCAGTCTCCATCAAAACTCACTGTGATCAAGCAGCATTAGCCCAATTCAAAATGCCTTCAAGGGCCTAATATTTATGTTCCTGTGATGTTTCACCCTCACTAGGAGCATCTTGGAGGTGTAATGGAGGATGAAGTGATTCCCCCCTCTGCATGCTCTTTGGCGGAAGTAACAGAGCCATAACTTATGTGAAAAATGGCGTCAGCAAGAGCCAGCGGCGGCATGCTCCTGTGCTGTACTGTGCTGTGCTCTCTTGCTGTTCTGCAAAACCTAAAAGGGATACCAAACATTACGCTGGTGTAGTATCAGCACAAAAGTCTTAGAGTTTTTAAGACTTTCATGGTGATGCACAGTGAAAACAGCTAATGTTGGTCATTTGACATTTGGAGTTGTTGAGGAATGATTTTTTCCTTTTGTTGTTGTGAGTGTGATGCATAATAGAAGTGCAGTGCATCCTGTGAAATTATGTAAATCTACTGTATGTGGTCCAATATCAAAAAGTTTGTGAAGTGTTTTTGTAAAGCTGGCTGATTTGACAAGCACCAAGCCCTGTCCTGTTTGTGTTCTTGACTGCTTATTTTTGAGACTTCTAAACTCCTCACTGTGCACTCTGTAAGTAGTCTATTTTTTGTTAAACTTGAGTAAAGACTGTTGCAACATGACAATGATGGAGCAGGACTTTAAATGTCTCAGTAAAGCTGGTTCATATTAGTGTTTTAGATAATATCACTGTAATTTGTGTATAAACCTCACTGGATTCATGGAGGAAGAAACATATTTAGTGGTTAGTGATGGAAACACAATATCTCAATGCTGAGAGATCCACTGATTTCTTTGTTTTAATGTGTGTGTGGCAATAGTCTGAGAAGCTGTGTGTTGTGATAAGCAGCCTGTGTGTGTTATCTCCATCTTTGAGCTTCCTCCTGCTTTTTCTGTGCAGGGGTGTGTGTCCACTTCAGTGTGTGCCTGCGTGTTTGTGTGCATATTTGAGTGCATGTGTGTTGGGGCTTCCCCTTCCTGTGCTGAAAAAGAAGCAGATGCTTGACCCAGCAGGGCAGTGTGTTTACACTCACACATGGACACGCTAAACTACACCCATGACTGCACCCATGGAGCTCATGGTGTGTAGATGTATTTTTGTATCGGACAATGAGAGTGAATGTTATATATCTGCTTTGTCTGTAGGTCTAAAATCAAACCTCAAACCCCTCTACCCCAAAAAACCTGTGATGTCTGAGCATGAGATTATAGAAATGTGATTTAATAAGTCTCTCTATGTTCACTTCTTTGCAACTGCACCTGTTTTAAGTTTCATTTCACTCCTGCTGAGGTGTGTCAAGCTGCTACTGACAACCCTATAGTTTCTGTTATGGGCGTTCAAAGTAAAGTGTGGTAATATAGGAAAGAATACATATTTTGAATGTATTTTTGAATCAATTTACTAACAATATTGAAACACTTAATTTAAATAAAACCTCGCTGATACTTTAAATATCCTTTGAGGAACTTTTATTTCTACTCTTTAGGATTATTTTTTGGACTTTTGCTTATATGTCGATTAGGGCTGTTAAATATAACGTGTTAACGCTTGTGATTAATCTTGAAACCTTAATGAGTTAAAAAAAATAATAATGCAATTTAAGCATATGGCTAAGTTTGACCACAACTTGCTCCCGTAGTCCTCCAGCGTGGATGTTTACTTTCCTGGGATGAAGAGGTTTGAGGTGGGTCAGACACAACCAAGAGTGATGAGTGAGGAGACAGACCCAGGTCTGCTTAACAGCAATTTTCTTTTTAAAAAGCGAATGTTAGTTAAGATAAAACCAAAATTGTGAGTACATGCTGCAGTGATGAACTGTATTTACACCGAAGCACAATGAGTCTTAAGTACCACCTTCAGGCAAAGCACATCTTTGTTAATGTTAGCAAAGACGCTAACAACATGGGATCAAACCATGGTCAAACTGCTCTCTTCAGCTGCTTCAGGACAGTTTTCTTCTTCAGCTGCTCATAATAATGCTGAAAAGTGCTCCAAAACTTTGAGAAAGTCCTGTTTGTTAACAGTATTAATCTAGTATAGACATCTGCAGTGGAATTGGCAAAATTAAAGTTAATTAGCGAACTTCAGGAGCTGAAGATGAAAAATATGATGCGTTCAGGTAACCTCAGTAAATTAGATGACTGTATTCTACATGTTATGATGCGTTCAAATGTCATGTAAAATGGAAAAACTTAGTTTTTGATGTGAAGATGTGACAGACTGAATCACAGCCTTTTAACTCAAGCACTACTCACCTAAGACCACTTGTAGTTTAAATATTTGCCCTTATTTTGTCTTCCCACTAAACTATAGAAAGTATCAACAGTGGTATCAATAAGGACTCAGATCAGCACTTTCAATGTGCTGCACATAGAATTAAAAGAATAAAAATAAAACACTTGACCATAACAACCATTAAAAATCTAAAAACATACTTAAACCATTAAAAATGCTGTGATTAATCACAATTAATCCCGGGGTAGTGATGTGATGAACTTGATTAATCTTGGTTAGTTTTTTAATCGATAAACAGCACTAATTTTGATACAAAAGCAGAAGACAGTAAATATGAGAAGAGTGGGGAAAGTCACCACCAAATGGCACCAAGATGGGGGTTTAAGTTCAAGAGGGGCTGGAGACCATTCATTTGAGACAATCTGTGTCAGAATGGAAATACTTCACATGCTAAAACTTTGTTAAAAAACCATTTACCCTTCCCTAACTTCCAGTTAGGGTAAGGTAAAAGTGCAAGGGTTAAGGTAAGGGTTAGGATTCAAAAAGTTAAAAGTAGAAAACTTGAACTGCAAAAACCTGATTACAAGGAAAAAAACTTGTCCTCCATTCACTCCATCCACACTCTAACACAGCAAACTTAGCTTATGTAGCTGTGTCAAAAGCGTAAACTACGTAGATAATGTAGCCATAAGATAAGAGCTACGTAGCTAAAGCAGCTACAGCTAAGCTCACAAAGCAGCTACATAAACTACATAGCTATGTTAGCCTTAATTGCGTCAGCTAAAGTTCATATTGTTAAAGCTAACTTGGCTATATTGGATTATGTAATAATGTTAATTATATAGCTAGTGCAGCCGGCACGACCGTTCTGACAGAGACGGTGTCTCAAATGAACGATCTGTGAGAGTGGCAATCCGAGATGTTTGGTCTACAGCCAGCCTGTCTTAGGCAGCGTAAGGACTGTAGCCTTCTGTGTATAGGTGT
The DNA here is from genome assembly GCF_018320785.1 of Cheilinus undulatus. Classification (NCBI taxonomy): domain Eukaryota; kingdom Metazoa; phylum Chordata; class Actinopteri; order Labriformes; family Labridae; genus Cheilinus; species Cheilinus undulatus. The sequence goes on along the minus strand of NC_054870.1, from coordinate 17,951,439 downwards.
CAGCTATCATGATTGAGCAAAACCACCTGTATATATACAGAGTTTAAGTACTATTTAAGCCAAAAATGTTCTCCTTTACACTTTCTGTAACAGTGAAATGGATTATGCATCAAAGACCTTTGCTTTGAAAAAAAGTTTATAAAGTCTGCAGCATACCATTAACCACTTTTTCTGACCCCTCTTTGCAGCAACTGATAAGACGTTTATGAAACACAAATGACCAATCACATAAGATCATAAAGACAGGATAGCATTCATTTCACACTTCAGCAGTAAAAAATCTCCTCACAGGAGCTTCAACATCTCTGGCAGAAGTCATCTCAGGTGACTGTTAGTATGAGGCTAAATTAAGAGGTCTGACCTGCTAATGTAGGGAACTACACACTCATACACACACAAAGACAAGCACACACAGCTAAGCAAAACTCAATGTCAGCGGCATCAATTACCATTTCTAGCTGTGTGGATGTAGCGTACTGCTGAATGCACAAGACACAGCAGGGTGTGTGTGGTTGTGTGTGTGTGTGTGTGTGCTTTAATTGAACGAGAGCAGACAGTGATGTATTGATGGATGCTCTCTCTACGGGTCAATAACACACACACACACACACACACACACACCCCCACACACACAGAAAGACACACACAATTAGAGAAGAGGATGACCTTAACCTGAGCCTAAGGAAGCACAGACACACACGCATTAGAGGGCCAGACAGGGGTGTGGCCTTATGCATCTCCACTGGGACTGAACAGGGGAAAAAAGAAATCAATGTCTCCTCCTGGTTTAAATGAGCTCCACATACACATAAATACACACAAAAATACACACATAAAAATACACACACACAATAGAGGGAGGAATGCAGCCTGAATATCATGTGAGGAGCATCCCTCCTCCTATCACCGTGTGAATGTATCACTCCCATAAATCACATAAACACAGAGAACAATTGTAATGCATCATGGGAAGTTAAGGATATGATATGACAAGAATTCATAACACAGTTCACCAAGAGTTTCAGCACATGCAGAAACAAACAAACAAAAAACATGAAAGACAAAAAAATGATGTCTAGATCTTTGAATATTTTGAGAAAGAAGGGGGGAGAAGTGAGAAATAGAAATGAAAGAATAGAAAAGGAAAAGGAAAACCACAGGGATGAAAATGATGGACAATGGACAGAAATGAGATGACAACAGAGGAGAATTAGGGAGAAAGTGGAAAAAAACTACATGAAGACAAAAAGACAAAAAAGGTGGGAAAGGACAAGAAAAGAATATCCATCAGCTTTAACTCTGCAGTTCAGCCACTTAAGATAAACAAAAACAGGAAATAGTGTTCTGAAAAGCTGAATACAAAACAGGAGGAACTGTTTCTTTTGTTCTCACTTTAACAGACAAGACAAACATTTCCATCCTAAACCAAAGCCTTCAGGCAGTGCTACACCCCAGCTGCGTCCAAACCACGCCAGCTCCACCAATCAGCCTCTTTCATGTATAGATTGGGGCTAAGGTCGGAGTAAGGGTCATCAGTGGGGGTGCGGTCTGCCCATCAGCAGGAGGCGGGGCTTACGTGAAGCCCAGGAGGACTGATGGTCTGACAGGTTTAACTGAGGTCAAAAACCCATAAGAACCAGTGAACTAAAAAAGAGATTTTCTTCTATAAACACATGAGTAAAACCACAGCTGTGCTCCTGTGTGTGATGACTAAAACACACATAAACAAAGTCACACACATACATGGATTCATCACAGTCCATAATTTGATTTAGACCAGGAATTCATCTTTTTAGCCTGTATTTTTGCCTAAACATGTGTGTGTGTGTGTGAGAGTGTGTTAACTGCCTGAAGAATTAGTCATTAAAGTGTGAGGAAGGAAACAGTTAAAGCATAACTAACTGCTTAGACATTTCCAAAAGATGACTACAGAGGACTCATCACTACGCTGTGAGAAACAGCACATATTTTTGGTAAGAGACGAACATATGACATCTGATATCATATCTGAACTCAGTGTCATTTGTAACATGAACTGGATTAAGTGTCCACTGGTTCCACTCTGGACTGGGGCTTTTTTGCTGCACATTGTGAAAGAGTTAAACATCTCAGAGTCTTTTCAAAACCGACAGTGAGATGAGGAGGAAGCTTAGCAACGAGGACAAACTTTCAATCCAGCAGCAAATGTATTATCAAACTCTTATCTGAGGTTATAAGCTTTGGTATTGACTAAAGGACGAGTACATTGACACACGAAGCTGAAATGAACAGACTGTCCTCATTCAGCCTCACTGCAGATACTCCTTCACAGTGAAAGGAGCCAGCTGAGGTGTTTTGGGCATCTTATTCAAAAAACCATCCAGGGATTCTGAATTCTGTGAGGGTTTATGGGTCACCCACTCAGAGGAAACTTTAGGGTAAACCCAGAACACAGCGTGCATTTGAATATTTTGGGATCTCCTGGGTGGACTGGAAAACACCTCTGGGGAAATCATGTTTGGACCACATTATATATATATATATATATATATATATATATATATATATATTATTATTTTTTTTTTTTTAACTGAATACTGCTTCCATCAACCCTTCACTTAACCTTATGAGATGCATTTTGTGTTCTTCAGTTAATCAGATATAATGATGCATGAGTATTTGATTGTCTTGCCAAACATCAGATGTCACAGATATAAAGGCTATTAACATTCTCCTGGCCATGGCGCAGGCATAAAATTGCTTATCTTATTGAATCACATCACGTTGTTTTATACTGTAAAGCATATTTCAGACTGTGTATAATCTCTCTCTCTACCATAATAACTTGGTTGTGGCATCTTATTGTTTTGTGTTGTATCAAATTCTATCGCTTTGGATATTGTATCGCATCAAATCGTACTGCATTGTATTGTATCATATTGTAATGCATCGCATCAATGTATAGAACCCTATCTTATCATTTTGCATCATATCATATCTCATTGTATTGTATCATATGACATTGTAATGTATCGTATCAAACGATATTGTATTGTATTGTGACGTATTTTTATCCTATGATATTGTATCATATCGTATTGTACTGTATTTTTATTGTATTGTATCGTATCGTATCATAATAAATTGTATTGCATTGTACTATATAGCATCACATCATACTGTATTGCAACGTATCTTATTCTATTTCATTGTATAATATCGAATCAAACCATATCAAAAGTGTCGTATCATACAGTATTGTTACATATTTAAAAATATTGTAACATATTTGTATTGTATGGTATCATGGCATACTTGTATTGTACAGTATCAGATCGAATCATATCTATATTCTATCATATATCATACCATCATATCCATTGTATCGTATCGTATTGCATAATATTGTGTCATATTATATCATGTTATCCTAAAGTATTAAAACCATTGCATCGGATCGTATTATGTCATATTATATCATATTATATTGGCCGTACTGTATCAGATTGCATCCCATCACATCGTATTGATAATTGTTTGCATCATATAGTGTTGTACCGTAGTGCACGCTATGTATCATAATGCATCATACAGTATCGTATTGTAACATATTTTCAGCGAACAGTAATGTATCATAGTGTACTGTACAGTATTGTACCATACCAAATCTCATCATACTGCCTCGTATCACATCTCATTGTTTCTATTACATACTAGGGATGCACCGATGCTGATTCTGATGTTAAAGGTCACATATTATGCAAAAACCACTTTTTCAGGCTTTTTTAACATAAATATGTGCCCCTAGCCTGTCCACAACCCCCTCAAATACCAGAACCCCCCCCTTCTCCACCTTTCATAAAATGTGTGCTAGAACAAGCCTTTCTCAGATTTTCCCCTCATGATGTCATGTGGGATTTAGCCCCACCCCCAGATTCAGTGGGTCATCCTGACTTGGAAGAAAGTTCACCCCTCGTTCCTGATCCTCTTCTTAGCTGTAGGATCAGGAGAGCCACATCCATTAAGCCACATCCAATTCCTGAGAGGGGCAGAGTCAGACAGCTCATTAACATTTAAAGACACAGACACAGAAACTGCTCGTTCTGAGCAAGGCTGAAACAGAGGGGTTTTTAGATAAGCAAAAATCCAATACTGGAGTGTTTTTTTTTTTTTCAGCAACAAACTTCACAGGCACGTTTTGGGGATCTCTGGGGCAATATAAACTTTTCTTAAAAGGGTAAATATGTCCCCTTTAGAAAAACCAGTTCAGCCAATGGCTGATACCAATTGTTTTTTCATTACTTTTAGGGTGCAAAACTCCAACAATGCCATATTTTCTCATATATTGAACCACGAAAACAAATAAGAGTTTGTCCATCTTTGGCTTGATAATAAATCTCCTCTCTGATTTGACACTGGATTCTATTATATTCTGTTTTATTACACCATCTTTTGCCTGAGTTACCCTGCATTTCTCACCCCTACCTGTCAGTACTGTATCAAAAACAGCTATTAAAGCTAATCCCCAGCTTGGATGAAGCTCTGGGGAGGCTGTGAGGTTAAAACAAACCCAGGTGAGACCAGATCTTCCATTTGTAGACAGAGTGACACACTGACACAAAACTGTCCTCTGTCCAACAGCAGAGTCAGGGAGGAGGGGGAGGAGAGGCGAGACTGTAGAGTCTGTGTGTCTGTTAGTGGAAACAGATGTTTGATACGTCTGCCTGACTAACCCACACTCACACAGACGCACACGGACAAACACAGGGCTCTGCTCAGTCTCCCATGTCTGTGGCATGTTTCCACATCCAACCCAGCTCTGGCCATTCACAGTGGATCGCATGACATTAACCAAACATGCACAAAAACACACACTTGAACGCACACACATAAGATCATATAACCTTATCAAAATACACACTTCCAGTTTTGCAATTCCAGGATTTCAGCATTCCTGATCCCCCACAGGAGGAGCAGGAGGCTGCCGAATATTACCCTCATTGTGTGTGTTTTTGGCTTCATTGTTTACTCAGCTATTAATCATTATTTCATTTTATGTACTGCATTTAGTTCAGTGAAGATCACTCACAGCCTGACTGCATAGTGTGACCCTCTCTGTGTTCTACATGCTTTTAAGTTAACACAAAAACTGTATAATTGCTCTTAAAAAAAGATCACTTTTCTCTTGTTACATATATTTAATTTTGTTGATATTGTTTAATTCTGAATTTAACATGGAAAATGCTATTCTTATAATGTAGTTGTACTCTTTCTGCCATCATCTGGTAATCTAAGCTGTAGACCAACATACGTGTTACATAGAGGGTCCACTGCAGTACAAGGGGCTTTTACTATACTTCTATGAATGGACCCCTTGTTACCAAAAAGAGGGTTTCCACAGTGAGATCATATATCATGCTTTCTTTGGTAGTGAAACTTTGAAATTCAGTATTCAATCACTTAAAACTACAGAAAAGATCAGTGAAAATACCAACTTCTTTAATGTGAGGATTTGCCATTTTCTCTCTTTTTAAGTTTCAGGCTGTTAAGGGTGTCAAGATGCCAGGATTTCAAAATTACCTCTTTTGATACCATAGATGCAAATATAAAAGTCCTATCCACACCATGTATTTCTTTTAAAATAAGTTATCAAAAATAAATGTAACAACATTTCAATGCTGAAAATGCTGTATTTGTGCAAATTAGGCAGCGTAAAGGAGTTTGCTTGCAATTTTTGATGTATTCAATCCTCTCCTTTATACCTGTCTAATATAATAGATCTGAAATTCTATAAATAATTTTAATGCCTGAGAGTATGGTGTTCTAAAAAAGTGGTATAAAGTATTGAAGAACATAAAAAATGTCAAACTACAGATTAACTTTAAAGTTTTAGGGCTGTATAATGGCAAGCATTTTTTTAATTAGTCTGTATTATTTTAAATTACAACACAGGGAATGCTTCTTTCCCAGATCATAAAAATTCAGTTTGGAGCAAAATCTATACCATAAATCAACCAAGATTTTCCAGGATTTCAGTAGTGCGTCAAATAATGACACTCAAGATGAGCTGATGTTTTCTAATTACGGTTAGTTGGTAGCAGTTTTAGGACATGGAGTGCTATATAGAGCTTCTCTTTGAAATACGGACATAAAGTCACTGAAAAGGCCCCTACTTTCACATTATAAAGATCTAGAACTGCTAATACCTATCTTACATTTGTATAGAAATAAACCATACAATACATGGACAATAGTATTTGGTCACACCTGTTAATCATTGAATTCAAGTGTTTCAGTGTTGCCACAGGTGTACACAATCAAACACCTAGCCATGCAGTCCCCATTCACAAACTTTTGTGATACACAATGAGTTATTCTGAAGAGCTCATTAACTTCAAGTGTGGTACCGTAACGGACATCACCCTTGCAATAAGACTGTTTGTGAAATTTTATCCCTTCCAGATATTTCACAGTCAACTCTCAGTGATACTATTACAAAGTTGAAGCGTTAAGGAACAACAGCAACTTAGCCACATGTAAGACCACGTAAAATCAAAACCACTGCTGAGCTGCATGGTATGTGATAGTCGCCAATGTTCTGCTGATTCCATAGATGAAGAGGTTTTTATTTCCACTGGCATTAATGCAGGCACAAAAACTGTGAGACAGGAGCTTCAAGAATGGGTTTCCATAGCCGAGCAGCTACATGCAAGCCTCACATCACCAAGTCCAATGGCAAGCATCAGATAGAGTGGTGTAAAACACACTGACACTGGACTGTGGAGCAGTGGAAACATATTCTGTGGAGTGACGAATCACGCTTCTCTATTTGGCAGCCAGATGGGTGAGTCTGGGTTTGGCAGATGCAAGGAGAATGTTACCTACCTGCCTGCACTGTCCAGACTGTGGAGTTTGGTGGATAATGGTATTGGACTGTTTTTCAAGGTTTGGGCTATGCCCCTTATCTCCAGTGAAGGCCAATCATAATGCTTCAGCATACCAAGACGTTTTGGACAATGCTATGCTTTGAAGGCCTTTTGTATTCAAATAACTGTGCCCAAGGGCACAAGGAAAGGACTGTAAACATATGGTTTGATGAGTTCAATGTCATTACAGCCCCTGTTGGTATAATGGTCAGAAAGCCAAAAACTTGTGTCTATATAGTATATATATATATATATATATATAAGGGTTGACTGTTTATCAACCAGGCCAATCAGAGGGTACAGCATTGGGCTGATTATCTGTTTGTGGCATTTTTTTACTGATCACCAATAAATTTGGTCACTTGTTTCTGCTTTGATGGTGTCTTTCCCTCTGTTTTTTCACTCTCTGCAGTCTCACCTCCTGCCCCACCCACAGCCCTGTTTGATTGGCTAGATGTCACAAAAGTACTAGCCCATAAGCACAGAGGCTTGGGTGCCACTGACACAGTGAGCGTATGGCATCACTTCCTGTTTTCCTGCTCCTAGTGTGTTGTTTTGTGCTGTTTCTCATGTCAACAGAGCTGGCATTAAATTGTTGACTTTGGTTTTTGTTTTTGTTTGTGTTTTTATCGGTCAGTTTCACTTTTGTCACAAAAGTCATTTTGTTTGTCATTACAAATGCATATATTTCCAGCTATGTTATATGTGTTGGGTGAAACACACCCCACATAGAGCCTGAAGTTTAGCCCACGTTGAATGCTAGAGGTGGTTTTCTTCCTTGCTAAAAGTAAACACACGCAGCATTCTGGGCTCCTTTGATGGTGGAAATAGAAGTATGTCTAATCCTTTTTCGCATAAAATCTGTGGAGAGGGCTGTCAGTGTGGATCTGTTAGGGCAAAAAGGTTTGGAGAGGATTTAGAAATCTATTTCCAGCATGAACAGAACCGTTTCAGTCAATGACAGAACTTCAGAGTTTAGACAAAGATGTAAAACAATGTTTAAGAAGAGTTCAAATGAGCTAAAACTTATGCTAATGAGGAGGAACAAAATCCATAAAGAAAACCTTTAGGTTGCTTCATGTTGCTGCTGCTGAGGAAAAAAAGCAAACATCCTGTAGAAAGACAGCAGGAGACTGACGGATCCATTCAACCAATCAGGAGCCACAATATCAAATCTGTCAGATTGTCGGCCAATCAAACTGACCCCTGCCACTGTGTGAAGTATGAGAGCAGAGTGTAAATGAATGAATGTGAATGAGACACACACAGAGGGGAATGAGAGCCAGAATCAGACACAGAGGATCATTGAGAGCACACTGACGGATGATCAGCCTGTTAAACTGACTGAAGCCGTATGTTTACTCAGACTGAACTGTTTCAGAGTTTATTGAAACAGTCGGGTCTCAGGCTCTCAGTTACACACAGCGTAATTGTTTCAATCAAAGTGTTTGAGGTCTCTGAATGTTGATCTTTCATTTCAACCCACTGCTATGTTCTACCATTAAAGGCTGTATTTCACCTCCGGATAAGGTACTTTTATGACTCTTTCATAAGCATCTACATATTTTAATGAAATCAATTCTAGTGATGATGATGATACCGATGATGAAGATGTTGATGTTAATGACAAACAAAATATTTCCATACACTCTGGACTTACCCTCTGTTCAGTGACAGTCAGCTTAAAGCTGTTTAATGTTTAAGCTCTTTGACTGCGTCCTCCTATTTACATTTTTGCTTGTGTTGCACTAATGTTTAAATGTGCATCACTCTGGAAAAAAAATATCTGAAATCTGTGGTGTTGTTGTATTGTTGCAAACATTTACATTACATTACATTTTTTTAGTCAATGTATGTAAATTTGCAGTTTCCTTTACATCATTTTCAGGTTTGATATCTGCATGATTTGATATATGAGAAAGTTTGACTGGACCTAAACCCTGACTTATTCTTCTGAGTTGAATCTACACTGTTTTGTGTAGTCCTGAATCTAGGCAGAAGCCTATGGACATGGCCTATCATGTTTGTCCTCCTAAATGTGACTATGTGTCAAAGCAATACAGGCTGAAAGCTCTGTGATTGGTCTGCTGGGTCGCATAGGGTAACTGTCAGTCTCTGAGTAAAGTCGACACACACCTTTCCTAACCTTCAGTGTGCTGTGGCCCAATTTAAGACTTGAAATCTTCTGGGGCCCACCAAAAAACCCTGGTACAACCATGACATGAGACTCAAATATTTACTTTTTGTTTACCCTTTCTATTCATAAACAGGGCATTTTAATGCAAATGTTTTGCTTTCAAATAAAAGCTTGTAAATCATCAACCCTGTGGTTCGGTCAAGCTCTACACATCCTTTTTCAGGACAACCTGAGCTTCAGGACTACTGTATGTGTGCTGCAGTGGTGTCACTTGAATTTAAAAAAAGTTATGTTACTATGAAGATAAAAGAAACAAACTAAACGGAAATTAAAACTCAAAGATTAACGTAAACAATGATGTCAAAAGCCCCCTTTTTTGCACAACCTTGTTCTCCCATCTCTTGGGGACCAAAAAGTGAAAAGAAATCATTCTGTGACCAAAAGTCTTCAAAATATACCATATTTTCAAAAAAAGTCAATATGCTTATTTTATACTGGCTGATTATGAGCCATTAATAAAAACAGGTCCTGTCTGCAGTGACACAGAGGGCCACATCTCAGGCTGTCTGTCTCTTTTTCTAGTTAGAAAGTGTTTACACATGCGCTGTTCTGCAAACCATGACATGACGACTGAACAGCTTGCCACTGGTTGTCACAGCCCGTGTGACATCTGTTTTGGGAATGCAATACTACTGAAAAATGATTTTAAAATGGGCAAAAAGATGATCAATGTCAGAGTTACTGGTGTGGATTTAATGTTTAAAGACCCCCCAAAAGTCCCCAAGTTCCATGCTCACTAGAAAAGCTACTGTAAGGGCTATGAAAGCATGGATAGCTTTACTAGAACGGTGGTACAAAGGGCTTCCATAGGGAAACAAAATGTAAATCAGCTTGTGTCTGCAATGAAATGAAAATATCTGAGGTGTATTTCCTCATCTGTGTCTCTCAGGGGCCTCAAAATCACAAAAATCCCCCCCCCCCCCATCCTCTGCATTGACTAACTCAGCAGAGCAAAGTTTATCTCCACTGATATCTCCTCTTAGTCCTAACCGCAGCAAACCAACTGCTGCTCAACATCTCACAGCTCCAACACAGTGAGCTCATTTTCAGCTGCTATGATTTCCTGTGCACAAACAAGCAGAGAATATGAAGGACAAGAAACTGGCAATACCACTAGTATAGAGATCCCACTACAGACCAGCTACTTGGCAGAGTACTGCATACTGGGAAGACACACCAGAGCATGAGCATGTACAGCTTAGAATGACGTTGGTGCAACTGCAATGTGGATTCAGTGCACATGTTTAAACCAGGCTCAACACATTATAGCAGGCCAGTCAAAAACTTAAATCAGATGGATCATCTTTATGATTTGATAGGTTCTGTTTTCAATAGCAAGGCCCTTTAAATTTGAACATGCTATTCAGGAAAGCAAAAATAATGCATGGAAAAATAGACTTGTTTTACCCAACAAATACAGAGATGGATAATAAGTGCATTCTGGGAATAAGGAAATATATTTTGTAAATAATTTTACTTAAAAGTTAAATTGATTGAACAATGCACACCTCTAAACTTTAGTACATATAAAGAGACACAGACAGAAAATGACACACATTTGTTGCAAAACTACACTAATATTGAGTAAAACTTAGAAATCTGATGCTGCTTTTTTCAGTTTTATGACCAAACACAACTGAACCATTAAATGTGCAATAACAAATGAGAAAACAACAAAGTTTATGTTCTTGAGAAAAAGACACAACACTTAATACACAGTTATGTTCACACATTACACAGTCAGATTAGCAACTGCCATGTAATCTTTGCATCCCTACATCTCTTCTTAAATTGTTACACAAATTAAACAGTCATGCCTACTTGTGCCAAATATTTTCAGTCATTTTTTATATCTGCTTCTTGTAATAAACCCTCTCAGAAAGAACAGAAACACACAATCCAAGAGCTGATGTGTGCCCTGCTGTTCCCTTCACTCTCTGACACTTCCTATAAGACTCCATGCTTTCCTCCTTCCCCCTCATGCTGCTGTTTTCTGAAACCATCAGCACACAAACTTCTTTTCAGCATCGCTGTCAGAGAGGAAACATGAGCTGACTCGCAGATCGGTGTCTTTCTCTCTGCTGTCAGCCAGCAGGAAACTCACTGCTCCGTATAAATCAGCTTCTCTTCATTACAGTGATCATGTTAACTCCACCACAGAGCCCGCTCGCTGCTGAAAGACTTGAATTCCTCAATGCTGAGAGAAGACGCACTCCCTGGGTGTGTATGCATGTTTTGTGTGTCACTATGATGCTAATGAAAGTGTCAGAGTGTCACAGACATATATCATTATCCAATAACCTCCCTTCAGTATCACTGGGTTTGTTTCAGCATTACATCATGGAGAAAGCTTGTCGACATTCTGGATTAGATAGTAAATTACAACACACTGCCACATGACAGCATGTCTCCAGCAAAAATATTTTAGAAAATTATGTAAGAACAGAATGTAGATGCTTCTGCCAGGGGGCTCTCAATCAAAACAGTGACAGAGGATGACGGGTAAGAAGAAGCTGCTCAGCTCAGCCCACTTCCACTTTACCATTTTTTTCTGTTTGTTTTTTAACCCTATTCACCTATTTGTGTTTCACTAATACATTTCACATAATGAGGGAGAAAAGCTGTTAAAAGTGGACTTTCTGGATGGCTCTGTAAACTACCAGCAGATTATTCTGGGATCACTCACAACACAAACCAGGAAGGCCACATTTAACAGCTGTTCTCCCTCATTATGAGAAATTCATCCATGAAACAAAAACAGTGCTTCCTTGTCTAAGTTTATGGAGTGCAGTCTTTGACAAAACTTGTAAGAAACAAAGGCAGTGCTAGGTAGCTTAGAAAATGTTTTGTAGGACTACGCTGTTACAAGGGTCCAGGATAGGAGGATAGGATAGGCAGTGAAAGGGGGAGCCTGGGCGATAGAATGTGTGGTTGATCTTGGTCCATTTCAAATAAACAGCAAACATGAATGAGATACAGCTACAGAGCAGCTACCAAAACCAATTAACATTTCGTTTTGTGAAGCCCATATCACGCTGGTGCCGCACAGTCGCATCACGTCATGTGACACATCTCATTTGACATCCCTAGCACACACCGATATCAGCACGTTAAAGGTCAAACTCCCCACCAGTCACTGCTAGGCAAGATGCTTAATACCAGAGGTGAAAGCCCACTCTAGGTCATCCCCTGCCTCACTGGGTAAGTGAAAAACAATAGCAGTAGTGGGATTTCATCAGCAGCCAAGGTCTCTCACTTATTCTGTACCTCAGACAAAAGATAGTGCTACATTTCTTTTTCTGTGCTCTCAAACAGAGCTGCTTCTATAGCAGCCGAGATGAACAAATCAGCTGCTTGCTTAGAGAAACACTCCACCAGCAGTGGTTGGCCACACTAGGAATAGAGCAGTGGCGTAACATACTGTGGCCTGATGCGTCCATGCACACCCGGCGGCTGCCAGAGTGGTTTTGTTCATAGAAAATAATAGCGAAGAATGTTTGGACATGTGTTGGATGGCACCATTGTGTTTTGGGCTTTACAGTCCTTGGTCTATCATCCAATAAAATCATGGCAACCATAACCATGTTGCGTCCATAATAACAAGAAAAATCAAGAATTTCTCTGGGTTTGACAACTTTTGAAAATATTTGAGGTAACACAAGTACGTAGCTAAAAAGGTATACAGCATATGCGTAGTACATTTTGAATCAATATAGACATTCCAGTGCCATCTGTAGCTTAAAATCAAGGCCAGATGTGTCGAATGTACAGCTAAAACCGTTGGCAGCCTGCTGTAGCAATATTACCACTGATAGGAAGTAAACTTGACTGATCTTATTGAAAAATTTCATTATATGATTTCTTTAGATATGTAATTCAAAGCCATAGGTCTTTAAAGATATCAACATTCAAATATTCTTTGTGGAAGACATGAGATGCGGTTGTTATTGGAGCTGCTAAATAGTCTACAGTGAGGCTACGAATCTTGAAAACACTGAACCAAGCCATAATTGAAATGACAGTTTACTACTTTACTGAGCCAGCACAATAAAAGACATCTTTAGGGCCATGGGTAAGACCCTTAACCCCAAATTGCTCCCACTGCTCCATTAGTGGTGTGTAGGAATGGGATACGCTAATGCTGATGGACACTCTACATAGCAGCCTCCACTGTCAGTGTGTTCTTGTGGAGTGAACGACTGTGAATATGTCAGTGTCTTTTTCGTCAAATTTCAAAAGACTGCCTGAACTATGGTTATGAGAAAAAGGACATTCAGTCACTCGTGCATTTCTATTGTGCATGTAAACATTTAACTTATCAGATAAAGAGCAGACTAGCTATCAAATACCTTAAGACTGGCTGGTGTTGGTTTGATGGAAGCTCTGAGGAGATCAGGCAAGATGGAAAGAGAGATAAGTGGGGCAAATGAGGAGACAAAATGTTAAAGAAAACAAACTTTTAATGTGTAAAACACCAAAAGTTAAAAGAAATTATACTCAAATATGAAGTTCATAAGATGTTTTTAATCCCTTGAATCAAAGTCAATTAGCATTGCAGTACTGAACAATATTAAAGCACAATCCACATTTTTTGCAGAGGGTGCAGGTCAGTGAAGTAGTTTTTAGCATTCCCATGGACATCATCATACTCTGAGGGTAAAAGCAGCATCATTATCCCTTAAGTCTGTTAAAGAAAATTCATAACCTGGTTACAAACCCTGACACTCTTTCCAGCTTAAGCTACAAATACCACTTTAAGTATCTGATATCAGCAGGAGATAACTTATGCTACGCCTGTTTATGACTTGCCTCTTGAAGTCAGTAACTTACTCCAACTGCACACTAATAAAACACAGAGAAACTGATTAAACTCCAGTTATTAGCTGATAAGATCTCAGTGGCTTGTGGTTTGAGTGAACTTCACCTTTTTCTTAATAACATCTGATAGCATAGGACCCACAAACACACTTTATCAATGCATTTCAAGACTTTATGATCTCTTCCTCTGCTTTGACCTGGACGTGCCCCCCCCACCGCTGCTGTGAGCATGCTCAGTGGAGCGTTCAAATCAAAGACTCCTTTCATGCTGCAGATCTCGAGTGGACCAAGACGACGTGATCGCACAGACACGTACGCTCAGGGTGTTTTCCCTGTTCTTCCTCAGACTATCACACACACTATGGATGAAAACACACACTCCTTCCTCCAACACTCGCTCACGCCACCTTCAGCTCCAACACTCAACAATAACTCCATTCTCTCTCTCTCTCTCTCTCTCTCTCTCTCTCTCTCGCTGTAACTGATACTGCTCGCTCCACCTCAGGTCAGGGTTTCTGAAATTGTTACCATGTTGTCAACTTTTAGGGAGCTGAATCTCACCTTCAAACTTCAGGCCATGACAGATGGGTTGGACAAGTTTTTCTGTTGGCTGGCCATAATGTTTTTTTTTCCTTCTAAAAAAAAGACTACACCTGACCTTGGGAACACCTGACAACAAAACTTTGTTTATATGGTTTTGAAAGTTAGACATTTTTACAGTATTAGTTATTAATAATGACACAACCTTGCCAGAAATTCATCAGACTTTACTTGCTGTGTGACGTCTGCATCATCATTACTTAACAATTGGTTGGACCTGATAGCACAAAATGGTAAATTAGTGAAAACATAAACCTGCCTATAGAAAAAAAAATGAAAACACAAATTTTAAACTGCATAATGTCCATCTTTAAGTAAGTATCAACACTCCTAAAAACATCCTAAAAACTGCATCTGCATTTGTAGCTTTCAGTCATGTAGCTGGTGCAGAGGGCTGGAGGGCAAAAAGAGCCTCAGACAGTAGCATCTATCACTGATGCAACAGGTCAGGTATGGATAGATTGGCATTCGCCCAGTCAACCTTGGTCCTGTACTGCTCTGGCCTCCTGATGACAATCACCAGGCCTGCAACAATACCCAGAGATGTGCCAAAGAGAAGTTGTCATGACGGAGTCCAGTCCGCGCCTCTGGCTCTTAGTCATTGCAAGGCTTCACAAGATCGGAAGGGCAAAGAATCAAAAGGCTCCAACTTTGTTCACATGATCACATACCAGGAACGTCAGGTACCAGGAAAGTCGAGGGGACCTAATGGAAAAGGCCTTATCATCTTTAGTTTCAAGTCTCAACTTTGGAAGGACCTGGAGCTCCCCCCACCCACCCAAGGACCTAAGGGGATCAGTAACTTCGAAATGTAGCTTGAAGCCAGACCCTTTAATGCTTTAAAAGTAATCAGTAAAAATCTCAATTCTTAAACTAACAGGAAGCCAATCTAGTGAAACTAAAACTGGGTTGATGTCGTCTGTTAAAACCAGTAAGAAGTGTAGCAGCTGCACTCTGAACTAGCTGGAGGGAAGAGAGTGACTTTTGATCCATACCAGAAAGAAGTGAGTTGCAGTAAACAAGTCTACAAAAAAATTAGGGCATGGATTTTTTTACAAGGTCTGACTGAGTGAGTATTGTTTTTATTTTGGCGATGGTTCTGATGTGAAAGAAGCAGGACAGGAACACTTTATTGATGTGGGATGTGAAAGTGAGGTGAAAGTCAAAAAACACCTCTAAGTTTCTGGCTGTGGTCATATGACAACACAGCAGGACATATCCAGAAAATTTACCACAGGATATGACGTCTTCTAGAAATTTTCAGCAGTGCATATGTGAATGGCTTAGATAAATAATTTGATATTTTCTTTTCCATATAGGCAAAAGAATACTTAAATTTAAGGAGCTGTAACAAGGAAGTTTTAACTCCTTTCTAACAATATCAATAATTGTAATAATAATAATCTCATCTTAGTCCTCAATTCTCAACAATGTATTCAATCCAATGAATTTTACAGTGTATGAACTGAAATAAGTGTTGAATTACATGTATTTCCACGATAAGAAAATCTCTAAATATACTTGTAGGACATGATAGAAAGATCAGGTTTCTATTAGCAGAATGCGTATTGAAAATGTTTTTCTGCTTCTTTATGTTCTTCATGTAAGATGTAAACACATGAGGGTTTTGTGGATTGGTACTACTACATCAGAGCTAAAATACTCTAATAAATCATGTGTATGAGGGGAACCTCATCACATGGTGTGAGAACAGCAGAGAGGAAATCTCAGACTCCTTACATGAACAGAACTCGATACTGATAAAGGAGTATGAGGAGATGTGAAGCGTTCCTCCTCTCGCCTTTGTGTGAGTTTTATCAGGACCAGACGGCTGAAGCCTCCTTTTAATTTCACTAAGAGGATGGAGGGAGGGGAGGGAGCAGGGGATGATCAGGGCAATGACAGACGCCCTGCACGGGCTCATGAAACATTGATGAGGTGAAGGAGGAGGAGGAGTAAGAGGAGAGGAGAAAGGGAGGACAGAGGGCTGGATTAACACCTTTCAGATGGACACAGAAGGAGACAAAAAAAGGAGGGATGATGATGCGGTTTGGACATTTTTGCGCCTTCCAGACCATGTTAGACACACCCCCTCCCCTCTGTTAATCCTCACCCCCACCTCATGCACACATAATCGACACACACGTAGAGCTCTGGGGCTCCAAAACCGCGGAGACGTCTGCTGATTGGCTGGCTCAGGAGAACACAGGAAAAGAGGGGGATGATGGGAGCGCAGAGGGATGATGGTTTTGTTTTGAAAGCATGGCTGTATGTTTTTCATGTGATTTGATCTCACAGGACTGTTCGCATGTTTTAACTGTCCTCAATCATTTTTCTGCATTTTACATCACTTCCTGTCATAATCTATAAAATAAATGTAATGAGATGAAGCCCCACCCACGATGAATTTAGAAACAAAGGGTTGGAGACTGCTGCTGATGAACAGCAGATACACAAACAGTCTGAATACTGACTCTCTATTCCTCTGATGCTGTGAAATGTTGGTTTATATAAACTGAGTATAGTACAGTATATCCTTATCTTTTTTTCTTTGTTTACACATTTGTCTTAAACTCTGGTGTAGGAAACATACATGTCTTTGTTGTTTGAGCTAAAATGCAGACTGCCTGGCTGTTTTCCCCTCTTCACTTTATTTTACGTGGATAGACTATAAAGTAGAAAACATCCAAGGCTTTATCTGATTGTTGGATTATTATATGATCAAATTCAGGTTTAGAATTCTGATATCATGACATCTCAACATATCATAGAGGTCTGTCTGTTCATTATCCTGCTACCTCACTTCTTGTTTTTTGGCAGATCATTTCATCCATCCCCTTATTTTTATTTAAATGAATGTAAACATCCATCGACTATCTACTGAGTCTGTCCATTCATCCCTCCATCTATCCATTCATCCCTCCATCCATCCATTCATTGATCCATCCATCCATCATTCATCCCTCCATCCATCCATCCATCCATCCCTCCATCCATCCCTCCATCCATCCATTCATTGATCCATCCATCCATCCCTCCATCCATTCATCCCTCATCCATCCCTCCATCCATCCATTCATTGATCCATCCATCCATCCCTCCATCCATTCATCCATCATCCATCCCTCCATCCATCCCTCCATCCATCCATCCATCCCTCCATCCATTCATCCATCATCCATCCCTCCATCCATCCCTCCATCCATCCATTCATGGATCCATCCATCCCTCCATCCATCCATTCATCCCTCCATCCATCCATTCATTGATCCCTCCATCATCCATCCATCCCTCCATCCATCCACTCATCCTCCACCCATCTGTTAATCATCCATCCATCCATCCATCCATCCATCCATCCCTCCATCCATCCATCCATCCATCCCTCCATCCATCCATTCATCCTCCACCCATCTGTTAATCATCCATCCATCCATCCATCCATCCATCCATCCCTCCATCCATCTGTTCATCCCTCCATCCATTCATCCATCTTTCTAAAGATCTATTACATTATCATAACTACACAAATTCATCCAAAAAAGTACTTTCTCTAAACCCTAAATATAAACAAATTACAGACTAAAACCTTAAGTGGGCAGCATGAGCTTTAGTTTTGATCATATACGGTAATGGGGTGTTTACTTTGAGCATTTTGTGTGTGTTCTCCTCAATAACAAAGTAAAAGAAAACCTGTATTCAACACATATTATTTTCTTACTTTATGTTAAGAAAATAAAAAGCATGCAAATCCTGACTGCCTTATTCTTCAGTGTTTAGCTTCATCATTCAGCCTGTTTTGTATAAAAATCTCCCCTGAGCCTCTTCAGGAGGAGATTTGATGACTTGTTTCCCTCTGTAATTGCCTGATTTCTAACAGGGGAGCTGTCGCTCAATACTCTCCTTAACGAGGAGGAAGTGCTGCTCTGCTCTTTTTCGGTCTCCACCCTCTCACATCTGAAGCTCTTTGCAGTGCAATAATCACTGACTGCAGCCATATTCATCACCCCACTGGGAATTGAACCAATGGTCTTCTAGGCTACGAGTGGCTGCTCTGAACCACCTGAGCCACACGTGACAACACATAAATTTGGAAATTCACAACTCATTCTGAGACTTATTTATCAGTCTGTGGGCTTTGTGCTATGATGAGTGAAGACATTAAAGGGAAAATATGGGTTTTGAAATCCAAATTGGGCCCTTTTGGTGATTGATGAAAAAATAAATGCATGTTTCAAAACAAAAGAAGATATAGAGACCTAGTAAAGGGTTTTAGAGTTCTCAGAGTTCCTCAAAGAGCACTTGAAACTGCTCAGCTACCACCTGTTTAAGTACAGGGGAAACTTATTTCTATGTATGTATGGTGACTAGAAGCTCAAAGTTAGGGTATTCATTTGCAACCACTTTCCTGAATGATTTTATCCAACTTTTTACCTAAAAGAAGTCTTTCCAGATAGAGGCTGTAATATCAACTGTTCTGCCATGTGTTCAGAGCTAAACTTGGTAAATTTCACATACAATAGACTCTTGGTGATGGTATATTGAACAATTCCTGCTGATTAAAAATTAGATCATTCATCGCAGATCAACTCTTTAAAAAAACGATGGTCAAACAGACAATGATTTGATGGAATCACAAGTTCATTTGGATCCAACAACAGAATATTTTTTCTTTAATGACTGGATTTTCTGCACAATTTCTAATAGAAGGTTTTACCCAAAATTGGTTCATAATGAGTTCCAAAAGTAACTAATAATGAAACATTACAATATTCCTAAAAACCTCCAACTACTTTAGGAACCAGCACTCCATCATTAGCTGCTAGAATAGAAGGTTTTTAATGAACTGAGTTTAACAGAAGTGCATAACAGCACAGAAGTCACAACTTTAGAAAGTCTTTTTCACTCTCTTTATGTCCTCAAGTCTTCCTTTCTAGTACTGCATATCAACACATAAACACACCCCATCTCAGCAATAAAACAGGAAACTTTATGATCTCTTCAAGATAACACACTATAGCTCGCCATTCTCCAAACAAACTTTAAACCAAATTCAAAAACTCTCTGAGGGTTAAGTCTCCTTAAGGTGTAAGTCCTTGAGTATATAAGAACACATAGCATAGCTTTCCATTCCCTCCAAAATCACTAAGATAATCAGGTAGCTGAGTAAGTGTGAATAGCCACAAAACATGCCCTTAATCTGCTTGAAGAAATCAAATTGTTCTTAGCCTACAGCTTTATAGTCCACCTGCTGAGCCCACCTTCACCTGGCCTCAAGCCAGTGAGCCACTTTATGATACAAAGAGGGACACCACTGAAGGTTTCTGAGAATCAACTCATCAATGAGGCTGCAATCAGTAAAAAGACTCCATTAACCTTCAGCTAAATTCAGCCTGACCAGAAATTTACACTCAAGATTCTCCTTGAACATGTCCTGGAATAAAAACCTTTTATTGATGTGAGACATCTGTTGCTGTGCCACTTGTATTTAATATGAAGGAGCTCTCTTTTGAGCTAGAAGAGTTTGTTCTAAGAGTTGTCTTAAAGCAGAAACTGTTCAGTGAATCAATGATTTTTTTTAAATAAGACAATAAAAGTTAAAACATACTCATTAGAGGCATTGAAAGCTTGAGCAGAAGCAGACTCACCGGGGAACAGTCATCTGCAAATAGATGTGCTGAGACACTGAGATAGAGAAAGATGTATGATTGGTAACAGTCAAAAACTGTCATCTGTACTTGTATCAGGTTATTTTATCAATCAAAAAAAGTTGAAAAGCATGGCATGATTATGTACAGTGCATATACTAAGTATTCACCCCCTTGGATTTTATTTTACCTTTTCTTTATTTTATAAATATAAATCATCGTCAATTTAATTTGGCTTTCTAGACAGAAAAAAAAATACAAAAATCCCTTCATTAATGCCAAAGTGAAAACAGATTTCTGCAAAGTAATGAAATATTTCATGTAAAATAAGTCACTCCGTAAATATTCACCCTCTTAAAATTGACTGACCTAATTCAACAGAGGTCCAGCCAATCATTATTAGCTTCACAGTTGGTCTAAAGTCACTCTAGTGACTGCAGTATAAAGACACCTGTGTCTGGAAGTTCAAGTTACTGGTTAATCAGTATTCCTACCTACCATTACACCATGAAGACAAAAGAACACTACAAGCAACTCAGAGAAAAAAATATTGAAAGTTTAAGTAAGGGGATGAACACAAAAACACCTCTAAGGCATGAACATTGCAGATGTGTAAATCTGCCTAGATCAGGCTGTACCCACAGACTGAGTGACCATGCATGGAGACCAGTGAGAAAGGCCAGCAAGACACCTATGACTACTCTGGCGGAGTTACAAGCCTCATATTAAATCTCAGCCAAAACACCAGAAGGTATGTGGGAGACTCCATGGTCAAGTGGAAGAAAGTTCTTTGGTCTGGTGAGAAAAAATGGTGCTTTTTGGCCATTAGACAAATATCGCTATGTTTGGTGGTCACCAAACACTGCACATCACCACAAACACAGCATCCCCACTGTGAAGCTCTGTGGTGGCAGCATCATGTTGTGGGGATGCTTCTCAGCAGCCGGCCCTGGAAGGCTTGTAAAGGTAGAGGGTAAAATCAACGTGGCAAAATATAGGAAAAATTCTGGAGGACGATCTTACTCAGTCTGCAAGAGAACTACGGCTTTGGAGAAGATTTACTTTACAGCAAGACAGTAACGTAAAGCATACAGTGAAAGCTATAAAAAAATTCTTCAGAGACAACAAGGTGGAGTGGCTGAGTCAAAGCCAAGGTCTCAATCCAACAGAGAATTTGTGGCTCGACTTGAAAAGGGCTGTTCACGCCTGACTTCTGGGCAACCTGACAGACCTTGGGCAATTTTGCTAAGAAAAATGGAGAGGAGTTTTTTTGTCCAAAAAAGCCAGATTATATTGACCATAATTGATTTATAAAATCAATAAAAACATCCAAGGTGGTGAATGCTTTCTTTAGGCATTGTATCCTTAGCTATCTTAAATGAATTTTCAGCAAACCCTCTTTGCTATTGTTTTTATACTGTAGTACATTCAAAGTAAGGGCTATGTAGTTATAAATGAGCTCTTTCAAGTTTCATGGTATGACTTATTTAATGTAGTATATCTATATTATACTGTATAGATATTGTTTTTTGCACATTAATTAAAGTTCAACAGAAAGTATTTTGTTCTATCGCTGATCAGGTGTAAGGTCCAGTGGATATTGATCCTAAAAAGAAATTATTAGCACTTGTGTAAATGAGTGTCCTCATTCATTATTAAAACTAGCCATCTGCAGCAGAGGGAAGTTAATCACTTAGCCAACTGTCTACACCACAAACTTTACTAGTCTAGGTATGATTGAAAGTCCCCTTACTGCTCCTCAGACTCTTCTGTTTCCACTTAAGAGCTGAAGCTGCTGTTTTTTAACCAAAACTGTCTGATAGATTTAACAGTATTTTTAATGACGAGATAAATCAGGCACATGTGTCACTCCTCAGATATTAAACATGTAAAATGATTCACACCCTGAAGGCTGAAGTGTCTCTGGTCAGATCACAACTCTGTGAAGAAATGTGGGTGTGCCAGCTGACTGGGAAGGAAATACTTATGTCATCCCTTAACAACGCCTCGCATGCTGCCCTTCAGCAAGGCACTAAATACCCAGCGGCCCTGCTGATCACTTTTATCAGTGTGACAGTATTGATGTACATCAGGGAGTGGTTCTGATACAGAGAGTTTGCTCAGATAAGGTCAGAGCTGCTGACTCCTTTAAGATAAGAATTTTATGAAAAATTAACATGAATGAACCTCAAATGATAACAACTGAACTTTGTGACAAGTTTTCATTGTAACGTTTCGTTTATAAGTTTCTGTGCTCTTTAACAGACTGAACTGAGTTTGGACTAGACATTTGAAAATATTTGAGTGATTTGGGATTTTTATTTCCACTTTAATAAAGTTGTTTTCCAGCTGCTGTTTGTCTTGAAGTTTGGGGGTTTTAGGGGCTTAGGTTAGTCCCTAAATAGTCTCTTAGTTGCATAGACTACTGTGTGAAACATCTACAAAAACGTTGCCAATGCTCTGATCTGACTTGTTGAAGCTTTCCTGGCTGTTACTCTGGACCTCCTGAAAACATTTCTGGGAATTCGAGCTGCCTCGTGTTTCACTCCCTTGAAGCCATTTGTCATCTTTAAGATATTTTTTTAACTTCACATTAAATTTCCCCCTCAACCAAACTTCCAGAATGATCCTTTTCTGGGACAGATTTCCTACACGAGCTCCAATCCTACCTTGTAGCTGTTTAAACCTTCCTTCCAGCTGGTTGTAGTTGAAGGCAGCTTGTCCCGAAAATCCAGGGCCAGGGCTGGGCCCCCTGATGGGGCTAAGGCTGGGGCTTGGACCCCGTACAGGGCTGGCGTGAGACGGGCCTGGACCGCCTGATGATGGGGACAGAGGGCCGGCATAGTCCATAGTTGGGGAGAGAGGGCCAGGGGTAAGAGGGCCAGGGAGGCTGCTGGTAGCGCTCTGTAGCTCCATGATGAAAATCCAGAGAGGACGGTGAAATATTTAGACGAGACAAGTCCAAAGAGGCATTGAGGACAGACTCAGGAAGGAAATGTAAGAGTTCCCAAGGAGGTTCCAGTTGAGTCTAATTGATTTGATGAGAGGAAACCAGAGTTGGAGTTTTGCTGCTCAAGTTTCAACAGTTTAAGGTCGAGTCCAAGAGGATAAACTTGAGCCTTCAAGGGAATGAACTTTCCTGCAGCCTCAAAAAACTCTGCAAAGGAAGATCCAGCAAGATCAATGTGTCCAGTGAAGAAAACTCAGTTTGCAAGCGCATGAGTCAAAAACCAAGGAGAATAAATGAGCTTTTAAAGAGCCAGAGTAATCCTTATTATCAACCTGAGATTCAAATGCACTCCAACATGGAAATGGTAGAGAAGTAATCCAAGATTTAGCTGCAGTCTCAGTGGAGACAATCCAAGACAGCAACAGAGTGATGGAGGGCGAGTGACATAAAAGATGAACCTCACTGTCCCTCTCTCTCTTTCTGTGTCTCACCAGTGTTAAGGTAGAAATCGCTGGCTCAGCAAACGCACCACGGCAACGGTGGTGGCAGCATCATGCTTCTGTTTGCTCCTCATCCATCCATCTGTCAGCGTCTTCACATATCACACCGCCCCTCCGCTCAGGAATCCACCCACCCTCCCCCGCCGGAGGAAGCAGCACAATGAAAAGGTGGAGTGCAGTGAGAGAAGGAGAGCAGGAGGAAGAGGAGGAGATGGAGGGAGGTAGAGAATGAAAGCGTGGGTTTGTCCTCCAGCGTGCAGCGGCAGCAGTGGCGGCTCGCAGACACTGAAAACACCTTTCAGACAGAGGGAGAGTGGAGGGGGGAGGGGCTGTCAGAGGGAGCAGCTACTCCTCCCAGCAGCCAATCACAACTCTCACTTTGAGAGGTGATGTCATCGACTCTTTAGCATAAGGGGCGGGCAGGAGAGAAAGACAAATAGAGAGAGAGAAAGCTGATGGCTGAATGTGTTCACACTGAAGATTAAATCAGTCAGCCCTGTTGAAATGAGATAAGACACTAATGATATGTAAAGATGACAATGTAAAGGCAGATTTGGCTTGAATGCAGAGATTTTGTATTTAATTACAATTTAAAATAAAATTCAAATTATTTTATTTTTTAACTTTCCTTCACTGTCAAAAAAAAATCTAAAATGCAGTAGGAAAATGTTTTACCTTCGGCTCAATGCAAACTGAAGTAGGTAACCAGATGTTAATTCACAGTAATTTAACAAAGAAGTGCAGCCATCATACAGGGATTTTCAGGTTTAAATGAACCCACATTGTTAAAAAATTTTAACTTCACGATGAAATTCCAAAACTTGCCTGAAGATGCTAACGCTTCACATTCAGTCCCATTTTCACTTTTACTCTTATCCCTAAAAACAGAGTTAAAAGGGGTAGCAGTGAAATCCTCCCCTATGCAAATGGACAACTTGTTAAGCTTCTAAAATATCATCAGTTGTCAACAATATTTATGTAAACAGACACAACAACTACACAAGGAACTTCTACCACTTGCAATTTTTCAAATAATGCTTGTTTGCAGTCAAAAGGATCATAATAAGGGCTGTCAGACATTACATTTTTCAGTTGTGATAACCTCACAACTTCTATAGTAAATCATGATTGATCTACTTTTTTGTTGCATTCCACTATTTTGCATTTCTAACTTTTTGTGTTTAATTTTAGACTGTTGACTGTCTTCTTAGGTATGGACCTGCTTTTATGCTTAAAGAAAAAAAGGAATTTCAGGTAGATCGTACATTATACTTAACTCTGGAAAAAGACACTTGCTTTGGGTTGAAAAGGAAAATAACATAATGTGAGTTTTTAACTTGAAATGAGACATTAAAGGTCACATATTATGCAAAATCCACCTTTTCAGGCATTTCTAGCAAAAATATGTGGTCCTGGGCTGTCCACAATCCCCTCAAGAACCAGAACACCCCCTACACCCCCCCACCCCCCCAACCTTTCAGAAAATGTGTGCTGACACAAGCCATTCTCAGATTTTCCCCTTATGATGTCCCCGTCCCCTGGTTCTGTTGGCCCTCCCTCGTTTGGAAGAAAATTCCGTCCTCCTCTCCTGATCGTCCTCTCAGGATCCATCAAGCCACATCACTTCCTGAGAGGGGAGGAGTCAGGGGCAGAGTCAAAAAGCTAGTTAACATTTAAAGCCACAGACACAGAAACAGCTTTTCTGAGCAGGGCTGAAACAGAGGGTTATTAAGACATGCAAAAATCCTCTACTGGAGTGTTGTTTCAGCAACAAACTTCACAGGCATGTTTTGGGGACCTCTGAAACTGATATAAACTTGTCTTAATGGGGTAATATATGTGACCTTTAAAGAGAAGTGATGGACTTGTATGCCACTGTGAAAGCAGAGAGACATTGTACTATCTTTTCCAAAACATGTATCTTGTTTCAGAGGATAAGTTTCCCCTTTAGTTCCCCTTCTGTTTGTGTGGCATCTGTAAAACTATTGATGATCTTACAGTCCTTTGAAAGTGAATTTTTTACAACTATATCAAACTGAAATTACATCATATGAATCTCATTAGTCTGCTTGATACATATATTCTACATAATCAGCAGAATTAGACAGACTAGGGATGTGCTCTTTAGGTCAAAATTAATTGTCATCCCCTTCTGAGTGCCACCAGAATTACAACTTGGTAAAAAAAAAAAATCATAATATTTTTATTAGTGTAGGTCAACATTGGAGGTTTAATGTTGTGTCTACTCTAACGCAGCCACCTGCCTTCATTTAAAGCTACAGCTTCCTGCTCTACTGCCTCGATGTAAACCAGCACAGTGTGCTGAAAGGACCTCAGAAGAGCAGGCTGGTGGTATTTTGATAAAAAAAAAAACTTAACTGAAGCTTACTTACACTGTGCAATATTAGCCATGCTTGGCAAACCAACTTGGCATCATTTAACCACAGACACATACTGTATAGCTTACTTGGTCTGGAAGATGACAGCTTATCCTAGCATTGACTGCACAAGAAAAATGACATTTTCCTCTCTCCGGATTAGTCTGATTGTTCTCCTTTAATCAACAGGGAAACAACATGCTAGGAATGTCAAAAATTACATCATTTCAAGATGACAACTTTAAGTGACAGCATCTTAATCATATATTTTAACTAATTTTCTAATCATAAGTTACTTTCGACATTGTTGGGATGTAATTTATCAGAATGCCGAGCTAAGCCAAAGTTAGCTGCAGCTCAGCAAAAAAAGCCCTGAGCTGAACTCTGCAGAGTGAGATAATAGACTGTCAAACATTAAGCTCATTCAATGATTTAACTAGTTTATAACAAAGGTTTTTGTTTTGGAGAGGTGTAGACCTCTGTGGATAACAAAACCTCTAAAAATCAAACAATAAAGATTTCTTTTTAAACTCTATTTGGAAAGTGCCACACATAATTATGCCATACCACTTCTTTGTACTCAAAGTTGCACCTGAGAGGATGTTAACATGATGAGTAAAAGCACAAAAGCTGGGGGGAAACACCTTAGAATAGTAATGTGAACTTCCTCCATGTAGCTCATAACAGGTCAAATAGGAGAGCTGTGAGCTCAGCCAAAGAGAATATTTGGTACAATGTCTGAAAATTTTGCTGTTTTTATGTGTCATATCTGTTTGCAACCTCTTTTGTTAGAGGAATTTAAATCTGCACAAGTCTTTTCCATCTAAAAATGGTTTTAACATTTCTATAAAGACAGGGTGTGTTTTCCTGAAACTGAGACACTGCTAAAAGCCAGTCAGATGAAAAAAATTAATCTATTAATATAAATGGAAAATGCACAAGTATGCACCGTGTTAACTGATGACACGCACCACATTTATAACCTCTGTAATTTGTAATGCAGGATGTCCACAAATAACCTCAGTCTCCTATGATAGCATCTTTGCACACAACTCACAAGAGACTTCATGTTTTAGAAAACAAAACTATTGAGTGTGAGCAATGCTGCTGAAAATGTTGATTCTCTCTAGGCTGGAAACCAACTGAAGGACAAATAACAGAGAAGCACAGGCTTAAGTATGCATACAGAGCACATATCATGTGAAAATACTCACTCTGGTTTGTCTAATTGGTCCTGACACTGTGGCTGTGCTGCTCTGTCATGCTAATAAATGTAATGAAGAGAACATAAGGCTGTGTGTGCAGAGAGGACGAGCTGTTCCAAGACAGGGAAGGCTGGTGGAGTGAGTGCAAGTGTGTTTGGCTGAGGATTCCAACATTTTTGTCCCATCTCATCGCTCTCACATGGACGTCCAAACATCCTGAGAATATCTGAGCTCTAATATTAGAGCCTGTTGTGGAGATGTCCTTCCTGTCTGAGCTCTGCCGGCACTTCCTGTTTGATCCTGCAGTCTATTAACAACATACAACCCAACATAAAAACACAGCATCCCATACCACACATTTGCAGCTTTACTTGCAGGAAAAGACTAAAGGTTTGGAAAGAAGGTGGAGGCACAGGAAGGTTTCGCTGATTGGAGGAGGTTCAACTACACTTCCTGATGAACTGACAGGACACACAGGGAGCAGCAAGGGGGGCAAAAGTTTGAAGATCTCAACTCTGAGACAATACACGGAACAAATATTCATGTGACCCTAAAATAACTCCAAGACCATGACCCATGGAGAGAAAGACTTAGAAATAGTTCTCCTGGAGGCAAAGCATGACATAAAAAAGATGATACACAAGAAAGGACAGACAATAAAACAGAGTCTGACACCATGGTGATATCTGTTATCTTGAAATCAGCGCTATGAGCAATTCATGGATTTACAGGATCCATGACTGAGCTGTTTGGTGAGCAGAAAATGTAATGAAACAACATAAAGATAGCATGAGTTGTGTGCTGATTGCAGGATGTAAACGCCATCACCCCACTTGCTTACTGCGATGGACATTTCCTGCTGCATTAACACATCGGCTCTAGGGGCCGACAGAAAAAAGTACCAGTAAACTTGGATGTTTGCATTCACACATGGAGCTCACTCTGAATAGTTCTGAAAGTTTTCAAGAGTGTTGTGCATGTGGAGAAACGTCACAGAAGATGGACCAGGAAAACCCTTGACTCCTCTTTAATACACAACATGAGAATTAAGTCTTATTGATGAAATAAAAAGTCCCAAAGAGTAGATGGTGTCGTAATTAACTCCTAAACTGAGAAGATTATCTTTAACCTTAAGATTGAAAGGGCACCAGGTATTTTACACGGACAATCCTGACGTAAATCAAGCATACAGAAGCAGAGCAAAGATCCCACCAACCAGTGAGTCACTCTGAAGACTGAAAGACAAGTGGATTAACGTTGATGCATTTAAACGCAGAGAAGAAGCAACACATGTTTGGGTGTTGGTCACAGTGCAGCTGATTTTCATAATAGTTATGAAAGGAAGGTAAAGACTGATTATCAAGTTGAATCAAACCTAAAGAGAAATCAGAGTCATTTTGAGGTCATCAGATTCCCACAGGGCAGCTTCATTTGTAAAAACGCTGTAGAGATTTTGAAACTCTCATTCTGAGCAGCATTACAGGCAGCCATCAGAGCAGAGGTCATCTGGTCAGAGGTCACAGCAAACAGACAACAGATGGAGAAAATGTTTCTGCAGCTGACAGAAACAGTCAGGAACGCTCTTTATGTTCTGTGTATAATGTGTACATGACAACGCGTCCTGTGCTGCCTGCATGCTGAGCGTCACGCCATGTTTCCTCCCATCATCTGGCTTCCTCGTGGCTCAGCCCCTCAGGGCGGCCCCGCCAACAAACCAAATGCACCATTCATTCAGCCTCAGCAGAGTCAGACCGCTGGATCCGCTTGTCCCGAAAATCCAGGGCCAGGGCTGGGCCTCCCGGGCAACACATTAAAACATTTTTTTACTGGGTCAAAAGCTGCTGGAAATAAAAATCCCTGGTTTTTGTGTGATTTTTTTATCTGAAAATATCTGCAGACATCCAGTGACAACATCTTACAACTAACTGTGTGTTTTCAGGGTTCAAACTTGTGTCGCCGCAGTGATGAATTTCACACCGACATGCCGACTCACCCTCCTGACCACACAAAGACATTCCTATGAGGTCAGAGCAGAAAAAAACAGGGCAGACGGCGGCCATGATGGATGACAAAACAGTCTGACTGTTCAAATGTAGTGTGAGAGACTTTCTCCTGTCAACTGTAAGAAATTTTCAGTTGTATTTAAACATATTTGATCAAAAACTTGAAAATGAAATCATGTAGAAAGGATATATATTAAATTAGATAACATTTTCCTTCATATTTTGTATTCCTGTGCCTAATGTGCCATTTCTTGTTGATTTTACATCATTTATTTTGTTTTAATGAGGACAGTTAATATGTGAATTGAAAGTTAACTGTAGAAATTTGCATGAACTTTGACGTTCTGGTGCTATTACTTGTTCATTATCCCATCAGTATATCAATAAAGTTTGATTGTCTTATTTTGAAATACCTCTGCTATATTAGGAAGGAGGAAAGAAACAAATGAAAAAAGAATATCAAGAAAAACTGAAAAAAATGTCCCTTATTACACTTCTGTAAGATTATAGAACATGAAGAGCAAATTGACAACAAGTACAAAGACAACATATTAGGATTAGAAAAGGAAAGAAGGATGGAAAAGAAAAAAGAAGGATAGGAATGTAGAAGATAAAAACAAGACAAAATCTTTACTTTCCCTTTCTCTGATGTTTTTTTTAAAACCACCAACACATTTATAAAAAAAAAAACAAAACAGGCACACCAACATTCTTAGCATTCCACCATCTGGTACTCTGAACAGGACGTGAGACATGGACACTCCTTTTTGCGTGTGTGCGTGTAAGTGTGCATGTGTGCTCTTCTCTGTGGGGAACCTGGTCTATTCCTGGTTCTAATTATAGAGCGGCTGACTGAGGCGCTGTTGCTTTAAAGCTCAGATTTTCTGCTCTTATAGATTAAAAACCTTCAATGCAAAATACTCACTTACACTTAAGAGTGACATTAAAGAAGAGTTATAATGTAGAGTCCTTTGATAGGTTTAATTCGTTGGCCCAGGGCCAAATGTGGCCCGCAGTAAATAAAATGAAAAAAATGGCCCACATCTGAACATGAAGCTTGTACTTGACTGTACTGATCTTTATAGTTTCAGCAGAAAATGGAGCTACCATGCTAATTCTGTAAACAAACACCCCAACAAGAATAATCTATTGATGTGATTTTGTGGCTTTAAGGAGACAACACTGTACATGGTAAAACTATTGCAATTAAAATAACAATAACCTGTTTTCTAACTCCCTAATGAGTTTAAGCAGCAAATAGCAGTAGCAACACTATTTTGGGGGCTAGGCCAGTGGCAGCTATTGCCAAACAGGACCCCCTGAAATCTGATTGGCATTCCCAAAAAACTGGAAATGACTGTCAATTTGCCACGTCAGCCATTAAATCAAGCATTTAGCATTAGTTCAGGCAGGTCATGGAGTCAAGCTCTGCCCAGATCAGATCATCCAATGCAAGCCCTAATCAGCTGATGGCCAGCTTGTTTGCTCTAAGCACACTATTGGCCAGTCATTCTCATGCTGCCTCATCTGAACTGTTCTTGCCTGGTCAGGCTCTGCTGTTCTCTCTGCAAGCTGCTCTTGCAACCCTCCTCCACCCCAGCTCCTCCTGTATTCTGCTTCTGACTTCAGTTGTAACTGATGACTGCTATTGTATGGAGTTTGTCTTGCTTCTCTCCCTACCTTAGGCTTTCTTTATTGGCATAGGAAGAGCAGGAATTTGTGCTGTTCCTGCTTGATATTTTCCATGTAGGCTCATGGAAGAGTAAGAGGATCCCAGAGCAGCCACATGCCCAAATATAAATAACAGCATTAATTGCTAATTAATAACTGCTAATAAAGAGATATTTATAACTGCAAATTGCTTGCATTTCCTGACTGAATTAGTCCTTTAGGCTGACCTAACAAAAGTTGCATTGTTACTTTTAACAAATCTGTACTATGATAATGTTAATCTGGCAAACATAAGCACTAGGGCTTGCATGATAATAGCAGTATGACATTTGTATCAGCAGATATTATCTTAAATAGTTAATATTGTTATCAGCAAGCAGGAACATTTCTGCAGATGTGTACAGCTGATATATCAGCAATGTGGAGTATATCATAAATTAAAATCTCCACATTGCAGCTTAAATGATTGGATTAGATTACATTTAGCAAGGATGTGCTAACAAACAAACCTATTGACC
This sequence comes from Cheilinus undulatus, assembly GCF_018320785.1. NCBI lineage: Eukaryota > Metazoa > Chordata > Actinopteri > Labriformes > Labridae > Cheilinus > Cheilinus undulatus. The sequence goes on along the minus strand of NC_054870.1, from coordinate 17,920,046 downwards.
TTTGTCTTTTTTTTAAGAATTACATGAATGTCAAAGTAGTGATGATGGTGTGAAGGCCTGAACTATTTCTCACTGCTGTGTAAAATCATGGCCTTAAAGCAGGGAATGGACCAGATAATTTATGTGTTTTGATCATACATCAAGAGGCTCTGCCCAAAGAAGAGAAGGGAGGGCCCTGTTTGTTGCTCGCTGCAGCTGTTATGTTACAAAATCTTGGTTTAAAAGACAAAAGAAGTTAAACCGCTCTAGTTATTTTGTTTTGCAGCTTTAATTTGGCTTTAATCATCAGGATCTACAGTGCATTCAGAAAGAATTTAGACCCCTTTAACTGTATTTCCTCTTTGTTATGTTGCAGCCTGATGCTAGCAAAAAATATTCTCATTAATCTCCACTCAGTACCCCATCATGAAGGTGAAAACAGAATTGTAAACATTTTTGCAACTTTATCACAAATAAAAAACTGAAAAATTCACTTTGACATTTATATTCAGACTCCTTGCAGAAGCTCTTGAAATTTAGATCAGGCTTCTCCCATTTCTCTTGATCTCTGCTAAATTTTTCTACTCCACATAAAAAGCTTTGTTGCAAACTCCAGCCAGGCTTTTATGTGTTTTGCACTGAGGAGAGGCTTCCATCTAGACACTCTGCCTTAAAGCCCAGATCGGTGGAGGGTTGCAGTGATGGTTGTCCCTCTGGAGCTTTATCCCCCCTCCACACAGGATCTTTGGAGCTCAGTCAGAGTGGCCATGGGGCTCTTGGTCACCTCTCTTTCTAAGACCCCTCTCCCCCATTTGGGGACTTTAAGTGCAACAGAATGTTTTTGCAGCTAGCCTTGCCCAGAAATGTCCCAGGAGGTGTGTCTTCAAACTATGTCCAGTCAATTTAACTGACCACAGGTGGACTCCAATCAAGGTGTAGAAACTGAGTGTTAAATATTAATAATACATTTTTTACTGTAGCATCAGGCTGAAGAAAGTGAAGGGGTCTGAATACCTTCTAAATGAACTGTATTTAATGATGAACTAGCAGTTTAAAACAGACACATGTGGTCAGTTTTGGAAAAGGTGTTTATAAAGAAGAAGCATTCTTTCAGGAGCTTCTCCCCCTGAGCTTGTAAGACAGAAAGTAAGCCCCATTACCAGGAGGATTTTAGGGACACAGTAGCTATAGTCCGACACTGTCAGGATGGATACATTTTACTAGATGATGACTGTGGTTTAAGAATCAGCGTCAACTCCACAGACCTAGTACATCATTTACGCTTAAACATCAAACACTGAGAGTTAACACACAGAAACATTTATCTTACATATTTAGACATCTGCACTTTTAATAGTTTGATTTGTCATGATCTCAATAAAACACAACAGTCAAAAAAAAAAACACCCACACTACACACACTCCTTCTGTCTCTGCCGTCACTGTAAGTAGATCTGCCTGCGTTTCCATGGTGACCGGCGGTTTTGTGTTTCCCAGCATATCATATGGAGGTGTAGCACACTTGGCTTCAGCATCACACACACAGCCTGAAGGTCTCAGCATCAGTTTTCAGGTGAACTGATGAAGGCCTAAATGACTCAAAGTCACACTGAGCACTCAGTCCGTCCACTTTATAATCTTTTTTACGGTTAGAGCTGCAAATATTCGCTTTTTTTCTTCATCGATCAGTTGGTTATTCTCTTAATTTGTTGTTTTGTTCATAAAATGCTACAAAACCAATCAAGCGCTAATTTCCTCGATGTCCTTAAAAGTCTTTAGTCCACACCATTGATATTCAGTCAAAGTCAAACTACTATTAATGCTGTTTTAACCACTAAACCTGCTTAGCTGGACTTTATTCATACCATAAAACTGCAACTACAAGTTAAAGTTCTAGTTCTAAATGACTGTTACCATAACAAGTGATGAAACCATGTGACATACAGTTGCTGATCTGGTATTCAAATGACTTACAGCAGGAACAAAGAAGACTCTCTTTGTGATCTAAAGAGGGAGCACAAGGACACACACTAACAGATGCATACACTCAGCCTGTATCACACACAGTGCTGATTCAATGTCATCACCCCACACAGCCTGCTGAGCTCAGCAGCGACAGGAAGCGAGTGCAAAGAGGAGGAGGAGAAAAAAGGGGGGATATTTAGACATCATTGACACTGACAACATCAGAGAGCTTGAATGGCTGTCAGCGACATGCTCGAAAGGTTAAATATGACAAGAGGAAAATGCACTGTTCACTCATGTTTTCTTTATTATGTACAAGCTTTTTCAAATGAAAGAAGCAGTTTTACTGTAAATTCTGGCTTGAAAAGTTCCCATCCAGATCTAGTGACACGGTTGAAAGCCTGTAGCTTCATTTAAGGCCCCACATAGGCAGGCGTTTTTTTCACTGAAACCATGCCTTTGGAAAACCTCCTTCCAGATGATTTTAAAAACTCAGTGTACAGCATTTACACACACAGGGAAAAAGTGTTTTGGGCTCATAACTCCACACTGGTGTTTTACTTCACCACTTTTGCTTCAGAAAGGCTAAGGCTGAAGGGGTGAAAAATTTCACGTCACGTGGACCACTGCTGTCTGAGCCGTTTGGCTCACACAGTGAAGAATGGACTACTGTTGACATGGTGCACTCTTTACAGTTTGTAAAAGTGCATTTTTGTGTTTTCAAAAAATGTTTTTTGTCCTAAATTCATTCACAAACTAAATGTTTGTGAGTGAAAGTAAGAAAACTATACACTTCTTTGAGTTATCCAGTAAGGCACAGCACCTCTTACAATGAATCTTAAACTTAATGTTTAAGATTTATTTAACTACAGGCAATTTAAAATTAGACCTTATAGCTCAACATTTCTTTTACACTGTACTAAATTTCATGTGCTGCACATCTGCTTTAACAGTACATTATGTAAGGGACATTTTCCTGATTGTCATGTTTCAGTCTTCAACACACATGTACTGCTATTGTCAACTATATCAATTTAGCTTCACACATTTTACAGCTGAAGTTCAAAACAGAAGCATTTTGTTTAATTGACATCTAATTTCTAAACATAATCAATTTTATAGTAAAATATGTGATTGAGACATTATCAAATCAAATATCAGGAGATGAATTCTTTCTGCAGGTGAACTGATGTCATCAAGAAACAAAAGCTCCACCCTCTTACATTTTAAAGCTCACTCTAACGCACACACACGGACACACATCAGCCTTCTCGTGCATATTTAACACTGGTGTGAATTATTTAGTGAAGTGGGACACTACTGAGGCAGTCGGCCATCAGGGTAAAAACAGCAGGCTGAGTGGGAGGTAGAGTTACTGAAACACAGGCACATATACACATACATCCACACGCTGACACACTTACACATTAAGGCATGAGAGTGTTGATAATCAGCACTGTGAAGGTCACACTCATAAAATACTCACAGGTAGGCTGTCATTTTCAGTGTCTGAATTCTATAACATTCAAACACCTACATAAATCTACCTATTAAAGTGCACATATTTGAAAACAGTGTCACTACAGTCCCTGTTGGTGTAATGGTCAGGTGGCCAAAAACTTCTGTCCATATAGCATACTTTTTTCTTTAAGCAAATCAAATGAAGTGAGAGAAAGTAGAATAAAGTGTTTCATGTGGATATCATGTGGAGACCAGACACTTGTAATGCAAGGAGAAACAGAAGCCAGTGGTGTTTAAATTTGCTCAGGCTGAAGCTCGTTAAGAAGCCTTGTTAGCACTCGTTACTTCTGATTATTAACAGGTGTGAGAAACAGGGGTGGGGAAAAGTCTGCAGGAAGTTAGTTATGCAGCATACATAACATACATAAATTCAACTAACATCTAATGAGCAATCATTCATTTTCCTGAGTCAGACTATTCAGGACCTTATAAACACAAACTCCCCACAACAAAGGAGGAAACATTTAACTTTCCTTCTCCATCATAATGTTTACTCATTCAAAAGGAAGAAATACAAATGTAACTTGTTTTCTGAGAGGTCATTGTTCTCTGTGTTGACATAAACTCTGAGACCTCACACAAACCATTCAAACTTCCACTAAGGCTACACAACAGCACACAGGATGAAGACAACAAAAATATGACAACACATCCACCACAGATCTAATGATGGTGCAACTAATCCAGGCTTGCATGATGTTTTTTGGCAAGGAAGCTATAGGTTTGTATTATCTGTAGTTCTTCCTCTATTTGCTTCAATATATCTGTCATGGTTGACTGAGCAAGACAGTTTTTCGGTCCTCCAGGTCTTACTGTATACTCTTGTGAGATCTGGACGTTGACTAATGGCCAGAGGTGCCAGCTGGATTCCATTGTGGCAACTTCTCTTTGGTGCATCTTTATGTTTCGTTGGCAAGACTGTGTGTCAAATGCTGACGTGCTCAGGAGAGCCAGGATCAGAAGGGTCAGCTGCTTGATCTGGGCCTGATAGGCATTCCAGGGCCTGATGCACCTCATCGCATACTGAGTGCCCAGGGCCCGGTGGGCTGGTCCAAACCTTTGGGGCAACCTTGAACAGAACTGAACCAAGGTTGAAGTGTCAAACCAGCCAATGACCACCCCGCTGTCTCAGCCTAAGCGGTCACAACAGATAGCTGTTCAATGACTCTGGTTCTCCCCTAGGTTTCTGCCTTGGCCAAAGTTGCTAATTGTTTAGAACAGCTGCTCATTGTGGATCAGACTGAGGCACTGATTGCTTAAACCTGATAATACGAACTGTACATCATGATAATTTTGCTCTTTGAGCCTAAACTAAGGGTGTTATGGGTTCATTTCCTAAAGCTGTTGAGAATAATATCATGATAGAGATCTGGTCAAAAATCTGACTAAGCTTAATTTGACTGCTGAAGATGTGACTCTAATCTATGGACCTTTTGATCTAAGGATAGCATCAATTTTAAAGGGGACATATCATGCAAAAATCCCTTTTTCAGGCTTTTCTAACACAAATGTGTGCCCCTGGCCTGTCCACAATCCCCTCAAGTACCAGAAAAATCCATTCCCTCTCCCCCTCTCTTTCTCTACCTTTCAGAAAATATGTGCTGAAACAAGCCATTCTCAGATTTCACAGCTAGTGACCTCACATGGGGCATAAGCACCCGCCCCCAGGTTTGGTTGGCCCTCCCCACCTGGAGGAAAGTTCCACCCTCCTCTACTGATCCTCTCAGCTACCAGCTGAGATAGCTCAGTGGGTAACCCTGCTGACTACGGTCTGGGAAATTGACGGTTTGAATCTCAGTCAGGTCCTAAACTTTGGATAAAAGTGTCTGTAACATCAGGAGTGCTGCATCCATTTCCTGAGAGGGGTGTGGTCAGGGGCAGAGTCAGACAGCTAATTACCATTTAAAGACACAGAAAAGGCTCGTCTTGAGAAGGGCTGAAACAGAGGGGATTTTAGACATGCAAAAATCTAGTACTGGAGTGTTTTTTCAGCAATAAATTTCACAGGCATGTTTTGGGGACCTCTGAGAGAAATATAAACTTGTCTTAAAAGGGTTAAATATGCCCCCTTTTAAATAAGAGCACAGTCATCGAGGATTAACAAATGTGATTCTTAAAACTTTTTTATAGAACTAATTGGCTTGCTGACAACAGCTGGATTAACACCAAGGAAGTCTGAATTAGCTGACCTAAATTTAAAAACGAGGAAATAAAGGAAGACCATCAAACACTTTAAATCAGTTCCGGTCAGCTTGGACATTCCTTGAAAGAAGCTGAACTAAAATTCAAACTTTCATGCATCATCTTCCTACCTGCAAGGGCTTTGATGCGTGAGCGCTCGAACAGGCGAGCAGAGCTGTTCTCGTTGTCCCAGTCATCAGCATCCCAGCGGTTATTGACGCCATCACTGAATTGCTGTTGGATCTCCATGTGTTCGAACTCCGCCGCCACCGACGTCATCTTGACCTGGCTGCGACTCCGCCCCCACCGCCGTCGCTGCTGCTGCCCTTAAGTCCTTCCACCTGCCGCCTGTTGCCGTTAGCGACGGAATCCTCAAACACGCACTTTCACACTCTCTCAGACCGGCTCTGACTGGCAGGCCGCGAAGCTCGTCGAAAACCTTGTTGAGAATCAAACAGAGAGAGAGAGAAGAATTAGAGCACTGGACAAAGGCTCTGGCTTCGAAATTAGAAATCATTCAATAGAAACACAAAGCAACCTAAATCATCCTTGAACATTCAGCATTTTAATTTTTTCGCTGCCAAAGTCAAAGAATTTCCTCCAAATTGGGCTTATTGGGCCCTCTAGATCAAAAAACCTTTCAGTGTTCTCTCTTTGCTCTTTGAGATGATTCCTTCACATGCTCTATAATATTGATTTTCTACACACTGAAAGCATTTCAGAGCGATTTTAACCCTTAATGTCAATTTTAACCAGTTTCTTAATAGACAAACATATGAGGCTGACCTTGAAATAGCATGAAACAACAATGCAGAATAGTGTTTACTGACAGGATTTGTTGGCTGGATCTCCAGCATCACCAACAACATCACAAGAAAGGCACCAAAACAGAGCATTTCACATGCCAACATTATGTCTATATCAGTTTTTATATCAGTTAAAATAAGATAATAGTTATTGTTTATTGGTGATGATATACAGTACATGATAACGTAAAGAATCAATTTTCTCTTTAGTTTTGGGCTAAAGGAGAGAATATCTAACTTTTTCTGGCAAAACAAGACAAAAACAGCTGCACCCATAAACACTGAACACCAAGCCTGCAAATTAGCATGAATGTATCTACTATGCATTTAATGCAACCCTTAAAGTGAACCTTGCAAATTAAAATGTGCTGACTTCACCTAGTCTATACTGTATTTAATAAAAACCACTGTACCTTATGTGAAAACTTTTGAAATAGATTCACATGGCCACCATTGTCATGCAAAGCTTTCTGGGTAGTGATGCCATTCTTAACCCTTGAAACTTTTTAAATTTTTACCCAAGTGCAGTTTCAGTGAAGAGTCAGGCCTGCCCACAGAATTAGCTGGGTCCCTGAACAGCACAGAGAATGGCCATTCCCTACTCAGGGCTCATTGATTATATCAATGCATGTGTGTTGGATCAGTAGCATTGGTGATAGCATCCTGGCTAACAGTTACTACATTTTGGGGTTGAAAAGTGTGTCAAGCTATTATTGGATTCAGATGTTAAAATAACTTGGCTTTTCACCATTTTCCAACGGATTTTTGACCTTTTATTGCCTTTCTTAACCTGTTTTCAAAGCTTTTAACCCATTTTAGCTAATCTGTAACAACTTAATACAATTTTTTGATAGCCAACTTTTTATCCATTTTGCCATTTTTCATTTTTTTTCTTTTACAATTACTTCATTATTTTCCCCTTGAAGTTATTTCATGTTTTTTTTACTCTATTTTCTGGCATTTTGACATTTGTGAAGGTCATGTCTTAACTATGAAGTCTGCCTTACTTTCCAAATGTTTCAGTCAAAGTGCCCATCCACATGTTAACATCACCAATAAAATATAGTATATTGCACTACAGCATTTATAAAAAAAGCAATTTTTGTTACTTTGATTAGAGTGGTTATTATTCATAAAACAAAAATATGGTTATCACAGCTTAACTTCAATATAATTCATGATTTTCATGACCTCTATGGGCTCCATTTGGCTGGGCCTCAGAAAGCTCTCCTCTTTATTCCCTCTTATCGGCAAGCTTGTGAAGAAGGCCATAAGAAAGAAGTTACTTAATGTAGACTGAAGTGGATAGATGTGGGAAGAAAAATGCAGCTATTCTGCATTGTTACCTAGAGTGCGATGCACCACAGTGGCAGCCTACATGTGATTTATACATGCATATTTTTTTCCTCTAAATGTTGAAAACTGATGTTTTTCTTTGTACAATATTCACATGAATGGCTGACATGTCTTGTTTATCAGAGTTTCCTCTAATGCAGCGCATTTGTAAATCTGTCAGATTTGCCAATGTGTTTTCTCAGTCTTTGTTTTATTTGTTCCTGTTAACATTAATTACAGTCTTAGTTTTTTCTTCTAAAATATATTTTTGTTATGTGTAGGCTCCACCTGCAAGAGAAGTTAAATATATTGTGTTGATTCTGATGGATTTCACAGTGTCAGTGTGAGAAACTGCTTGCCTCATTAAAAACAGAACTGCAGAGAAATGATGTGAAAAAGATGCTCAGAAAGCAGCAGCCTGCTGTGGAAGTCATATGACCATCACGCTGTTCTCTGATTGGCTGCAGGTTGATGCAGCCTCTCCCTGACTTACCCTGAAAAAAAATCCTACAATGAAGGAATGGTGCCCCCCTGTGGTCACCACATCTTACTACAAGATAAAAGAACCAAAACACCCACACATTTCAGAGCTGTGAGTCTTTAGGAAACAAATAAAGCACATTTATTTCTTCCTTTTCTCAATCTGTGTGATGATTATTCACATATAGGAGGACATAGCAAAGGAGCTGACATGCATATGCCACAAGGTATTAAAGCAGTATGACAGAAACACAGGCTTTGATCACACTCCCTACATCCTTCTTAATGAGCAAAATATACTCAGTCAATAATCAAATTATAGTTTTCACTCATGAAGTGCAGAAATGCTGAAACCACAGTATTATTTCATGCATTGCATAAATGATACAGTCATGGTGAAGTATAACAGCAGGCGAGCATGAACTGTGTTTATGTGTCAGCTGTTATAAAACATCCA